>NC_056726.1:796073259-796415759 GCF_019279795.1 Protopterus annectens
ATTTTTTTTTTGGGGCCCTGAAAACCCATTGTTTGTTGTTTTTTTTGGGGATTCGGGGATTTTGTTGGGTAAAAATTTCCAGGGAAAAAAATTTTTGGTTTTATTTTAAAAAAGGGGGCCCGGGTTCTTTTTTCAGGGGGGGTTTCCCCAAAAAAATTTTGTTTTTTCCTTTTCCCCGTTTTTTTTTTCCATGTGTTTAGACAAAAATTGTTTGGCACTGTTTAGGTTTTTATTTTTGGGGGGTTCCAAACACCAAACTGTTGTTTTGTTTTGTTAAGTTCAGTGGTTTTTTTCCAATTCCTTTGTTTTTGGGGTTTGGGAGGTTTGGTTTTGGGTATTTTTATCCATTTTTTGGGGGGTTTATTTGTTTCCCTTTTTTTTATTCCCGAAAATTTTTGTCATATTTCCTTTTTCTGTTGTATTTTATATTGTGTTCACATTAGACTTAAGTTAGAGCGCATTTTAAATTTATTGTTTAAACATGTTTCCAGTAGACAATGAAACAAAAATGCATTAACCGATAATGACAAAACTGCCCTATTCAGAACATTTCCATCATAAAGGTCTACTTCCACACACAATTGCATTTTAAATTTATTGTTTGAACATTTTTCCAGTAGGCAATGAAGCAAAATGCATGCACCAATAATGACAAAACTGCCTATTCAGAACATTTCCATGATAACAGTCTACTTCTACACACAATATATAAATACAGAATCACAGTAGACGGTAAGTCATAGGCATGTTGCACAGCTTCTTGAACTAATTTTCAATTGGGGGGGGGGGGCAAAAGGCCAAAAACCAGGGACACATTTAAAACATTGTGTGTATAATTTTGGAAAGTTGCTTGCATAAAATGTTGTTACCACCATGCATTTCACTGCCAAGTCTTGAACCCAGACTACAGTCGGAGCAACATACCACTAAACTAAACCAGCAGTTTCTTGAAAGACAGGAAGACAAACTTAAATGGCTATCATATCATTTAGTGAATTCATTTCTCATTTCTCCCCATAACTCTCAACCTCTTAGCACAAAATACAGAACATAGCCAATAATGGGGGAATATAGCCCCAAAATAGGGATACGTTTCAAAAATACTGATTTTATGTTGTTGTTGTTTGTCTTCGGCTTTTCCTTTAGGTCGCCACAGCAGAACTCCGGTCCGCTAATGATTGGCAGTATTGGGTATTCCCAGATACTGTTGCGTAGTTTGGGTCAGGTATGCTCCATTTGGGTATTCCCAGACACTGTTTTTGTTTACTTTAGGTCAGGTATGTTTCATTTGGGTATTCCCAGATATTGTTGTTTGGTCTGGGTCAGGTATGTTCCATTTGGGTAATCACAGACACTGTTGCTGTTTGGGTCAGGGTATGTTCCATTTGTGTATTCACAGACACTTGTTGTTGTTTGGTCTGGGTCAGGTATCTTTCCTTTGTGTATTCCCTGACACTGTTGTTATTTCTGGGTCAGCTATGTTCCATTTGGTTATTCCCAGAAACTATTGTTGTTTGGTCTGGGTAAGGTATGTTCCCTTTGGGTATTCCCTGACACTGTTGTTGTTTGGGTCAGGTATGTTCCATGTTGTTTGGTCTGGGTCAGGTATGTTCCATTTGGGTATTCCCAGACACTGGTGTTGTTTTGTCTGGATCAGGTATGTTCTATTTGGGTATTCCCAGACACTGGTGTTGTTTGTTCTGGGTCAGGTATTTTCCATTTGGGTATTCCCAGACACTGTTGTTGTTTGGGTCAGGTATGTTCCATTTGAGTATTTCCAGACACCGGTGTTGTTTGTTCTGGGTCAGGTATGTTCCCTTTGGATATTCCCAGACACTGTTGTTGTTTGGTTTGGGTCAGGTATGTTCCATTTGGGTATTCCCAGACACTGGAGTTGTTTTGTCTGGATCAGGTATGTTCCATTTGTGTATTCCCAGACACTGGTGTTGTTTGTTCTGGGTCAGGTATTTTCCATTTGGGTATTCCCAGACACTGTTGTTGTTTGGGTCAGGTATGTTCCATTTGAGTATTTCCAGACACTGGTGTTGATTGGCCTGGGTCAGGTATGTTCCATGTGAGTATTCCCAGAAACTGTTGTTGTTTGGTCTGGGTCAGGTATATTCCATTTGAGTATTCCCAGACACTGTTGTTGTTTGGTCAAGGTCAGGTATGTTCCATTTGTGTATTCCCAGACACTGTTGATATTTCGGTCAGGTATGTTCCATTTGGGTTCTGCGAGACACTCTTGTTTGCTTCGGGTCAGGTATGTTCCATTTGGGTATTCACAGACACTGCTGTTGTTTGGTCTGGGTCAGGTATGTTCCATTTGGGTATTCCCAGGAACTGCTATTGTTTGGTCTGGGTCAGGTATATTATATTTGGGTATTCCCAGGCACTGCTGTTGTTTGGTCTGGGTCAGTTATGTTCAATTTGGATATTTCCAGACGCTGTTGTTTGGTTTGGATCAGGTATGTTCCATTTGGGTATTCCCAGACACTGGTGTTTTTTGGTCTAGCTCAGGTATGTTCCATTTGGGTATTCCCAGACACTGGTGTTGTTTGGTTTGGGTCAGGTATTCTCCATTTGGGTAATCCCAGATGCTGCTGTTGTTCGGTCTGGGTCAGGTATGTTCCATTTGGGTACTCTCAGACACTAGTGTTGATTGGTCTGGGTCAGGTATGTTACATTTGAGTATTCCCAGAAACTGTTGCTATTTGATCTGGGACAGGTATGTTCCATTTAGGTATTCCCAGACACTGTTGATGTTTGGGTCAGGCATGTTCCATTTGGGTATTGACAGACACTCTTGTTTCTTTGGGTTAGGTATGTTTCAGTTTGGTATTCCCAGGCATTCTTGTTGTTTGGCAAAGGTCAGGTATGTTCCATATGGGTATTCCCAGACAGGGTTGTTGTTTGGTCTGGGTCAAATATGTTCCATTTGGGCATTCCCAGATGCTGGTGTTGTTGAGTTTGGATGAGGCATGTTCCATTTGGATATTCCTAGACACTGCTGTTGTTTGGTTTGTGTCAGGTATGTTCCATTTGGGTACTCCCAGACACTGTTGCTTAGTTTCGGTCAGGTATGGTCCATTTGGGTATTCCCAGACATTGCTATTGTTTGGTTTGGGTCAGGTATGTTCCATTTGGGAATTCCCAGACACTGTTCATTGCTCTGGGTCAGGTAGGCTCCATTTGGGTATTCACAAACACTGTTGTTGTTTGGCTCAGGTATGTTCCATTTTGGTATTCCCAGAACCTGTTGTGGTTTGGTTTTGGTCAGGTATGTTCCATTTGGGTATTCCCAGACACTGTTGTTGTTTGGTCTGGGTCAGTTATGTCCAATTTCGGTATTGCCAGACACTGCTGCTGTTTGGTCTGGGTCAGGTATCTTTCCTTTGTGTATTCCCTGACACTGTTGTTGTTTGTTCTGGGCCAGCTATGTTCCATTTGGTTATTCCCAGAAACTGTTGTTGTTTGGTCTGGGTAAGGTATGTTCCCTTTGGGTATTCCCAGATACTGTTGCGTAGTTTGGGTCAGGTATGCTCCATTTCGGTATTCCCAGACACTGTTTTTGTTTACTTTAGGTCAGGTATGTTCCATTTGGATATTCCCAGACACTGTTGCTCTTTGGTTTGGGTCAGGTATGTTCCATCTGGGTATTCCCAGATACTGTTGCGTCGTTTGGGTCAGGTATGCTCCATTTGGGTATTCCCAGACACTGTTTTTGTTTACTTTAGGTCAGGTATGTTCCATTTGGGTATTCCCAGACATTGTTGTTTGGTCTGGGTCAGGTATGTTCCATTTGGGTAATCACAGACTTTGTTGCTGTTTGGGTCAGGGTATGTTCCATTTGTGTATTCACAGACACTTGTTGTTGTTTGGTCTGGGTCAGTTATGTCCAATTTCGGTATTGCCAGACACTGCTGCTGTTTGGTCTGGGTCAGGTATCTTTCCTTTGTGTATTCCCTGACACTGTTGTTGTTTGTTCTGGGTCAGCTATGTTCCATTTGGTTATTCCCAGAAACTGTTGTTGTTTGGTCTGGGTAAGGTATGTTCCCTTTGGGTATTCCGACACTGTTGTTGTTTGGGTCAGGTATGTTCCATGTTGTTTGGTCTGGGTCAGGTATGTTCCATTTGGGTATTCCCAGACACTGGTGTTGTTTTGTCTGAATCAGGTATGTTCCATTTGGGTATTCCCAGACACTGGTGTTGTTTGTTCTGGGTCAGGTATTTTCCATTTGGGTATTCCCAGACACTGTTGTTGTTTGGGTCAGGTATGTTCCATTTGAGTATTCCCAGACACTGGTGTTGTTTGTTCTGGGTCAGGTATGCTCCATTTGGATATTCACAGACACTGTTGTTGTTTGGTCTGGATCAGGTATGTTCTACTTGGGTATTCCCAGTCACTGGTGTTGATTGATCTGAGTCAGGTATGTTCCATTGACTATTCCCAGAAACTGTTGTTGTTTGGTCAGGGTCAGGTATGTTGCATTTGGGTATTCCCAGACACTGTTGATGTTTGGGTCAGGTATGTTCCACTTGGTATTCCCAGACACTGCTGTTGTTTGGTCTGGGTCAGGTATATTCCATTTGTGCAACCCCAGGCACTGCTGTTGTTTGGTCTGGGTTAGGTATGTTCAATTTGGGTATTTCCAGACACTGTTGTTTGGTCTTGATCAGGTATATTCTATTTGGGTATTCCCAGACACTGTTCTTGTTTGGTCTTGGTCAGGTATGTTCCATTTGGGTATTCCCAGACACTGATGTTGTTTGGTCTGGGTCAGGTATGTTCCATTTTTGTATTCCAAGACACTGTTGTTGTTTGGTCTGGGTCAGGTATGTTCCGTTTGGGTATTGTCAGACACATTTGTTGTTTGGTCTGGGTCAGGTATGTTCCATTTGGGTATTCCCAGACACTTTTGTTGTTTGGTCTGGGTCAGGTATGTTCCATTTGGGTATTCTCAGACACTGTTGTTGATTGGTCTGGTCAGGCATGCTCTATTCTGGTATTCCCAGACACTGTTGTTGTTTGTTCTGTGTCTTGTATGTTCCATTTGCATATTCCTAGACACTGTTGTTATTTGGTCTGGGTCAGGTATGTTCCATTTGGGTATTCCCAGACACTGTTGTTGTGTGGTCTGGGTCAGGAGTGTTCCATTTGGGTATTTAGAGACACTGTGGTTGTTTGCTCTGGGGTAGGTGTGTTCCATTTGGGTATTCCCAGACACTGTTTTTGTTTGTTTTTTTCAGGTATGTTCCATTTGGGAATTTCCAGACACTCTTGTTGTTTGGTTTGGGTAAGGTATGTTCCATTTGGGTATTACCAAAGTCTGTTGTTGATTTGTCTGGGTCAGGTATGTTCCATTTAGCTATTCCCAGGCACTGGTGGTGCTTATTCTGGGTCAGGTATGTTCCATTTGGGTATTCGCAGACACTGTTGTTGTTTGGGTAAGGTATGTTCCATTTGGGTATTCCCAGACACTGCTGTTGTTTGGTCTGGATCAGGTATGTTCTATTTGGGTATTCCCAGGCACTGCTGTTGTTTGGTCTGGGTCAGGTATGTTCTTTTTGGGTATTCCCATAGACTGCTGTTGTTTGTTCTGGGTCAGGTATGTTCAATTTGGATATTCCCAGGCACTGTTGTTGTTTGGTCTGGGTTGGGTATGTTCAATTTGGTTATTCTTAGACACAGTTGTTTGGTTTGGGTGAGGTATGTTTCATTTCGGTATTCCGAGACACTGGTGTTGTTTGGTGTAGCTCAGGTATGTTCCATTTGGGTATTCCCAGACGCTGGAGTTGTTTGGTCTGAGTCAGGTATGTTCCATTTGGGTATTCCCAAACACTGTTGTTGTTTGGTCCGGGTAAGGTATGTTGCATTTGAGTATTCCCATACATTGTCATTGTTTGGGGCAGGTATGTTCCATTTGGGTATTCCCATACACTGTTGTTTGTTTGGTCTGGGTCAGGTGTGTTCCATTTGGGTGTTCCCAGACACTGTTGTTGTCTAGTATGGATCAGGTATGTTTCATTTGGGTATTCCCAGACACTGTTGTTGTTTGGTTTGGTTTGGGTCAGGTATATTCCATTTGGGTATTCACAGATAGTGTTGCTTAGTTTGGGTCAGGTATGCTCCATTTGGGTGTTCCCGACATTGTTGTTGTTTTTTCTGGGTCAGGTATGTTCTCTTTGGGTATTCCCTGACACTGTTGTTGTTTGGGTCAGGTATGTTCCATTTGAGTATTCCCAGACACTGTTGTTGTTTTTTGGGTCAGGTATGTTCTCTTTGGGTATTCCCAGACACTGTTGTTGTTTGGTCTGGGTCAGGTATGTTCCATTTGGGTATTCCCAGACACTGTTGTTGTTTGGTCTGGGTCAGGTATGTTCCATTTGGGTATTCCCTGACACTGTTGTTGTTTGGTCTGGGTCAGCTATGTTCCATTTGGGTATTCCCAGAAACTGTTGTTGTTTGGTCTGGGTAAGGTATGTTCCCTTTGGGTATTCCCTGACACTGTTGTTGTTTGGGTCAGGTATGTTCCATTTGAGTATTCCCAGACACTGTTGTTGTTTTTTCTGGGTCAGGTATGTTCTCTTTGGGTATTCCCTGACACTGTTGTTGTTTGGGTCAGGTATGTTCCATTTGAGTATTCCCAGACACTGTTGTTGTTTTTTCTGGGTCAGGTATGTTCTCTTTGGGTATTCCCAGACACTGTTGTTGTTTGCTCTGGGTCAGGTATGTTCCATTTGGGTATTCCCAGACCCTGTTGTTGTTTGGTCTGGGTCAGGTATGTTCCATTTGTGTATTCCCTGACACTGTTGTTGTTTGGTCTGGGTCAGCTATGTTCCATTTGGGTATTCCCAGAAACTGTTGTTGTTTGGTCTGGGTAAGGTATGTTCCCTTTGGGTATTCCCTGACACTGTTGTTGTTTGGTTTGGGTCAGGTGTGTTCCATTTGGGTATTCCCAGACACTGGAGTTGTTTTGTCTGGATCAGATATGTTCCATTTGTGTATTCCCAGACACTGGTGTTGTTTGTTCTGGGTCAGGTATTTTCCATTTGGGTATTCCCAGACACTGTTGATGTTTTGGTCAGGTATGTTCAATTTGGGTTCTGAGAGACACTCTTGTTTGCTTCGGGTCAGGTATGTTCCATTTGGGTATTCGCAGACACTGCTGTTGTTTGGTCTGGGTCAGGTATGTCCCATTTGGGTATTCCCAGGAACTGCTATTGTTTGGTCTGGGTCAGGTATATTCTATTTGGGCATTCCCAGGCACTGCTGTTGTTTGGTCTGGGTCAGTTATGCTAAATTTGGATATTTCCAGACACTGTTGTTTGGTTTGGCTCAGGTATGTTCCATTTGGGTATTCCCAGACACTGGTGTTTTTTGGTCTAGCTCAGGTATGTTCCATTTGGGTATTCCCAGACACTGGTGTTGCTTAGTTTGGGTCAGGTATTCTCCATTGCGGTATTCCCAGTACTGCTGTTGTTTGGTCTGGGTCAGGTATGTTCCATTTGGGTATTCCCAGACACTAGTGTTGATTGGTCTGGGTCAGGTATGTTACATCTGAGTATTCCTAGAAAATGTTGTTATTTGATCTGGGACAGGTATGTTCCATTTAGGTATTCCCAGACACTCTTGTTTCTTTGGGTTAGGTATGTTTCAGTTTGGTATTCCCAGGCATTCTTGTTGTTTGGCAAAGGTCAGGTATGTTCCATATGGGTATTCCCAGACAGGGTTGTTGTTTGGTCTGGGTCAAATATGTTCCATTTGGGCATTCCCAGATGCTGGTGTTGTTGAGTTTGGATGAGGCATGTTCCATTTGGATATTCCTAGACACTGCTGTTGTTTGGTTTGTGTCAGGTATGTTCCATTTGGGTACTCCCAGACACTGTTGCTTAGTTTCGGTCAGGTATGGTCCATTTGGGTATTCCCAGACACTGCTATTGTTTGGTTTGGGTCAGGTATGTTCCATTTGGGAATTCCCAGACACTGTTCATTGCTCTGGGTCAGGTAGGCTCCATTTGGGTATTCACAAACACTGTTGTTGTTTGGCTCAGGTATGTTCCATTTTGGTATTCCCAGAACCTGTTGTGGTTTGGTTTGGGTCAGGTATGTTCCATTTGGGTATTCCCAGACACTGTTGTTGTTTGGTTTGGGTTAGGTATGTTCTATTTGGGTATTAGCAGACACTCTTGTTGTTTGGTGTGGGGCAGGTATGTTCCATTTGGGTATTCCCAGACATTGTTGTTGTTTGGTTTCTGTCAGGTATGTTCCATTTGGATATTCCCAGACACTGTTGCTCTTTGGTTTGGGTCAGGTATGTTCCATCTGGGTATTCCCAGATACTGTTGCGTAGTTTGGGTCAGGTATGCTCCATTTGGGTATTCCCAGACACTGTTTTTGTTTACTTTAGGTCAGGTATGTTCCATTTGGGTATTCCCAGACATTGTTGTTTGGTCTGGGTCAGGTATTTTCCATTTGGGTAATCACAGACACTGTTGCTGTTTGGGTCAGTGTATGTTACATTTGTGTATTCACAGACACTTGTTGTTTGGTCTGGGTCAGGTATGTCCATTTCGGTATTGCCAGACACTGCTGCTGTTTGGTGTGGGTCAGGTATCTTTCCTTTGGGTATTCCCAGATACTGTTGTTGTTTGGTCTGGGTCAGGTATGTTCCATTTCGGTATTCCCAGACACTGTTGTTCTGTGGGTCAGGAATTTTCCATTTGGTTATTCCCAAACACTGGTGTTGTTTGGTCTGGATCAGGTATGTTCCATTTGGGTATTCCTAGGCACTGGTGGTGTTTATTCTGGGTCAGGTATGTTCCATTTGGGTATTCCCAGACACTGTTGTTGTTTGGGTAAGTTTTGTTCCATATGGGTATTCCCAGACACTGCTGTCGTTTGGTCTGGGTCAGGTATGTTCTATTTGGGTATTCCCAGGCACTGCTGTTGTTTGGTCTGGGTCAGGTATGTTCTTTTTGGGTATTCCCATAGACTGCTTTTGTTTGTTCTGGGTCAGGTATGTTCAATTTGGATATTCTCAGACACTGTTGTTTGGTTTGGGTCAGGTATGTTCCATTTGGGTATTCCCAGACACTGGTTTTGTTTGGCCTAGCTCAGGTATGTTCCATTTGGATATTCCCAGACACTGGTATTGTTTGGTCTGGGTCAGGTATGCTCCATTTGGGTACTCATAGATACTGCTGTGGTACGGTCTGGGTCAGATATGTTCCATTTGGGTATTCCCAGTCACTGGTGTTGATTGGTCTGAGTCAGGTATGTTCCATTGACTATTCCCAGAAACTGTTGTTGTTTGGTCAGGGTCAGGTATGTTGCATTTGGGTATTCCCAGACACTGTTGATGTTTGGGTCAGGTATGTTCTACTTGGTATTCCCAGACACTGCTGTTGTTTGGTCTGGGTCGGGTATATTCCATTTGGGTATTCCCAGACACTGGTGTTGTTTGGTCTGGATCAGGTATGTTCCGTTTGGCTATTCCCAGGCACTGGTGGTGTTTATTCTGGGTCAGGTATGTTCCATGTGGGTATTCCCAGGCACTGTTTTTGTTTGGGTTAAGCATGTTCCATTTGGATATTCCCAGACACTGTTGTTGTTTGGTCTGGTCCAGGTATGTCCGATTTGTGTATTCCCAGACATTGTTGTTGTTTGGGTCAGGTATGTTCCATTTGGGTATTCCTGGGCACTGCTGTTGTTTGGTCTGGGTGAAATATGTTCCATTTGGGTATTCCCAGACACTGTTGTTGTTTGGTCTGGATCAGGAATGTTCCATTTGGGTATTTAGGGACACTGTGGCTGTTTGCTTTGGGGCAGGTATGTTCCATTTGGGTATTCCCAGACACTGTTGTTATTTGTTTTTTTCAGGTATGTTCCATTTGGGAAATTCCAGACACTCTTGTTGTTTGGTTTGGGTCAGGTATGTTCCATTTGGGTATTACCAAAGTCTGTTGTTCATTTGTCTGGGTCAGGTATGTTCCATTTTGGTATTCCCAGACACTGTTGTTGCGTGGGTCAGGTATGTTTCATTTGGGTATTCCCAGACACTTGTGTTGTTTGGTATGTATCAGGTATGTTCCATTTGGCTATTCCCAGGCACTGGTGGTGTTTATTCTGGGTCAGGTATGTTCCATTTGGGTATTCCCAGACACTGTTGTTGTTTGGGTAAGGTATGTTCCATTTGGGTATTCCTATATACTGCTGTTTGTTCTGGGTCAGGTATGTTCAATTTGGATATTCCCAGACACTGTTGTTTGGTTTGGGTCAGGTATGTTCCATTTGTGTATTCCCAGACACTGTTTTTGTTTGGCCTAGCTCAGGTATGTTCCATTTGGGTATTCCCAGACACTGGTATTGTTCGGTCTAGGTCAGGTATGCTCCATTTGGGTATTCTTAGACACTGCTGTGGTACGGTCTGGGTCAGGTATGTTCCATTTGGGTATTCCCAGTCACTGGTGTTGATTGGTCTGAGTGAGGTGAGTTCCATTTGACTATTCCCAGAAACTGTTGTTTGGCCAGGGTCAGGTATGTTGCATTTGGGTATTCCCAGACACTGTTAATGTTTGGGTCAGGTATGTTCCACTTGGTATTCTCAGACACTGCTGTTGTTTGGTCTGGGTCAGGTATGTTCCATTTGGGTATTACCAAAGTCTGTTGTTGATTTGTCTGGGTCAGGTATGTTCCATTTTGGTATTCCCAGACACTGTTGTTGCGTGGGTCAGGTATGTTTCATTTGGGTATTCCCAGACACTGGTGTTGTTTGGTCTGGATCAGGTATGTTCCATTTGGCTATTCCCAGGCACTGGTGGTGTTTATTCTGGGTCAGGTATGTTCCATGTGGGTATTCCCAGGCACTGTTATTGTTTGGGTTAAGCATGTTCCATTTGGATATTCCCAGACACTGTTGTTTGGTCTGGGCCAGGTATGTCCGATTTGTGTATTCCCAGACATTGTTGTTGTTTGGGTCAGGTATGTTCCATTTGGGTATTCCTGGGCACTGCTGTTTTTTGGTCTGGGTGAGATATGTTCCATTTGGCTATTCTCAGACACTGTTGTTGTTTGGTCTGGGTCAGGAATGTTCCATTTGGGTATTTACAGACACTATGGTTGTTTGCTCTGGGGCAGGTATGTTCCATTTGGGTATTCCCAGACATTGTTGTTGTCTGTTTTTTTCAGGCATGCTCCATTTGGGAATTTCCAGACACTTTTGTTGTTTGGTTTGAGTCAGGTATGTTCCATTTGGGTATTACCAAAGTCTGTTGTTGATTTGTCTGGGTTAGGCATGTTCCATTTGAGTATTCCCGACACTGTTGTAGTTTGGTCTGGGTCAGATATATTCCATTTGGGTATTACGAGACACACTTTTTGTTTTGGTTGGGTCAGGTATGTTCCATTTGGATATTCCCATACACTGTTGTTGTTCGGTCTGGGTCAGGTATGTTCCATTTGGGTATTGCCAGACACTGTTGTTTGGTTTGAGTCAGGTATGTTCCATTTGGGTGTTCCCAGACACTGTTGCGTAGTGTGGGTGAGGTGTGTTCCATTTGTTTATTCCCAGACACTGTTGTTGTTTGGTCTGGGTCCATAGGTGCCAGAAGCTGTTAAAGATTGGGGGGTGAAGGGTGAGAGGGGTACAGAGTGAACTAAAAAGGGCAATTTTTTTATTACTATTTGCTATCACAACATAGGTTGACTTGGAGACATTTTAGACTTAGCCAATTCCCATTTGGTGCTTGAATTAACATTTTCTGATTGGTCTTAGCTATCCCCATGACTGATAATTGTGTATTAGCCCTAGTGAGAACAATTGTGATCATACCATAGATAATTTGAGGGAGCCATGTAAGGGATGCAGCATTTAGGAACTGCCTCTATCCATTACTGGCATGAGGGGAAATCCTGGAGTACATTTTCTATTACCCATCCTTAGATCCAAGTTGCATTTGAATATGGATGGATGAGCTTTGCTTTATTTTTATGGAGAGTCTGTTCCGGAACAGTGGTAGCCTCTGTGATATATATCCATCTCTCCACAACATTCAGTTTAGATACCTGGACTGAGTATTTCTGATGCCATTTGATTTGCTGATGTTCAGTAGGTCCATCTGTATTGTGTCAGAAGATGCTTTGTGTTCCAGATGTCACCTCTAAGCACTCTGTAGGACACTGAGTATAGTAATAAATCTTTGAGGTGGTCCATGCAAGACCTATTGTTTAGGACTTGTATCCTTTTAGTAAGGTATCTCTGAAGGTATTCCAATTGTTGCATGGGGCTGGACAGATACATGCCAAAGTGGGCATTATACAAAATGATTAACATAATGAGAGCTTTGTAAAGGGGGACAACATCATCTCTAGATCTAGCCAATTTGTTTATAAGCTGTGCAGTATACAAAGGCTTTATGACTCTGGGCACATGTTGGTCAAAAGTTAGGTTACTGTACACACAGTTCCCAAATGCCAAACAATTGGATCTGTTCTCAGAGGCCATTGCCATGATTTTGACACCAGTTATTATTTGGGACAAATCTTCCTGCATGATGGTTAAGTCATTTGGGGATTCAATAACTTCTCCTAGCTTGCAGTCATCTCAAACTTTGCTGGCCAAAGTTATTTGGTATTTCCTTTTACTTTTGAGATGTATATGCCAAACAGAAAAAGTCTCAGCACCGAACCCTGGGGGACTCCATCGATGACTGGTCTCTTCCCCTGTTTTGATCTCCTGCATCTTGTGAGCCAAGTTGGCAATGCAGCTGCTGATGTAAGTGTTTGGTCCTACATTATTCATCTTTTGTACTACACTGAGTAGGGTTTGTGTCAAAAGGCTTGCCATGGTCAAGGTAATGTGGTGTGAACAGTTTTACCTTCATCCATTGCTTTGGTAACAAGAGTAAAGCTTAAAATTTGTCCATGATTTTGAGCTTTTCACACTTTCCTCTGGGCTGTTTTCAAACACATTTTTAGGGCCATGCATACATGTATGCATTCCTTGATTCACCTTTCTGATTGTATTAAATTATATTCCTTGTATAATACAGCACACTTGTTAGACTTAAGTTAGAGCGCATTTTAAATTTATTGTTTAAACATGTTTCCAGTAGACAATGAAACAAAAATGCATTAACCGATAATGACAAAACTGCCCTATTCAGAACATTTCCATCATAAAGGTCTACTTCCACACACAATTGCATTTTAAATTTATTGTTTGAACATTTTTCCAGTAGGCAATGAAGCAAAATGCATGCACCAATAATGACAAAACTGCCCTATTCAGAACATTTCCATGATAACAGTCTACTTCTACACACAATATATAAATACAGAATCACAGTAGACGGTAAGTCATAGGCATGTTGCACAGCTTCTTGAACTTATTTTCAATTGGGGGGGGGGGCAAAAGGCCAAAAACCAGGGACACATTTAAAACATTGTGTGTATAATTTTGGAAAGTTGCTTGCATAAAATGTTGTTACCACCATGCATTTCACTGCCAAGTCTTGAACCCAGACTACAGTCGGAGCAACATACCACTAAACTAAACCAGCAGTTTCTTGAAAGACAGGAAGACAAACTCAAATGGCTATCATATCATTTAGTGAATTCAGTTCTCACTTCTCACCATAGCTCTCAACCTCTTAGCACAAAAATACAGAACAAAGCCAATAATGGGGGAATATAGCCCCATAATAGGGACACATTTCAAATACTGATTTTATGTTGTTGTTGTTTGTCTTTCGGCTTTTTCCCGGTAAGGGGTCGCCACAGCAGAACTCCGGTCCGCTAATGATTGGCAGTAGATTTTTACGAAAAGCCGAGGTGTCAGCTCGACACCCAACCTTCAACGAAGGCACGCCCATTTATGCACTCATGTCTTTCGAATGATACCCAACCGCGGGGAGGACATGCAGACTTCACACAGAAGGCACTCCCAAGCCAAGCCAAGAATCGAACGGGAGAACCTCTTGCTGTGAGGTAACAATGCTACCACCGTACCACCATGGCAGTATAAAATATAACCTTAGAAAATTGCTAGAATAAGAGGTTTTATTTTACCACTCCTGCAAACTAGAAAGAACAGAACAAAAATGGGAGGCATAAATTCACAAGTGATGGTGGCTAAGGACTTTAGGCTCTTTTTACCTGTATCCAAGGTACAGGGTTTGAGCCTGAGTACCTCTAGCCACCAGATGTACCCTGCTGGGGGCACTTACACACACACACACACACACACACACACACACACACACACACACACACTGATAGACAGACTCTCTGTTCCCCCACTCTGCAATTCCAAACACAAATAACGTCCGGAACTCCATTCTGCTGCAGCTTCTGAATATCCCACTCACAAATAATGGCTGGAAATGTGCTGATGTCATTGTGGCAAGCAAAACCAAAAGGGACAGAGGAGCAAAAGTGGGGGGGCTCCCCACGCTCTATGGTTCCGGTGCCCATGTCTGGGTCAGGTATACATTTGGGTATATGCAGACACTGTTGTTGATTGGTCTGGGTCAGGTAAGTTACATTTGGGTATTCCCAGACACTACTGTTGTTTGGTTTTGGTCAGGTATGTTCCATTTGGGTATTCACAGACACTGTTGTTGTTTGGTCTGGGTCAGGTATGTTCCATTTGTGTATTCCCAGACACTGTCATTGTTTGGTCTGGGTCAGGCAAGTTACATTTGGGCATTCCCAGACAATGGTGTTGTTTGTTCTGGGTCAGGTTTGTTCCATTTGGGTATTCCCAGACATTGTTGTTGTTTGGTCTGTGTCATAGGTTCATAGGTAGGTACTAGACTATCAGCCCAAGGACCTAAGTAAGCCTAGCCAACAAGGTTCCCTGGCTTATGCCACCTAAGAAAGTTATTTTCCTGGGCCCCTGTTAAACAGAGCCACAGAAGTGATCCCCGGGGTGTATTTCTTATTTCCCATCCACTTATCAAGATTTTTCTTGAAGAGTGCTAAAGAGGAACTTTGCTTGACATAGATAGGTAGCTTGTTCCAGAGTATGGGAAGTCTCTGGGACAGGATCCAGTATGTCCTGTTTATTGTGGTGAGAAGGTTTAGGTCCCTAGAGCATGTAGCTCAGAAGGATTGGAATTTCTTTAGGTGTAGCATGTCTAACAGCTCTGGGTTAGACATAGCTTTATATGTTAGGCAGAGATTACCTCAGAGTAGGCGATATGCTACAGAGTAAAGCTGGAATTTTTTGAGATGGTCAGTGCAGGGCATCTGTTTAAGGCCAGTAATCCTCTTTGCGAGGTACTTCTGTGGCCTGTCCAGCTGCTGCAGAACTCTTGTGAGGTACATTAAAAAGGGGCGTTGTATTCTATAATGGGTCTAATGAGTGTCGAGCAGCGGGGAACAATGACTTATTTTTTCCTAGATGAGAACCCTTTTGTGATGAGGTGTGCTGCGTAGAAGGATTTCCTGACTACTGTGGTGATGTGATTATCAAAGGAGAGACTACTGTCCACCTGGATCCCCGGGTCTCTTATCACATATTCGGCATTAAGTAGACTGCCGCTTATGTGGTAGTTCATGGGTACAGAATTTTTACCAAAGGGGATGACACTGCACTTTTTGGCATTGAGCTTGAGGCCATGGCTCTGACACCAGGCATCTGTCTCAGTGAGGCCCTTCTGTAGGATGTCCACATCATTTGGTGACTCAACTATGGCTCCTAGTTTGCAATCATCTGTGAACTTCAGTAGCCAAAGGCCTTCTGTGTTAGCCTGTACTTCAGAGAAGTAGATACCAAACAGGAGAGGTCCCAGGACTGAACCCTGTGGTACTCCACTTGTCACTGGTTTGAAGTCAGATTTGGAGTCTGTAACTTTTACAGTGTGGGTTCTGTCAGTGAGCCAATTGGCAACCCATCTTGTGACATAGGGATTTATACCTAGTTTAGTGAATTTAGCTATAATTCCAGAATGGGGGATGGTGTTGAAAGCCTTAGCGAGGTCAAGATAGGCTGTGTGAACCACCTTACCATTGTCTACAGCTTTGGTGACTGCCTCAAAGAAGTCGATCAGGATCAGGAGGCATGATCGACCTTTCACAAACCCAAACTGGGTGGGATCCAGAGTTTGGAGGTTACCAATGTCTTTGTTTATGAGTTCTATGATGATATGTTCCATGGCTTTACAGACAAGGCTCATGAGGTTAATAAGGCGATAGTTCCCGGGATCAGTGGTGGCTCCCCCTTAGTGCAGTGGGGTAACTGTTGCTGTGCTCCATTCAGTGGGCACAAAGCCTGATGTGAGACTATGATTGAACATGGTGCTTAGGTGGGGAGCTAGTTCATTCTGAAGTTCGTGTAAAATGCAGCCTGGGATGTTTCTGGTCCCATGGTTGCCTTGTTTTTAGCTTTTGGCAGCTTTTACCTGCATAGTTGTGATTACAGGGACTCTGCATTCTTCCTGTATAGTTATGGGCCCTTTAGGGGGTGAGAGGTGGGTAAAGTTAGCACTGAACCTATCTGCCAGGATGTTGGCAATATCAGTTGGTTCTGTAATTTTCGTGCCGTTGTGCTGTAACTCACAGCGATCTGGGTGTTGCCATTGAGATTCTTGACATAGCTATAGAATGCTTTGTGGTTGTCCCTAGAATCAGTGGCAATTTTGTTTTTGTAGCTAGCTTTGGAGGATCTTATAAGGGATCTCAGCTTCTTACTAAGGCTGACCAGGGAACTCCTCCACTCATGGGATTTTACTCTCTTTTGCAAAAGTTTCTTCCTTCTATTGTTGAGTTTGTTTATGGCAGGGGACCACCAGATTGGCTTCCTTTTTTTGGAGGATAGTGTCTTGGTTCTGTTTGGGATAGCACGATCCATGCACCCATGTTAGTGCTAATAGAGTGCATCTATGCAGGATTCAGCAGTTGTAAATGTATTGTCCATCTGCATGGGTGTCATGAAGTTCACCACTTCTGTCTTAAGAAGCATGAATTTGGCTATGGAGAAATTTTTTAGTGTGATTTCCTTAATGGGGGGTGGGGGTGGGATGTCGATATCTATGGTGATTAACTTATAGTCGGATCTGACCAATGAGGAGTTGACTTCAGGTGTGGAACACCGGTCACTCGTGCTGGTAATGACTAGGTCTAGGATATTGTTGCCCCTGGTGGGGGTGTGGATAAGCTGATATAAGGCATTGGAATTTATGAGCTCCAGTAGGTGTTGAGCGAAGGAGTAGGTACATGAGTAGTTTTCCCAGTTAATGGTGGGGTAGTTGAAATCACCCATTATTAGTGTGTTTGGTTGAACCCTAATATTTTCCAGTATATCAGGAAAAGATGAGTGGGAATCCTGGGGCATGGTGGGGGATCTGTAGCAAACTACAATTTGGACTGCAGTTTTGCCCAGAGTTAGTTGCACTTGGATAATCTCAGATGCATTATGCTGAGCAACCAGCCTGGAGGTGTGGGAGGGATGTGGATATCTAGGGTGATTAGCTTATCCCACTCCCTCAGAGACACATGCTCCAGGGATCTAAACCTTGTCATCACAATAAACAAAACATGCTGGAGGGATAGGTTCCTGACCCAGAGACTTGCCAGACTCTGGAATAGACTGCCCATACATGTCAAGTAGAGCACCTCTTTGGCCCTCTTCAAAAGGAACCTTGACGATTGGATAGGAGAAAGGAAATTCACCCCAGGATCACGTCAGTCGCCCTGCTAGACAGGGGTCCAGGGAAGTAAATAGTGTGGAAAGAAATAGCCAGGGAATTGTTATGGTTAGCCTTGTATATGCCCTAGGGCCGATAGCCTAGTACCAACCTATGAACCTATGTGGATATCCTTAATAAATATGGACACACTTCCACCTTTGGAGTTCTGGTCCAGGTTAGGTGGCCGAAAAGTGTGGTATTAGTTATTGCCTGATAATGCAGGGGTGCTCTCTGGAGCCTTGAACCAGGTCTCTGTCACTGCACAGATATCGATGTTCTCCATTTTAAGGAGTGCCTCAAGGGAGTGCATTTTAAAATTTAGACTTCTAGCATTGAGTAGCATTACCTCAGGTGTTGGCCTGTTCCTGTTACAGTGGTGAATTTGTCATTTGAACCTTGCCTAAAAAAGGCACTATAGGGGCAGCAAGAGCCTTAGCCAGTATCCGGAATCCCAGGTGTGACAGGTGCTGGCCATCTCTGGCAAAGCATCGTGGTCTGTTGACCATGTCGGCACAGGCAGACAGATACTGGATACCCTCAGAATGACACCTTAGCCAATTGTTGAAGTCATTCATTTTGTCAGGTATGTTCCATTTGGGTATTCCCAGACACTGTTGTTGTTTGGTCTGGGTCAGATATGTTCCATTTTGGGTATTCCCAGCCACTGCTGTTGTTCGGTTTGGATCAGGTATGTTCCATTTGGGTATTACTAGACACTGTTATTGTTTGGTTTGGGTCAGGTATGTTCCATTTGGGTATTCCCAGACACTTTTGCTTAGTTTGGGTCAGGTGTGTTCCATTTGGAAATTCCCAGACACTGTTGTTTTTGGTTTGGGTCAGGTATGTTCCATTTGGGTATTCCCAGACACTGTTGTTGTTTGGTTTGGGTCAGGTATGTTCCATTTGGGTATTCCCAGACACTGTTGTTTGGTTTGGGTCAGGTATGTTCCATATGGGTATTCTCAGACACTCTTGTTGTTTGATTTGGGTCAGGTATGTTCCATTTGGGTATTCCCAGACACTGTTGTTGTTTGGTCTGTGTCAGGTATGTTCTATTTGGGTATCCCAAACACTGTTGTTGTTTGGTTTGAGTCATGTATGTTCCATTTGGGAATTCCCAGACACTGTTGTTGTTTTGTTTGGGTCAGGTATTTACTTTATGGGCATTCCCAGACACTGTTGTTGTTTGGTTTGGGTCAGGTATGATCCAGTTGGGTATTACCTAGACACTGTTATTTGGTCTCGGTCAGGTATGTTCCAGTTGAGTCACTGATGGGTAGTTGATCTCTGTGAATACTTGAAAGTCATTACAGTTGTATTTTTTGTGTTTTCTGTTACAATATTTGTTTGCTAACCAGTTCCATATTGCCACAAAATATTCTATATTGAACTAGCAAGAAATGTTATGACTTATGTGATTTAGTTATGATCAGCTTATTTTGAGGCACATTCCAAACAAGGAAAATAATATGATACCAAGCACAGATCTCTGAGGGATAGCCATTGGAGCTGGGCAGGGTTTGCAGCAGATATTATTGCTTTCAACCCTGAATGTTCTGCTAATTACACAGCTTGTAAATGACTCTATGACTTCAGAGGAGGAGTCACATTTACTTAGCTTTCGAAGTAGTGCTGCATCATCTACAGTTTTACAAGTTCTTTCAAAATCCAGAAATACTTCATCTATTAGTTTTCCTCCATCTACAATTTTACATTTTTCATTAGTTAAGGCATAAATTGCTATGAGCATACTGTAGCTAGGGCAGAATCCACGCTTCCTATCTGCTAGTATATCATTCTGGGGATTCATGAAAGGGCCTAGACCCTGCTCCTACAGTGTGGTATTTTACGATTCACAGACATATTAACCATAAAGAAGAAGGACCTCATTATTGGCTGGTTGCCATGTCTCTGAATCGCTGATCTACATATCATGGTAGTTAACTGCAGTAGCCACATTATGTAGGAATATGCATTCCTCCTAAGTCACTCTCCCACGCAGACAAGTACACATTCAGACACAAATGTACACACACATACCACAGTCTCCATATCTATCACTGAGTTGTCTGCCCTCCCCCTATCCCCGATTATTGAAATTAAGTGCCATTACAGCACAAGTATGATATACCTGGTGGGTAATGGTTCCCCACCTCCCAATCCCTGTACTACTTTACATTCCAGTAGATGAACACAGCCTTTTGGCTGTGCTCAGTACCATGACACAGTCAACTTGGCTGTGCTGATTATCACATCTGAAAGATTTACTGAATCACTATGCCCATGGATGCCTTCCTGAAAGCAGTTTCAGAAGAGACAGAGCACATGACTAATTAGCAGATGCCTCTCCCCCTCCGGACTGCCTCATTAGCATTAAGCACAGTCGCAGATCCAGATCTTCATGGTACTGAATGTCTTTGTGATAGAGCACCATGTAGCACAGTGTCAGGGCTGTCTCTAAAGTCAGAAAGGTTACAGTGAGGTGTACACGAGCTTGTTGTTGCCTAACATATTGAACCTTAACATTAGCAGCATTTGCTTTTATTCTAGTGATACGGTTCAAATTCAGATAATTTTTAGTTTGTTTAAATTGCTTAAATCCCTTTTTCACTTTTGTCTGTTTTTTTGTCATGAGCCCTTATTAACTCAGTAATAAGCCACATGTTTAGTTCTCTCTCTCACTCTCCATAAGAGGTACAGTTTTCATGTACTGAGGTGATAAATTTATAGAAAGTTGTTAGGGCTGTGGTTGGTTCTAAAGAATTATAAACTTAAGTTTTAGATTCTCCAATTTTGAGATCAGGATGTCTTCAGAGGATTATTATCCTGATCTACAGATTTACCTGTGGTAATTTTTTATTAAACTTTAATCACCAAAAAGGAAGTATGTGACAATGATCAGTTATATTTTTAGGCAGTATGCCCGATGATTTCAGCCTGCCACAGATATTTGTTTTGAATGAGGGAAGATGTATTTTATATTTTTTGGAAGTTTAAGGAACTCTCAGTTACTAAGATGGTGCACATATGAATGAATGTATCATATTGACAGCAGACAAAGCAAAGTAGGCTGGGGGGGTGGCACTACTCTAACCCATCAACATATTGTGGATTACAAATTAATAAACTGCCATAACACATCCAAAACTTTCATCTAAATATAAAAATGATCACCTATAACATGGATCAGTGTTTTTTTATTGATTTCCAAAAATAAAGAAAAGCCACAATGGAAATCCTAGCAAAATCAAAGTAAAGTTGATGCCCCCTTAACATAATATATTGTAAGACTGCACTACAATGGTGAACCAGTATTCTTGGAAAGATAATTAAAACATACCTAGCTTTTTTCAGTTAAATAAACCGAGATGTTGAATTTCAATATATTATGAAACATTTTTTTCATAAAATGTAAAATAATACAGTCAGTTGACACAAACTATTTATCAAGTCACTTATTTTTTACTACATATTTTTGCCAGCTATCCCTATTTTTCCAAGATAATCCATCTGGGAATCTGCATTCCACATGAAAAAAGAAACATGAAAAATGGCAAGTATCCTGTGACCACATTCATGAATTGCATTTAGGTCCACTATTAAGAAATTATCTATTGAGCATAACCAGTTTATCTGTTTAGACTAGATCATAATCCTCTATTTTGCTTTATAAAAACATAACACTTTCTCTTATAGAATTTTTGTTGTTTCTGTTATAGCTGTATACATGAAATAAATGTGGGTTATGCATGAAGTTACTCACAGTGACATGGGTGTTTATTTCCACGGCAATGCTGAAGGAATAAGCATGCTATCATGTGAAAATCCAGTGTGTTGTACCTATTACATCGTGATCTGTAATTTCAACGTTTCAGTTGGTTTATTTTTCTATAAGTCTTGCAAATATTGAGCACATTAGCAAGGTTGTCACTGCAAGTTTCTTTGCTCAGAACTTCAATATAAGAGGAAGCAATAATTTTGGATGTGTTTGAATAATTAAAACCTCCAGAATATTATTATTAGCCCATACTTTAAGAAGGATAATTTTCGTGTAAAACCTGCTATGAAAGATTTTTAATGCATGATAGTTTGAATAGATTATTTATTTGTTTGCTTGTTTTTTATTAGTGCTTACTCGTGCCTTTTGGTTTCTGCTGTGTTTTAGTGCTACTGGTAACTTGTGCAGTAAAATACTGAATGTAACTGCGTTTTCGGATTCTGTTGAGTTTTATGTACTAGCACCAGCTATTCTGATAGCATGTTGAATATGACCGTTTTTTTTTTTTTTTATGGCCATTAAAATTAATCTTACAGTGTTACTGTTCCACTGACCTATGTTCTTTTGTTTGACGTTAGGCAGTTTGAAGATTTATTTGTTTTTAACATATGTGTTAATCTTGTGCAGGTGCATCACTAAGATTCAGATGGTTATGCTGCTTTGCCTTTGTCACCAAAGCAGTATGATAACAAGCCGGGAGTTTGCTTGCTTTTCTTATAAATTATAAGGATATTTACTGTTTTTCTAATCATAATTAAAGTTCTCTTTAATTGCCTCCTTTCATCTTCTTGTTTCACTCTCATCTCTTTTTCCCATGTCCCACCTCACTCAGGTATATACTGTAAATATTTTGTCTTTCCAACTCCTTGTAATACCTGCTGATAACACCCTTTAATCCTTCTCCTCCAGAAATAATACAAACCAAGCCAAGAAAGCTAAACTTGTTATGTATTCTAGCTCCCACTATTGCTGTACATACTTACATACTGAATACTCTAAAGCTTTTCTTGCATTAAGTATACATATTGTCTTAAACTATTGTGTTACACATTTTGAATTATGTAAGCTATTTTTTGTTCTTTCATTCATTTTTTTAAAGTTTCATTCATTTTTTTTTAAAGTTTCTATACCTCTCAACCACTAAGACCAAGAAATCTGGATGAAGCCATATATAATGGGGGGACAAAGGCCGAAAAATAGGGACAATTTTTAAATATTGCTCTTACAAACTTAGAAAGTTGAATAATAGATAATGAATTAACATGAATTTTCTGAAGAGTATGAAGTCTGCAACTCAAACTTCGGTCATTATTTTTTTCCTTTAATCCTCAGTGATTTGCCAGAAAACTAAAATTTTATGAGGAACAGACTAAAAATACGAGGCAAAAATCTGGACCTTTGGCCAACGGTTCTTGGAATTCATAAATTCTAATGCCTTGGATCAACTAATCCATAGTCCCACCAGGGGCTCCAATATCCTAGACCTGGTCATTACCAACATGGGAAATCGATGTTCCACACCTATGGTCACTCCCTCGTTGGTCACGTCTGACCATAAGCTAATCACCCTTGACATCCACATCCCTCCCCCACCCCCCAGTAAGGAAACCTCCATAAAAGACTTCTCCAAAGCCAACTTCATGCTACTCAAGTCAGAAGTGACAAATTTCATGACACCCATGCAGACGGGAACTGAAAGTTCGACTGCTGAATCCTACACTAAGGCACTGTACAAGCATATCCATTCGTGCATGAATCGTGCCATCCCAAATAGAACCAAGATGCTCTCCTCCAAAAAAAGGAAGCCAATCTGGTGGTCCCCTACCATAAACAAACTTTACAACGAAGGGAAAAAACTGTTGCAGAAAATCCCAGGATGCAAAAAACTCCCTTACCAGCCTCAGTAAGAAGCTGAGATCCCTCATAAAATCCTCCAAAGCTAGTAACGAAAATAAAATTGCTAAAGAGTCCAAAGACAACCACAAGGCATTCCATAGCTATGTCAAGAATCTAAATAGCAATGCTCAGATCTGCTTTGAGCTACAGCAGAATGGCATTAAATATACTGATTCCAAGGATATTGCTAATATCCAAGGAGATCAATTCAGTACCAACTTCACCCCCCTCGCCCCCTAAATGGCCCATCTCAATACCGAAAGATTGCCAAATTCCTGTAATAACGGCCACACAGGTAAAAACTGCACTCTCCAAAGCTAAGAATACAGCATCCATCGGATCAGACAACATCCCGGGCTGTGTACTACATGAACTACAAAATGAACTGGCACCTCACCTAAGTGTCATGTTTAATCATAGCCTCACCTCAGGCTTCATGCCCACTGAGTGGCGCACAGCTACAGTTATCCTACTCCTCAAGGGGGGTCCACCTTGGATCCTGGGAACTACCACCCCATCAGTCTGAGGAGCTTAATTTGCAAGGCCATGGAACGTATTATCATGGAACTTATAAACAAAGCCATTGGCAACCTTCAAACACTAGACCCCACCCAGTTTGGGTTCGTGAAGGGCCGATCTTGACTCCTGAACCTGATTGACTTCTTCAAATCAGTCTCCAGAACTGTGGACGAGAGTAAGGCAGTCCACACAGCCTATCTGGACCTCGCCAAGGCCTTCAACACCATCCCTCACTCTGGAATCATAGATAAACTTACTAAGCTGGGCATTAATCCCTACGTCACTCAATGGGTTACCAACTGGCTTACTGACAGAACCCACACTGTTAAAGTAGCCGACTCCAAATCCAGTTCCAGACAAGTGACAAGTGGAGAACCTCAGGGTTCAGTGCTGGGACAGCTCTTGTTTGGCATCTACTTCTCTGAAGTACAAGCCAACACTAAGGGACTCTGGCTAACAAAGTTCACAGATGACTGCAAACTAGGAGCCATTACTGAATCCCCAAATTATGTGGATGTTCTACAAAGGGGCCTTAGAGAAACATATGCTTGGTGCCAGAGCCATGGGCTCAACCTCAATGCCAATAAATGTATAGTTATCCCCTTTGGGAAAAAAACATGTACCCATGAATTACCACACCGAAAGTGTGATAAGAGACTTAGGGACACAGGTGGACAGTGGTCTCACCTTCGATAACCACATCCCTACAACAGTCAGGAAATCCTTCTATGTGGAACACCTCATCACTAGGGGCTTTTCATCCAGAAAAAAGGAGGTCATTGTCCCACTGTACTCATCCCTCATTTGACCCATTACAGAATACAATGCCCCGTTTAGTATGTACCTCTCAAGACATCTGCAACAACTGGAAAGTCCGCAGAAATACCTCACTAAAAGAATCACAGACTTAAAGCAAATGCCCTATGCTGATCGTCTAAAAAAAAATCCAACTATACTCTGTCGCATATCGGCTACTCAGAGGAGATCTCTGCTTAACATACAAGGCCATGTCAAACCCAGAGCTGTTGGACATGCTACACTTAAAGAAATCCTAATCCCTCAGATCCGCACACTCCAGGGATCTAAACCTTGTCATCACAATAAACAAAACATGCTGGAGGGATAGGTTCCTGACTCAGAGACTCCCCAGACTCTGGAATAGACTGCCCATACATATCAGGCCTCTTTGGCCCTATTCAAAAGGAACCTTGACTATTGGATGGGAGATAGGAAATTCACCAGTGGGATCACTTCAATCGCCCTGCTAGACAGGGGTCCAGGGAAATAAATATTGTGGGAAGAAATAGCCAGGGAATTGTTATGGCTAGGCTTGTATAAGCCCCAGTGCCAATAGCCTAGTACCAACCTATGAAAATCTGTACAGTTGAGAGGTATTCTACTTGTAATACCTCCCAAAATTGTAATGCACGCTTTCTTCCCTTCAGTTGGTTTTATCACCCCAGGGCTGACATGAAAATGGTTAATTTAGATCAATGTTCTACCCTATTAAACAAATTTAAATAAATAAATAAATAAATAAAGATGCTTCATATACTACACACAAGTCGTTGTGGATGTGGATTATTCAGTAAAATTTCACCTTTCAGTAATATACATCTCAATTTAGCATCTGAAGTGCTGGCGTATTAGGTGTAGACTGCATCATCCACGTCTGAAGTGACTACATGGTCTCACAAAATAACACTTTTCCAGGCATCCGTATCTGAACCACTATTCCTAAATATTTAAATGAATGTGAGAATGCTGTGCAGTTAACTGGTATAGCTCCTTTCCCTCACTGTAATGTATAGTAAATGATGTATTGCTAAAGTGTTGGGATTCAGTAGTTCTTTATGCCTTGCTGTCAACAATCCCCTTCTATAGCAATACACAAGACATAAGTATACAGTTAAGGAGACATCTCTTTCACTTTGTTAAACCAGGGGTATGATGAATTCCTTTAAGCAAACATGGCAGCTTAAGTTCTGTGCTTCACGTACATGTTCTGCTGTTAGAGGGCATGGCAGAATAATCAAATAAATGCTGTAGTATACCCCAGCTAAGGTTGCCACCTTTAGAAGAGGGGGGAAAACTAATCACCCCTTACTCCACCCACTGTCCCACCCATTTCAACGTGTATATACATTGGTTCTCAAATACTGATAAACCTGCGAGCAGGCGTTTTGAAGAAGCAGTACCAGTAAGTAATATACTGAATATAACAGATACAAACATGCAGCACGGAGAAGATGTAATGTTTAGCAGCTGGTGTACCTGCTAAAACTAATACACAAGATAAACACCGGGCTCTGAAAACCATACCGAGGAAGTGAGGACAGATAGAAGAATGCGTAAAATTTGTACACCGTTTCTCGCGTTGTGCATTTTACAATTTTCCTGAAACCATATTTTACTGATATCTGAATTATACAGAAGGCAAAATGTTATTTTAACTCCGGGAACATCATTTAACTAGAGGGCAAATCCATTGTGTCACTCCATAGAAAATAACTTTCATTCTTATGTACTACAGTACTTAAGAGGCTTCACGAAGAGGGTTCTTTCCATTAGACCATGCACACCACCCAGGATGCCAGATGATACAAAGAAAATATCTTTCTGACGAACTAATTTAACGCCCTTTAGAAATGTTAGCTATCAGAATGGTTCAAAATACATGGCAAGAACTCTCACAAAACTGAATTCCTAATGGAGACCCCGATTTCTGAATTTGATTTCCTGATTGTCAGGAAAATTTTCTGACAGGTGGCAGCAACCCTACCTTATTCACCAAATGTGTAATCACATCACTAAACTGCAAGTTCAAAGTCCCTTCCTGTACGAATGGGCTCCCATGCTTAGCTAGAAATAATCATGCTAGTCTTAAAAATGTTAGACTACACCACCACTTTAATCAAACAGTAAGTTTTATAACAAGGCAGATCCACGCACACATACACAAAACGTTAACAATTCTATTATCTCGTGCCCAACTGACTCTAGCTTAAAATACAATGCATGATGGGATACCTGCTTCTTTAAAATGGCTATAGTGATAGTAGTCTAATAGCTATAGTACGTATTCTGTGTGTGTGTGTGTGTATATATATATATATATATATATATATATATATATATATATATATATATACATATATATACACACACACACACACACACACATATATCACACAAACACTGCCCACTGCCTTATTCCAGTTATCACACTACCCAGCCATTAACCCTACAATGCAGACACAACCACCTCAACCTTCTATCCTAACCTGACGGTGATCAAAGCCATTTCCAGTATTCATCTGTCAACCGAGTCTCACAGGCTATCTCAGTGTGGTGTCAGAAATCAAGACCTGGGCACTTTCACTCATACGTGGTTAGTATTTGCAACCACTTTCGCTGTCTTCTCCCTCGTAATCAGTGATATGCCATATCCACTACTCACCTATTAGTGACTGGAACCCAAAGTGTCTCCTTGTGTTCACACAACAAAATGAGCAGCCCTGTAACCTGCGGAAAAGGGTAAAGACAGTTCCCCTTACAATTAGTAAATGGTCTAAGCAGGCCGCATGTGTCAGCAGTGACCACTGCAATATCCCAGACCAGCACATTACCACTACCCACCCAGCTAGTATGCAATGATGGACACCAGGTTTACCCGATATTTGTGGTAATGCACTGTTTAAGAATTCTGTTCAACCACTACTGATTTCCGGCCTGGAGCAAGAAAAACTAATTTGACATATTATCACAGACAGTTTCCACTCTGCTGTCTGCTGTTAAATAGCCCCAGTACCAACTAAAGAAGAAATTCGCGAAAAATATAACTTTCTTGTACATCCTACTGTGTAAATTTACAGCCCTTTGTCTCTAATGTTAGTATGATAGCAAATAGCAGAAATGTATACGTTTGATTATCATTATCGTGCAACATTTGTTTGTATTAGTTAACCCCCCCCCCCAAAAAAAAATGTCACTTGAATAAAAAATAACCCATGTTGGGTATTGAGAAGGGGGGCACACAATGTAACCCTTAGCTTTTACTACTTACTATTGCTTATTTAACTGTCTTGGCACCGCTTGACTAATGACACTGTTCAAAACCATCAACATAAATTACGGGAGTGTTGGCTTAGTTTGGGGTTGGTTAACAATTAATCAGCTCACTGGCACAGAACCAAGAATGAGTCGGTTGGCGAATGCGGAAGTGGTAGCTTCGCGTTTGACCAGCAGGTGTCAGAATGTCAGTCCTTCCATTCTCCGGGATACCTCCGAGTCTAACCAAAAACCACAGCAAGTGCAGCAACCTGCAGTTTGACAGCGCTCCGGGGATTATCACATTTACAGTGCGTTTCTCTTTCTTTGTTGCCTACCACATTTTGTTGTACTTAAATTTGGATTTTCACTTATAGCTGCCACACACCTGGAATGGGATCAGTAACTAAGGAGCAGCAGAAGAGTACGGCGGTATTTTAACAATAACTCCAAGTCCTGGGGGGAAGAGGCAGAAGTGGGTATTCATCTGCTGTAATTACTCAAAACTGGTTATAGACAGAAAAACATGTCAACTACAGAGATTTTATGTTGATTCTACTTGGATTAGTGGTCATCGGGAGGATTTAGTTCTACTGAGCTTTGAAAAAAGAAATCTCGCTGAAAATGTCGATCTCGGAACTCTACACAAAGGTAAGCTGTTATAGAAAGGTTCGGTAATTAATACACTGAAATGCGTTTTATCTTTCTGGTTTGCAGATGGGCTACAGTTTACGATAGAAGTAGGTCTGATTCTAAGCATCATAACCATGGGGAGTGTGTGAGATTTTCTATTAATTTTAAGCACAAGGATTTTTATTTGCCACTTTAAATATGTTGCGCGCCAGCTGTTGAGTAACTTCTGCACTACTACTACTTTTCTGTTTGCCACTTTCCAGGTATCATTGTCCTTTAGTCTCGTATCACTTTTTTCCATTTCCTGTTTATTACGTCTTCCAGTTTACCTAAGCTATGGGAAGTGTTCAGCAGGTTTGTCCCAACACCTGCAACCTGTACCTGGGAACCTCTTCCGCCTGTCACGTGAACACAAGTCCCTGTTTTGAAAGGCACTTCACCTTTGACTGGATCACGGCGGAAGTGAGAGTTAGGTGTTGAGACGGTTTATAATGTGGGAATAAATCTTCGCACCTGCCTATTCCTTTGATTACGCGCCATGTCACCTGTTTCCCTCCTCTCCTTTGTTTTACTTGCCGTGATATTTTTATTCCCTCAATGGGATACACTTTCTCTAAGAACTTTTAAACACACACATTGATTTATGTTGACTACAGTATTTAATAAAGGCGCAACGAGTTTTACATTTGTAATTTAAACTTACTTAGTTTCATACCTCTCAAGTGCACCTCATTATGAGGAACGTACCTCATTTGGGGTTTTAAAAAGTTCATGTTCCTCAAAGTTCCACATTGAAACAGCCTGTCACACATTCAGTGTTAGGAATTTTTTTTTAAGTGAAATCCATGGTAAATATAAATTAATCATATTAATTCATTAAATGATCTTCTTTCTAAGTAAAACCAGCACATTTTAACCATCCTATGACTTTCCTAGTTGAACTTGAATTGTTAGTAAGCCATTAGTATGTGTTCCACATTTTGCCCATTTGCTCCACGTTATGAAGGCGAGTGTTCCTCATTTTGGAGATGGAAGGTTGAGAGCTATGCTTAATGCCTTAGTCTAACAGCCATCTTCTTTCGGCTTTTCTCGGTTAGGGGTCGCCACAGCGTATCGTCTGTCCACTCATGATTGGCGGTGGAGTTTTACGATGTCGAGTTGCCAGCCCGGCGCCCAACCTTCCAAAGAAGGCACTCACGCCTAGGGCCAATTTGGAGTGTCCAATCCATCTACAGCATGTTTTTGAGATGTGGGAGGAAACCAGAGAACCCGGAGGAAACCCACGCGACCACAGGGAGGACATGCAGACTCCGCACAGAAGGCACCCCAGCCGAGGATCGAACCAGAGAACATCTTGCTGTGAGGCGGCCGCCCTACTTAGTCTAACAACCATAAGTATTTCAATTAAATCGAACTTGTGGTAGTGAATATATATCAAGTATGTAGCTCTGAAGTGAAAGGGATGCTACTCACCCCACTCCACTGAATTCAAGAAATACAAAACTGGCCAAGCGCTGTGCTTGGTTTATTATGGTGAAACTAAATTTTGTTGACTGGTAGTGTTAATGGTTTCTGTTGTGTAAGCGTGTGTTTTCCCTTTACACCTTAATTCAGTCTTGACTTGCAGAGGTGATTTGCACAAACACTTCTCAAACTCTTCTGTAATATGCTCAGTCAGTTTTCGGAGCACCGATCCCGTTCCCTATGAGTGGGAGTGTACTGCGAAAAGTAACGTTGCAAATGGCATAACGTCCCCTCTTGGGCAGTGGGCAAGATGATATTGTGCATACTCAGTCCGAGTGCTCGAGTATACCGCGTGGATTACTTCTCGTTTACCACAGATTTTCAGGGACTTTCCTGATATTGACTCAAATTTTAGCTCTGTCCCTCTTAATCAGTCCTATAATTGTCGACTTTTGGAGAACAGGCGCTGAATTACACTTAATAACTAATCACAATAATGAGCAGTATATTTTATTGTCTTATTCTGTCACTGTATCACGTTAATAGTATTAGTATTTTAAAAGGGTCCCTGATTGCCCTTGATGATTATTTCTAGATTTGTTACTGACTGTTGAAATTTGCCTCTCGTTCGTTGAGAGTTATGATTCTTGGAAATACCACGACTAACATATAATGTCAGACATACTAATACCTGTATGCCACGCTAGGACACTCATCTTTCAAGTGTCCCTGATTTTTGCCTCATGTTTTGCCATGTCCCTCTAAAGATGTTTGATTTTTCTAGAAAATCGCTAAAGGATTACATTCAGCCAGTATACCAGGTATTAGTTTCATGTTCTTTATTGCTTAGACAATGCATGTTGAAGCAAACACCCATGTTTCTGTTTTAAGTGAATTAGAGTAATATTTAAAATTGCCCCTGATTTTGGGTCTTTGTCCCTCAATATTTTTGGCTTTGCTCAGAATTCTTGAGCTCAGAAATAGAGAGGTATGCTTGTAGGTAAAAGAACTGCTCCCACTAAAGACAGCCTTTTGATGACTGTATCTTTTTTATTTTGTTTTTTTTTTTGGGGGGGGGGGGCAGAACAGTGAGAATGAAATATGCCTTTCTTGAGTCAACAAAAGACAAGAGATTTTGACTTCTTTTAGCCCTTCTGTCTTTCACCACGACTCCATCACATTTGTTCTGTTTACTACCACACTAAAGCGTTAGGTGTGTGGAGGTTAAAATAGTCAAGTTTTAGCACAGAACATCAATTTCTGGCTCCAGCCTTGTTTGAGCATCAAGAAAGGGGGAGTGCCACCAACAAAACTTAAAAACAAACCACATTTACCCATTCTACTGCAGATATTAATTATAGCTAAATAAAGTTAGTAAATATGAAAAGCACACAACCCCCTGATTTATCTTGACGGTCTTTGATGACTTACATCTTTGTGACTATAGTTTGAATTTCATTAAACATGAGAGTCTGATATGAATAGCTGAGAGATGTTCAGGATCCCTCCCTTCTGGCAGCAAGAATGTGACAAACAGATAAGCCATCCCAATGCAATAATGTAGGAAAAAGAACAGAAATAAACATTCAAGAAAACATTTGTGAAGGGCTGTGACTGCTAAAGCTTTTTTTGTTGAAGTTAACTTCTAGTGCAGAAATTACTGTAATACATGCCTGACAAAACCCTTTCTTATGCAACCGAAAGGTTGTCAACATATTCCCCCAACACACACACACACACACACACACACACACACACACACACACACTGTCTTGGAAATTAAACAACAATGGCTTGCATATGTTACTCAAAATCTGCACATACAATGTATAGGCTGAATAATGGAAAATTCATGTAGTGCTCAGTCTTCTTAACTAGGCAGTGATGTTTATGCAGAGATTAAATCTTTTAATCTTAGGAATGGATTTGCACTGATAATACTTCCTGTGATTTTGTTTGACTAAGGTGCCATTCATTTTCAAGATTGTACTTTGCAACCTTATGTCATTGCCAACTGTTTACCTATAGAAGTATAAAGCAAAATTAATTTTTTGGAGAACAGTTTGTAAGGGGAGTATATGACTTCTTTCTTTTATGCTGTTTACTTTTAAGGCCTGTTATGGTTATCATTTTTTCTTTTTATTCTGCCAGCTTTTGAAAATTGCGAATTTTGAAATCTGTACAAATATTTAGTTATTTTAATAGTTTTCTGTCATATTTACTTACCTTATTACTGCTTGGTCTTAAAGGTCCAATATCAGTTATGACATACTGCAGGAAGATTAAAATCAAGTGTGCTTATCTGTTGAATGTAAAAGACATGCAGTATTAAACTGAGTAGAAACCAATAATTACAGAACATTATTTTAAAACATGCAGTCTGTTAGGAATATCATAATGTTATGCAATGAAACTAGATTAAAATGATTAAAATCCAATTTCATCTAACAACAGAATCAGTAGGAGAGTGACTTGGAAAAGCATTTGTATATGTATGTATTCCCTGTCCATTGTGTGTGTGTGTTATGTATAAGTAACCCTGAATGACTAGCCAGTGACTTGGAAAATCTCATTGAGTTGTGTTGTATTTGCTGACTGTTACTGCAGTGTACTCTGTCACCACCCACACAACTCCATTTGGGTCACAGAAGAAACTAAGAAGGAATACTATAATAAAGTATATTTTTTATGTGTAGATTTGCAGCAGAGCTGCTGTCTGGTTCATATGTTTATTTTCCTTTCCATTTGGTTGCAGTTTTGACATTTATATTTAACAATATACTTTCTTTAGATACTGTAAGAACAGCCCTGTCACATTTGTGAAATATACAGTGAACAGTGTTAATGTAATAGTATCCATTCACTAGCATTTAATCCCACCATGAAGGTTTACATTAGTGTGACCCAGCTATGATGTCTGTATTCTTTTGTAATTACTGGCCATCTTCTGATTTGTCTTTCTTGTGAATGAGCTCAGATGGAGAGAGGTCACAATGTGTGTTAACAAGTTTAGTATATTTCAGTAAAAGCCAATGGGACTTGACATCCGGGTGATTGACGTTTCATGAGTTGCAGTAATTAGTAGCCATTAAATATGGTAACTAATTTTTCAGATTTATGCTGAAAATATCCCTGCTAATGATTATTTCATTTTTTATGTAATACTTGTAGTGAATTTTATGAGGAAAATGGTTTTAATCTCACCATCTCACGCTGCCCTACCTGTGTATGATGAATGACACTGTAGTGGAGACAACAGGTAGAATCTCTTTTTCTGTTAAATGTGGATACACACTGGTGGGTAATAGCCGTAGACTTACCATTGCCCTATCAGTATATCAAGAATGTCCTTTGGTATGTGAGCCACGGTCTTAACCTTGCCCACTAAAAACATAAAGGCCTATATCATTGAGAAGAGTGAAGTACCTCTGAGCTGGTAGAGATCAGGTCATGCTTAAATGTGTTTAACACGTTGTAGTTGAGCAGCACCCCCCACCTCCAGCAAATTACTGGTTTCAGCACCAGAGAGTATCATCGGGCACAGAGGTGATCAGTGCCAGTATTCTGTAGTTGTCTGTTTTTTCTCTCTCTCTTACACACACACACACACACACACACACACACACACACACACACAAAGATTAAACACAGCTTTTCAAATCAGCCATCCTTCCTTTTGTAGTTAATTGTTACTAGCCAGAAAGTAGCCATATGACATTGAGAATCACTAGCCTGTGCAGTATTCCATGATTGATTCAACAATGTTGTGCAGTTATTGTGATGGAAGTAGCAATGTGCTTATTCTGGTCATTTGGTTGAGTTAATCTGTTTTCATATTATGATGGAAAAAGCAGATTATTTATGCTAAAAATAGATATATTTAATCATATGCACTACACTAAACAAAATAGCCAAGACCTTGCTAGAAGACTGCTCAAATGTGTAGTTTACAGAGAGTTGTGATTTGCAAGCACATTCACACATATAAAATGATGGTAATAAAGTGTTTTAAAAATCTCTCTGCAGTTTAGTTTAGTGCTAAACACTTCATGCATAAATAAAAACATGAGTCAAACAGCTGGTAGTTTTAAGAGCAGGCTTTCACACTGGAAACTTAACTGCATTGTGCAGTGCATTAATTCATTGCCTGAATAAACATGATGTCGTTTGTGTAGGTTTTTCATTCAGTCTTTCCTGTAGAAGTTTATCTTTCAACATGTTAGGGGCATTCCTTTCAACTCGCTTAGTCAGAATTACCTGACTGTCCTTGAACTTGCTTGTGTGTCAGTCTGTCTTATCTTTGACCTTTGCTTCTTTGTTTTCTTGCTGGTTACCTGTACAGTATTTTTTACCCTGGTAGTACTAATGTTTATTATTTATTTTCTCCTCCAGTTTGTTCTGATTTCAGTTAGTTATGTTTATTTATTTATTTTACATTTGTTGACCAGGAAAGTCCGACTGGATATATGTCCATTTTCAGCGGAGGCCCAGGGAGAAAAGCTCCAAATACAATAAAGAAATTTTGTAAACATAATTAAAAAGGATTTTTGACTATTAAGACTCAACTTAAACTTTAAACATACTTAATATACATATTCTTTACAAGTACAGTCATAGACAATAACATAACACAGAGAGTTGATAAATGGGCTAACAAAAAGTCTTTGGGAATAGTTAAAAAAGGGAAATAAGCAAAGCAAGAGGAATCCAGTACTATAGACTTAAAAATAAGAAGCAAAAAGGAGACAGTGTCAGTCAGGATTTGATAATGGACATAGCCATTGTGATTTTAGGAATATTTTAAGTTGTTTTTTGAAAAGAGGAGTGGATGTCAGGGATGTTAGTTCTCTTGGAAGCTTGTTACAAGGGTTACCAATTGAGTTAGTAAATAGGCAGTCCCCAGATTTGTTGTATTTTAGGGGAGAGACAAATACTCTGTTGGCAGATCGTAAGGTTAAAAGATTTTGACAGGGGCTAATATGGTTTCTGAGTATGGGAGTATTTGAGGGATGATGCAGGATCTTGTGAATGATTATGAGTTGCTGAAAAAGAAACTGTCTTTGCAGTTCTAACCATCTGAGAAGTTTGAGATTTTTGCAATGGTGGGTACGAAATGGGGCATCAGTGGCAAATCTGGCTATGTTGTTATAAGATGTTGCCAACTTGTTTATATTGCTTTGGTTTTGGTTTGTATAAATTGGTGAGGCACAGAGGAGGGTAGAGATTAGGTGAGTTTGGGCAATAGTAGTCCTGGCTGAAAGAGTAAGAAAGGGTTTAATTCTGTACAGGGAGTCAAGTTTTCTATTAACTGATTTGATAGTTAGATTGATATGAGTGTCAAAATTAAGATTGTGATCAATTATTACCCCTAAACGTTTGGTGGTTATGTCAGGAGCTATTAATGTACCATTTTTATAGATGACTGTGAAGTTTATGGTGGGGGGTTTTGAGTGGGAGTGAACAATAGTAATTTAGTTTTTTAGGGTTAAGGAGGAGACAGCGTTGATGAAACCAGTTTTCTACTAAGGTAAATATTTTTTGGGTTGTGCTTGAAGTTGGGAAGGCGAGGAGGTGGCACAGATTACGGTTGAGTCATCAGCATATTGTATACAGGTGGTTTGAGGAGGGGAGGCTGACAGATCATTAATGAATATAGTAAAGAGAAGCGGTCCCAAAATTGATCCTTGTGAGACTCTGAGAGTAATAGGGAGCAGAAGAGGACAGTTCATTGTCCCAGAGGACTGTTTGCTGTCTGTTTTCTAAGTAAGACTGAAACCATTTGACTGTTTGTGTATCTAATGAGAGAGATTTAAGTGTGTCTATCAATAGTTCATGATTCACCATGTCAAATGCTTTGGAGAGGTCAATAAACATGGCAGAGGATAGGAGATTGTTATTTCGATTTTTATTTATACAGTCTGTAAAGAATAGGAGAGCTGTGGTGGTGCTATGATATGGTCTAAAACCGTGTTGGCAGTCTACTAGAAGGTGATTTTGGAGGAGATGAGTAAGAAGTTGGCGATGAATACATCTCTCCATAATTTTTGGTATAGGTGAGAGTAGGGCTATGGGGCGGAAGTTTGAAAGTTCACTTGAGTTACCTCCCTTGTGGAGAGGGATAATATGTGAAACTTTCCAGATGTTTGGGATGGAACATTCTGTAATGGTTCTGTTAATTAAGATATAAATGGGGAAGGCAAGTACTCCAGTTGCTAATTTCGGATATTCAGCTGGAAGGAGATCAGCTGATGGGGTGCAAGGTTTGAGTTTTAGAAGTAGGTTGTGTATGAGTGATGTGGGAATGGGTTGTAGTTGAAATAAGGGTAATGAACTAGTCGACACAAGTGAATTAGAGGTGGACACTACTGGTAAAGAATTGGCTAGAGACTGGACAGTTTCAGAGAAAAATTTGTTGAAAGTGTCAGTAATTTGGGTGGAAGAATGTTGAGTCAAATTAGAGGGGGTGGCTGTTTTAGAGTGGCCAGGATGAAGTAATTTATTTATTCCTGACCAGAATTTTTGTGGGTTTTGATATTGGGTTTGTTGGAATTGTAGGTAATAGTTTTTTTGTCAAGGAATATGGCTTTCTTAGTGGCATTTCTCAGTTGATGAAAGTTTTAAGTGATCAGTTGGCTTTTTTGTATGTCTCCATTTAATCCAGATTTTATTTCTAAGTTGCATTTTTTGCCTAGTTTCTTTTGTGAACCAGGGAGCTGGTTTGTTCCTAATTCTGATCAATCGAGAAGGGGCATGGTGCTCTAGAATTTGTAAAAATTTATTGTTAAAAGTATGAGACAGCTTCCTGTAGAGGTAAGTGTTTTAGGGGGGGTCCAATCGCAAGCTTTAAGTTCAGCTTGAAAGTTAACTAGGTTTAGATTTTTTTGTATTTTGGGTGGTTCTGAAGTTTACTTGATTGGGTATTGAGGTTTTTAGCTTTGTTATAAAGGTAAGAGAGTGGTCACTGATATCATTGGGAAGTATTCCTGTTTTATAAAATTGGGGGTTACTGTTAACTAGTATCCAATCTACAGTGGTTTGTTTATTGCTAGGTTTGTGAGTTCTTGTAGAGCGGGTGATGGTTTGATAAAAGCCATGAAGGTTTATGTGGGTAGTAGGATTATTGGCAGTGCAACTTTTCCAGTCAATGTTGAGATTGCCAATGAGTATGGTTTCTTGGGGGAAATTTGAGGAGAACCAGCAGAGGATGTTTTCAATGGTATTAATGTTATTACCTGGGGAGATGTAGGAGCAGATAATATAAATGGAATTATTAGCATTAATTAGAAGCTTGGCCATTAGAATTTCGGCATTGCAAGGTGAAGGATGTGTAATATCTAGGGCAGAGAGCTGCAGCTCAGATTTATATAATATTGCAACCCCACCTCTTTTTTGTTAGGGCGGTCTAATCTAATTGTATTATAGCCTGTGGGGATAATATCATTGTCCTTAGTGGTTGGTTTGAGACAGGTTTCAGTTAGGCATAGGATATCAAAGGAGTGTAAGTCTAACAGGGCATGTAGGTGGCTAAATTTATTATTTAAACTACGGATGTTTAGGTGGGCTATGAGGAGAGAGTTTTTGCTAGGAGAGGGGGTGCAGGAGGTGTCTGGATGGGGGGAGAATTGGGAATAAGGGATATTAGAATTTGGGCCAGGGTTAGCATGAATGTTGCCATGTAGTAGTAGGTACTGTTGTGGCATAAGAGACAGTTTCAGTAGTTTACCTAGAATAGGGATAGCTCTTTTGGTTTGGAAATATTTGAAATGGATTGCTCTATGAAATTGTGGTTGAAGGTAGGCTGATGATGATGATGTAATGTTACAGTGGGAATTTGAAGTTGAAAGGGTGATAGGGGTAGTTTTGTTTTAAGGGGGGAGGAATTTTAGTTAGATGTAGGGATTCATAGCAAGTGAGCTTATAGGTTAGAAGCAGAGGGCAAAGTATTACAGATAAGAGGAGCATGTTGGAGCGTGTTTTAAAGATAGAGATGGACATAGTGAATGGAGTGTGGTAGGAGATACAGGGAGAGTTGGTATGTACTAAGTGTGAATACAGGGAGACTGAAGTGAGTACAGAGGGGCAGTAAGGGGAGGGTCTTTTAAGTAAGAGATGAGTATAAGGGATTAGGGGTGGGACGATGTTAAAGGATTAGAAGAAGAAGATAAAGAGGAAAGGAGGGAGTGGCTTGATAAGTATATAATGAGGTTAATTAGGTTAGTGGATAATGACTGAAGGGGGTGTGGTTTAATGAAGTATAAGGTTAGCTGCAGTGGGGGTGGTTGAGATTTGGGGGTAGGGTAGGGGAGCGGAGTGAGCCCACAGGGCGAATGGAGGTGGTAGAGCTGGAAGGTAAGTACAGCAGAAAAAAGTATCAGTTGTCTTTAGTGTTTTGGCTTTAAACTGTTGAAATTAGAGAGAAAAATAAAAGTAAATCAAAATTATCAATAGAAAAATTTAGTAAAAAGATTATGAAGGTGATAGTCAAATTTAAATCCATTGGCAAGGGGATTAGGACAGCTAGGACAGTAATAGTCACTACAAAAAGGGTTAGGACTTACAGGCTAGATACTTAAAAGCTAAAGAATATGTTGGTAGAATGCTGCCGTCTAGTGGTCAGCGGGAAAAAGGCAACTGGGAGAGGTAAAAGCAGAGGTCTTAATTCCAAAGTAAGGAGGTATGGTAAAAAGGACTAGGCAGATGTAGTGGGTAGGGGTCTGCGTTAGGCTGCTAGATCTCTCACAGAGGGGTTACCAAATAAGCATAGTCAGTATAGGTACTGATGATAAAGTAGGTAAATTGCAACATAAAACCCAGCAAGTGGAACAACAGGAAATTCGATGGTGCAAAACCATACACCCAACTCCACGGCTGTATTGTCACGAAAAATTTTTATTCCAACATTAAAAAGTACAAAGGATTGAGCGCTTTCGTCTCCAACCTGGAGACCTCTTCAGAATCAATTCAAACAGAAAAAAAATGCAATTTATACATACTGGTACTTGCAAATTGATAATTATTCAATTAAAATTATTCAAAATTAGATTACACTTAATTTTAACCCTAAAATGATAGTAGTAATGGTAAGACCTTAGCCATAGTTAACCCATAAGGGGCTAAGAGCAACAGGAACCATAAGCAAATATTTTGTTCTTATTTCACTCTTCCGACTCCTAAAAGCTTTATATACATACAAGCCTAGATAAAAATACATAATTAATGCCATCCATTTATATAATGCCACCAGTCAAAAAACAAGACTGATGAGTATTAAAAACAATATATGAAATACTGTATAAATATAAGATGCAAGTGTAAACACATATATATAAATAAATAACCTGTAGATATATGTGTTTGTATGTTTGTATATGGGACTGTTATGAAATCTTAACTATGTGTAAAGAATTGATTACACAAAAAATATATATAAAAAATACATACGTGTAAAATATATTCAATAGTATATCCATCACAATATGTTAAATTTATCAAATGTGCGTATTAATAATAATAGTAATAATAATAAATATGTTATGATTAATCTAAAACTTAAAAAATCTTAAAAAAAAAAAAATATATATATATATATATATATATATATATATATATAAGTATATGTTTAGATTAAATCTATTTGAAATTGATAGTATATAATATATGTATACATTTCAGTGAGTAATGTATTATTATACCTTAGGTATGCAAATAACTAATACAATACAATACTAAAACAACTCAAATACCATGGGAATCAGACTACACCAAAAAATAAATATAGTACTCAAAGTAACATCTAAAATGTCTAAGAATGCAATTACGTGTGTTTCTTAGGATCGGAAGCCAATAATTTTAATGCTGGAGTAATGGATATACAATCGTTCATCCCTTTACCATTACAGGCATCTAATCTAAGTTGCCATATCATTTCCCTGTATAGTAATTTCGTTGCCCAGTCTCCTCCTCTATGGGGGGACTCTACTATTTCCAAGGCCCAAAATTTAAAATCAGCATTACAACATATTATGGAATGTCTGTAAAGTGCGTTATTCACATTTTTACGATTAATATCTCTAATGTGTTTGTGTATTCTTCTACGTAGGTGTCTCTCCGTTTTTCCTACGTAGAAGCACCAACAGAATGTGCAATATGCTAAATAAACCATGCCTTTAGTGTAGCAACTACTATATCTTCTGGCTTTAAGGGTGATACCTAGACTAGGCAAATAAATTGACTTTTCCCCAGCTATAAAGGGACATTGGGGACATCTATTACACCTAAAAATCCCTCTCTTGTTACTAATTATGGTCGAACTATCCACACAAGATCCTTCCTTACCATTCTCTAAAATATTTTTAAGGTTGTTATTTCTCCTGTAACTATAAGTGTGCTTGTTCTTGAAGACGTCTACCCTCATGGGCATGGTTTTAAACATTTCCCATACACTATTGATACTTTTTCTCAACCATTCAATGTTGTTGTGATATGTTGTGTGTAACTACTATCATTCTAGAAGCTCTAATCATCTGTCCCCTTACTTCTCTAATCATCTGTCCCCCTTACTATATTTTTTTCAATGTGAATCTCTTTGTTTCCACATCTTTCATTAATTTCACATCCAAATAGTGGATTGTACGTAAAACTCAGGAATGATGTACTTATATAATGTATTCAATGAACTATAAATGTCAAAATCTGAAGTAACAATGCATCATCAGGTTTAAGAAGGTCCATATCCAGAAGTGTCTCTTCAAACCATGCTAAACCTATATCATGGTATTACCATAAAAAGATCTTTGACATCTATTGTTATAAAAATATTTCATCACATTATAATTCACATTATTTATTTTTCTTAGTAAGTCCCATGAGTCAATTAGTATATGGTGATGTTTAAGATGGTAACCTTTAACTTTCTTTGTCATATAGACCTTGAAGTAAATTATCTTCCAGAGTAATCAATTTTTAGATATGAAATGTATTTCATTTCTGGATACTATAGTATAACTCTTGTTGTTATTCAATATATATAACATATTCTTTTTATTTTCAAAAATCACAGATAAATCAACCTTCCAGAAAGTATCAGTAATCTCCATTCCTGTGTAAAAAAAATGTTAAAATCATTGTAAGAACTGATAAATGGACTATATTATATTTTTTTTTTTTCATTCATTCATCAGACATTCCATAATATGTTGTAATGTGATTTTAAAATTACTCACTGAAATGTATACATATTATATACTATCATCAATTTCAAATAGATTTAATCTAAAATATATATATATATATATATATATATATATATATATATATATATATATATATATATTAAGATTTTTAAGTTTTAGATTAATCATAACATATTATTTTTTATTTTTTTATTATATGTATTTTTTTTATATGTTTTGTGTTCTTTATTCTTTACACACATAGTTAAGATTTCCCATATACAAACATACAAACACATAATATATATATATATATTACTATAATATCTACAGGTTATTTATATATATATTTGTGCATCTTATATTTATACAGTATTTCAATAAGAACAAAATATTTGCTTATAGTTCCTGTTGCTTCTTAGCCCCTTACGGGTTAACTATGGCTAAGGTCTAACCATTACTACTATCATTCTTAGGGTTAAAACTAATTGTAATCCAATTTTGTATAATTTTAATTGAATAATTATTAATTTGTAAGTACCAGTATGTATAAATTGCAATTTTTTTCTATTTGAATTGATTCTGAAGAGGTCTCCAGGTTGGAGACGAAAGCGCTCAATCTTTTGTACTTTTTAATGTTGACAATACAGCCATGGAGTTTGTTCCACTTGCTGGGTTTTTGGTGTTTACATGAAACAATGCTTGTTTTGGAGTTTACTCTTTAAAAAACCTTTGTAAAAACAGGGCTGCCTTCAGATTTAGTAAGAGGATTATCCTTTAGGTTTATGGCAGGGAGGGAGCATCCGGATCACTTTACTGAAAGAGAGGAAAAGAGAACACTGAGTTAGTACATTGTAAAAGACCATGAAGTATTAGAAAATAGAGAAATAGTAAAAATGACAACATGAGAGATTAGAAGGAGAGAATATCAGCAATAGAGTAATGTTGATATGAGGATGAGAGAGAAAGGAGGAAGAAAAAGAGCAAAAAGGAGAAGTTATATTCAAAGGAAGAAAGAGAGAGCATAAGCTTGGAGGACAAGTGCAAAAAAAAATAGGTTTGCAATGGCAAATAAATCAGTAAAGAACAACAGCATACAGAACTCAAACAAGTGTGTTTGTCTTTTCGGCTTTTCCTGGTTAGGGGTCGCTAGAGCGGAACTCTGGTCCGCTAATGATTGGCAGTAGATTTTTATGGTGCTGAGTTGCCAGCCCGATGCCCAACCTTCAATGAAGGCACGCCCATTCACGCATGTCTTTCGAACGCCACTCGACTGCGGGGAGGACATGCAGACTCCACACAGAAGGCACTCCAGCCGAGAATTGAACAGGAGAACCTCTTGCTGTGAGGCAACAACGCTACCGCTGCACCACCGCGGCTGTCAGAACTCAAACAAGAATGCAATTCCTAATTCTCCTTCTATAAAAGAAGGAAGGGAAATGGGAATATCCAGGTCAGCAGTGAGGCTGAGGATTACACACAGCCAATGCATGCACAGTTCAATTTCACAAAGACACAGAAGACAACTTTACATTTGGTAAAACAAGAAATCACAGTAAATAATATCTTAGCTGTAGATCACACTTTAAATAATTTTGTCACTAGTACAGTGTATGAGCTGGTCAAACAGATTACAGAAAAGTATCACATGTATATATTGAAATTATTCCGAACAGGGAAAATCACATGTGAAACAAGTATCAGGATGGGCAGTCTCAATGGTTTTAAAAGAATGTTAACTCACTGAAACAATTGAGGACTATAGAATTAGGTAATAGCCTGATTAGAATCATAAGTTTAGACAAACAACTTTGCAAGTTCTCATAGTGTGAGATAAGCCAGTCGTCAAAATGAATTCACGATGTATACTACTTTAGTTACCAGAAATTAAAGCCTGGCTCTGAATAGACCTATCAGAAAAAACACTCAATTGCACCAGATGCAAAATCCATCAATATAGGTTCATAGGTAGGTACTAGGCTATTGGCCCTAGGGCCTATACAAGCCTAGCCAAAAAGGTACCCTGGCTTTCGCCACCCAAGAAAATTATATTCCAGTGCCCCTGTCAAGCAGAACCACAGAAGTGATCCCTGAGGTAAATTTCCTATTACCCATCCAATCATCAAGATTTTTCTTGAAGAGTGCTAATGAGGAGCTCTGTTTGACATAGATAGGTAGTCTGTTCCAGAGTATGGGAAGTCTCTGGGACAGGAATCTATCCCTCCAGCATGTTCTGTTTATTGTGGTGACAAGGTTTAGGTCCCAAGAGCATGAAGCTCGGAGGGATTGGGATTTCTTTAAGTGGAGCATGTCCAACAGCTTTGGGTTTGACATAGCTTTGTATGTTAGGCAGAGATCGCCTCTGAGTAGGTGATATGCGACGGAGTAAAGCTGGAGTTTTTTGAGATGGTCTGCGTAAGGCATCTGTTTGAGGCCAGTAATCCTCTTTGTGAGGTATTTTTGCGGCCTTTCCAGTTGTTGTAGATGTCTTGTGAGGTACATACCAAAAGGGGCATTGTACTCTATAATGGGTCTAATGAGTGATGAGTAGAGGGGAACAATGACCTCTTTTTTTCTGGATGAGAAACCTTTTGTGATGAGGTGTGCCATGTAGAAGGATTTCCTGACCACTGTGACAATGTGATTATCAAAGGAGAGACTACTATCCACCTGTGTCCCAAGGTCTCTTATCACACTTTCGGTGTTAAGTAGACTACCGCCTATGTGATAGTTCATGGGTACAGAGTTTTTACCAAAGGGGATGACAATGCACTTTTTGGTATTGAGCTTGAGACCATGTCTTTGACACTAGGCATCTGTCTCAGTGAGGCCCTTTTGCAGGATGTCCACATCGTTGGGAGTTTCAATTATGACTCCTAGTTTGCAGTCATCTGTGAATTTAGTTAGCCAAAGACCTTCTGTGTTAGCCTGTACTTCAGAGGGGTAGATACCAAACAGGAGAGGACCCAGGACTGAACCCTGTGGTACTCCACTTGTCACTGGTCTGAAGTCTGATTTGGAGTCTGCTACTTTCATGGTGTGGGTTCTTTCAGTAAGCCAGTTGGCAACCCATCTTGTGACATAGGGATTTATACCTAGTTTAGTGAGTTTATCTATAATTCCAGAGTGGGGAATGGTGTTGAACGCCTTGGCGAGATCTAGATAGGCTGTGTGAACCACCTTACCCTCATCTATGGCTTTGGTGACTGCTTCAAATAAGTCTATCAGGTTTAGGAGACATGATCTGCCTTTTACAAACCCAAACTGTGTGGGGCCCAGAGTTTGGAGATCTCCAATGTCTTTGTTTATGAGTTCCATGATGATACGTTCCATGGCCTTGCAGTCGAGGCTCGTCAGGCTAATAGGGCGGTAGTTCCCAGGGTCTGTTGTGGCCCCCCCCCCTTTGTGGAGTGGGATAACTGTCATGGTGCGCCATTCAATGGGCACAAAGCCTGAGGTGAGGCTATGATTGAACATAGTACTTAGGTGGGGTGCCAGTTCATTCTGTAGTTCATGTAGAAGGCAGCCTGGGATGTTGTCAGGTCCCATGGATGCTGTGTTCTTGGCTTTGGAGAATGAAGATTTTACCTGTGCAGCCGTGATTACAGGAACTTTGCATTATTCCAGTATAAAGATGGGCCCTTTAGGGGGTGAGAGGGGGGTAAAGTTAGCACTGACCCTATCTGCCAGGATGTTGGCAACATCAGTTGGTTCTGTATATTTAGTGTCATTGTGCTGTAACTCAGAGCAGATGTGAATGTTGCCATTGAGATTTTTGACATAGCTATAGAATGCTTTGTGGTTGTCTTTAGAATCAGTGGCAATTTTGTTTTCATAACTAGCTTTGTAGGATTTTATGAAGGATCTCAGCTTATTACTGAGGCTGACCAGGGAGTTCCTCCAATCGTGGGATTTTACTCTTTTTTTGCAAAAGTTTCTTTCTTCTGTTGTAGAGTTTGTTTATGGCAGAAGTCTACCAGATTGGCTTCCTTTTTTTTGGAGGATAGCATCTTTGTTCTGTTAGGGATAGCACAATCCATGCACTCGTGTAAGTGCTTATAAAGTGCATTTGTGTAGGATTTAGCAGTCGTACCTCTATTGTACATCTGCATGGGTGTCGTGAAGTTTGCCACTTCTGTCTTAAGAAGCGTGAAGCTGGCTTTGGAGAATTTTTTTACGGTTGTTTTCCTAATGGGGGGTGGGAGTGGGATGTGGATGTCTAGGGTGATTAGCTTGTGGTCGGATCTGACCAACAAGGAGCTGACCTCTGGTGTGGAACACCGGTCACCCATGTTGGTGATGACCAGGTCTAAGGATATTGCTGCCTCTGGTGGGGGTGTGGATAAGTTGATCCAAAGCACTGGAATAGATGATTTCCAGAAAACGTTGAGCAAAAGAGTTGGTACATGAGTAGTTTTCCCAGTTAATGGTAGGGTAGTTAAAATCACCCATTATTAGAGTGTTGGATTGTACCTTAATATTTTCCAGTGTATCAAGAAAAGAGGAGTGGGAATCCTGGGGCATGGTGGGGGGTCTGTAGCAAGCTACAATCTGGATTGCGGTTTTGCCCAGAGTTAGTTGAATTTGGATAAGCTCGGATGCATTATGCTGAGCAACTAGCTTGGAGGTGTGGATATCCTTAATGAATATGGACATGCCTCCACCTTTAGTGTTTCGGTCCGGGTTTGGTGGCCAAAAGGTGTGGTATGAATTATAGCCTGGTGATGCAGGGGTGCTCTCTGGAGCTTTAAACCAGGTCTCTGTCACTGCACAGATGTCAATGTTCTCCATTATAAGGAGTGCCTCGAGTGAGTGCATTTTGAGGTTTAGACTTCTAGCATTGAGTAGTATTACCCTCAGATTTTGCTTGCTTGTACCTGTTATGGTGGTGAATTGTCATTTGAACCTTGCCTAAAAAGGCACTATAGGGATGGCAAGAGCCTTTGCCAGTATCCGGAATCCCAAGGGGGACAGGTTCAGGCCATCTCTGGCAAAGCAGCGTGGTCTGTCGATCATGTCATCCCAGACAGACAGATGCTGGATTCCCTTAGAATGACACCAGAAGCTTAGCCAATTGTTAGTCAATCATTTTGTCCTTGCACTGTGATGTCATTTTGGGTGATGGCAGGATGCTACTCAGGGCTAGGGTCATACCGGCCTGGGCTACAAGATCAGAGAGCTCCTCGATGTTTCTTTTCATGTAGTCCAGGGAGGTACATCTATGACCTAGTGAAACTTCTCGCAGATAATACCATATCATTTGTAGTATCAGCAAGTCAAAAAATGCCTTGTATAGTTAAATTCTACAAATTACCAGAGGGTTTCCATAAAATAACCACCATTGAGGGAATCATGGACAACAACCCACCTCCAGAAGCGTCTTAGAAATTGGCGCCAAATTCCTTTTGGGTGTACATAAGAAGAGTTAACGCTTCAGTTCCACTTAATTACTACTGGCCCCTAATCTTGTAACTGGAAGGGAAAAAAGAACCCTTAAGGTTTGTTAATAAAGAAAAATAAGTCTCTTTTTAATTGTAGGGTCTTTGTGCCTAAACAGTTCAGGAATAGGTAGCAGGAAACATACAAGTAAAAGCATTAAAACAGATGCGTACTTCATGTACAATATACGGGGCGGAGAGTAAAAATTCTTTGCATAATAGCCCCAAGGTGTCTTGGGTGACTTTACAGCATTATTGGAGCTGTTGCATGTATGCAACATGGAATATTAACCAGCCGGTTACTTTACAGTAGAGATCTTAGCGTAGCATTTAAGTACTTAGAAGTAGCGATGGTCATAGCCATGCTCTTTAAAGGGTAAAATCATCAGAGTTGACTACGATACTGAAATTGACCCAGAGTTTCAGCTGAAACCTCTTATTATACAAAGATTAATCCTGAAACTTGTAGGATAAGCCAATAGTATTGCAGTAACCTAAAATACAGTTTATAGCTTTGACATAGTTGTACTTAAGCAACTAACGGGGGGAAATACAGGCTCTGGACAAGCAGGTTAAGTTGTGTAAGTAATACAAGGAAAAAATACAGTAGCAGCACAGGCAACCAATAAAACATACACACAAAAATACAATTTCGCCAACCTACCGTGAGTCGAGTCAAGGAGCCCTAAAAAACGCAGCCTCAGTACCAGGGTGAGGAGGACGCTGAGGTAGAGGGTTTGAAAGTGGCACCAAAAAGAATTAATGCCTATTATAAGTAACTTCAGAGGTGGTTTCCATCTGGTGGGAGGGGATAAAAGGAGTTATGTACTGTTATGTACTTGTAGGGGGGTAGCACAGGGAGTAGTGTTAAGTCTGGTTGTCACCCTTTCATCCGTGTGCGTGCATGTCTGTGCATTTATTTTTTGGGTGAACTAGTGATTGCACATGTGTGACCTGTCATGTACTGCCATCCTGTCCAGGACTCGTTGCCTGTCTTATGCCCCTTTTTTAATCTCTTCCTCCTTCATAGGATATCTCTAGAACAAGTGCAGAGGTTGACTTTAGGGACTGACAGTCATGTGCCCTTGTAGAAACCTGGCAATTAGGATATTTGTATTTGGGCCCTAACTGTGCCCCTGGAGGCTGACATGAGTACCTATATCACTGCAGGGTGTGTCAGACCCTCCCCTTGCTTGTGCCTGCTTCCACCCACAAACTATGAGGTCCTGTACCAAACCATGTACTTAGTTCTGGCCATTTTGGTGCTGTGCAAGCCTCTGCTTGCATGGTGGTGATTGGGCAAAGAAAATCACGTCTCTGTCCCCCAGAATGGGTAAGTCTAGTCAGTCATTAACTTCCATCCACACCGTAGTGGCTGTTTCAGCACTTAAGGCACTAGTCAATCTCAAGTTGTTTGTGGAGTAGTTGGGGCTTTATCCCTCTGTGCCACAAATCAGGCCACCTTATGCTCATTGTGTGCCACAACAGGATCTGGTTCCACCATGATTGTGATTAAGCAGAATGAATGAGTGACTATTCGTTTAAATGCAGTTTTGTGTTTTCAGTATGCTGATTATAATGATTGGACAGTACCTAAAGCCTGTACAGCTTCAGTTTGTAATTCATTTTGTTAAACATTCCATAATTCAGATTTTCTTTTGTGTGTGTGGTAGAAAACTAACATGCAATTTCTGGATTGACTCTGATGATCATTTTTTAGTTAATAAATCACTTTTGAACAAAAACAATGAATGTATGCATGCATTTTCCACAGGATTCTTTTGCTAGAAATAAACAAATTAGTTGAAAGTGTTTGTATTAAACTGAAATTTAACCATAAAGTTACTTAGTTTGGTGCCCTCTGTCTACAATACAACCCCATACTGGTTTGCACATGGCTATATCTTCAGTTAGCTACACTGTTTTATTTACTAATGTGTTTGGTTTCCTCTCTGCATCTTGCTGAGAGTTTGTATATGGCAGACTAGTGAAGATGATCAGATACTGATCACTAACAGAACAGGGTGAGAAAGAAGTCAAGAACTCTGAGGGCAGTTTGGGCAGGGTGTTTCACTGCCTGCCAGCCTGGAAAGGATGCACCAGTCATTGTTAATATGGGTGGGCAGTGGCCAAAATAACTGATTGCTTTTAGGTAGGATGTGAGAGTACTGAATATCACTTGGATAGAAGGGGTTGATTAGTGATGTGGTTAAAGGCTCTGTGAGTAATGCCTGGTTTTGGAGTGGCTGTTTTTTGTGGAGGTTTTGAGAAGGGTCTGCACATCATATTTTTCACCCCCAAACCCTCTCCCAGCACTGCATAAACATAAGAGATATTGTATGTTTTTATTGTGATAGTGGTGGATCCCTACATAGACTGGAGCAGGGAGTGTCTCTGAAATGAGATTAGCGATGACACCCTTTTGACATGTTATAAGCATGGGAGCTTGTGATTCCCAGCCCTGCTGTCTGCAGCTCAGTATATCATCTAGTAAGGCTGCAAGCAGCTTTTTCTCCTTCCCCAGCAGATAGTTTGAAGTCACGTTCACTCTCACTTTCTTCTTTTCTGCTTTTCCCAAGGAGTTTCTTATAAAAACATTGCAACAGGATTACGGTTAAAACAAATTTATATTAACATTTTTGTCATAATTTTGTGACTATATTGTGCATATCAACAGGTTGACTGTTTGCAAACGATGTTTTTTTTAATAGTTGTATGATATAAATAACATCAACTGCATATTAATATATTATGGAAAGCATATATTTTTTTCCATTTCTGTATGATTTATTTTTTGAGCAGCTGTATGACATTAACAACGTTAATTCTTGTGGAAATCATATACCTGCATCTATTGTATAGCTTTTGCCAGTAGTACACATTTAATTGTGCAGGATAATTCTAAAACACAGGGTATGGTGGTTTATATTACATTTGTATGTGTTATATAGTGTATGCACTGGTCATATGTTCGCAAGTGAATTTTCTATTTTTTATCATTTTTTTCTATATATGGGCCTATATATAGATTATTGACATTGTATACACCCCACTTCAGTCTCTTTTTTTCTTGCTAGGGACATTGGGTATTTCGATTGCTGTTGATAATGTCCATCAATATTCAGAACTGACCATACTTTACATGATTATTTGAGCTTCAAATTAGTGATCAGCCCTTTAGTAATTTGGGCTGTCGTATCCTTTTAAGGGTATGCCCAAATTGTTGTAGTAACAAGTCCCATAATTAATTGCTCATTTATTGGGAAACTTTAATCACTTTTGATATACATCATGGATCTTGTTACCATTTTGAGGGGATTGTCGGCAGATAAAGAGGACATTCAGGTATTTGGGTTTTCGTCCAAAAATGTGGGAGTAAATCACGGTGAAAACACTTCGGATGTTTCTTGTACCTTCATTTTCAATCAGCTCTATAAAAACATGAAAATTCTTAGGTCATGTGTATGGCATTTAAAGCTTTTTAAGGCATATTTATAAAAGGGCATTACACCTAGGGGGTTGAGAATCCGGGTCTATATTAGAACATCGAAGTTTCAAAACTTCGAATGTTCTAATATCGACCCCTATTCAGCGAAAGCTGAAAATATCGAAGCAACAGAAAACCAAATTTTTTCCTAGGGAAAGAATTTGGTTGTCCATTTCTTTTGCTTCAGTATTTTCAGTGCTGTGGTGGAAAGTTACGGGTCGGGTTCAGGTAAGTGTGTGATTGAGTGCAGGTTAGGTTAGTTAGGGTTAGGGTGCGGGTTAGGTATGTGTGCGATTGTGTGGACATGAGGGTTAGGGCAGGTTTGGTGAGTTAGGTTTACGGTACGGGTTAGGTATGTGTGCAATTGTGTGGACGTGAGGGTTAGGCTGGGGTAGGTGAGTTAGGGTTAGGGCGCGGGTGAGTAGTGATGGACCTTATGGTTAGGGTTTGGGTTAAGGTAAGTGGATAGTTAGTGGTGTGTGTGTATGTATACTTTAGTGTAGGGTTAGGTGTAATATTTTAGGTGTATGTGTGTGGATTGCTGTTTGTTTTGTGTGCTTGTGTTGTGTGTATGTGTTTTTGAACAGCGAATTTTTTTTTTTTTTCCCCTAGGAAAAAGAATTGCTGTTCTGTATGTTCAATGTTTTCAGCTTTCGCTGAATAAGGGTCGATATTAGAACATTCAAAGTTTTGAAACTTCGATATTCTAATATAGACCCGAGAATCCATATTAAACCTTTGGTGGGCCAACCTGATGATATACTCCTAACAGCTTGGTCTGAAATCCAACAAAATGGTTCCATCCATAGGAAGGGACATAAAAACTGAGAAAAGGAAAAAAATTATAAACTTATGTAATACAAGACAGTACCAGCAGTTAAGAACTTTTAAGCCTTTCCTGCATGAGGACACAGGGCAGTTGAGGTATATATGTGGCCAGATATGGTATAAGGATTGTGCGACAGGTCATAGCCTTTCTGCAGCACAGGAGAAAATGTAAGAGAACACACCTGAGAGACAGGCACATACTTTACAAAATAATGCAAGATGCCAAGAGATACCTTTTCCAGTAAAGAAAGCATTCAGTTTCTTAAAGTTATGATGACATTACGTTAATCAGATGAATATGGTATAAGGATTGTATGACAGGTCATATTGTATGACAGGTCATAGCCTATCTGCAGCACAGGAGAAAAGATAAGAGAACACACCTGAGAGATAGGCACATACTTTACAAAATGTCAAGAGATAAAGCATTCCGTTTCTTGAAGGCATGATGACATTACGTTAATCAGATGAGAATGAAAAGCACACAACTCTGTTCAAAGGAAATGTTGTCTTCTTGTTGTTTGTCTTTCGGCTTTTCCCGGTTAGGGGTCGCCACAGCGGAACTCCGGTCCGCTAATGATTGGCAGTTGGTTTTTATGGTGTCGAGTTGCCAGCCCGACACCTAACCTTCAATGAAGGCACGCCCATTCAACGCATGTTTTTCGAACGCCCACTCGACCGCGGGGAGGACATGCAGACTTCACACAGAAAGGCACTCCCAACCCAAGCAGAGAATCGAATGGGAGAACCTCTTGCTGTGAGGCAACAATCTGTTCAAAGGAAATACAAGGAACAATTTGTTTACTACATTGGTGGCAGACAAGAGGAATGCCATGTTAGAATATGGACTTTTGGCTTGATCTGCACTGGTCTGTAGGCCAGTTGCCTAGTACTTACCTTGGAATCTGTACGAATGGGGGCTGATGTCCTATATGTTGTATGTAAAAGAATGAGCAGAGTAGTGTTTTCACGGATGGAACACAATAAGGATGCATACCGTCTGTCTTAAAGATGATGTAGCACAGAAAACATTTCTCAGAAAAGAGACCGCAACAAGTCTCCAAGCTGAATTCATGTATTTGTTTTCCACTCCTGTTGCAGGGCTCTGATGTCATACATTGGAAACTTCATAGTTATTCATAATAAACTACAACAGGTCTGGTAATAACTTTTTTCCATTAGTGTACCAACTCTGTATTGCTACTACATATGTTTTGCTGTTGCCAGTGGAAACAATCTTCAGCATTCCACTGTAGTAACATTTACACTTTCTCTTGAGGACAAGCTATCCTTCCAGTCACAGTGAAGGTAAAATGATGCATACTGTGTATCTCGACCTGGCTAAGGCATTTTGATGCATAACCCCACTCGGACATTTTTTTTAATTTTATTTTTATTTTATTTTCCATTTGTTACCAGGTTAGTCTGACTGGACACAAAATTACCGTTTTCAGTGGAGGCCCGGGAAGAAAAGCTCCAGTTACATAGTAAAAAATTATAAAAAAATAATAAAAATAATAAAAAATTATATAAACATAGCTATTTTGTACAAACGGCATAGAACATATTCAAGGAGTAAAAACAGAGTTTTACAAATGATGCAGCATACAGTTGTTAGAATATTGAGAAACAATTAAACAAGATATTATACAACAAATATAGAATTGCTTGAACATAAATTCAAAAAGAAGTTTCCATAGACAAACAGGGTCATAAACTAGAAATCATAACTATAAAGGTGGCCTAAACACCTGGTTCACAGTACTATGCACTAAGTGAAACTACACCGTTACACCTTTGATCTACTGATGATGAAAGTCAGGAACAGGTGAAATTAGTCTGGTTCTGAACAGGAACATATCCAAGTTTTGAAAAGGAGATCTTTTAGTAGGGATTTGAAAGTATGTTTATTATTTAGACCTCTAATGTCAGAGGTAGATAGTTCCAGGCCTTAGCAACTGCATAGGAATAAATAGATTAGCCTGAGCTATGTAAGCAATTGGTAACAGTCAGTAGGGCGGTATTGGAAGGTCTTAGTTGACGCGCAGTATTATGGAAGGTGAGCAGACCAGAGAGGGCAGGTATTTTATTTGGTTGGTATAGCAGTTGATGGGTCAGGAGAAGTTGATTGTATTTTAGTAGGTTAGGGAATTCTTACCTTCCTAGTTGTCTTAGGGAGAGGCAATGGTGAGATCAAAATTTAGCATTGGTTGCAAATTTTGAGATTTTATTGTAGTAGGTAGATAGTTTCAGAAGGTCTGATTTGTTTAGGTTAGTTAGAAATGGGGAAACTTTTATAGTAAGGTGGAGAGTAGATGGGTATGAGAGATAGTGATTCGGGATTCCTGTGTGAGGAAGCTCTTGCAGTGGTAGAGTGAACCTATTTTTTATGAACTTTGACAGTTGTTAGTGCTATATGTCGTATTTTAAGTTTTGGTCAATAGTTGCACCTAGTAGCTTGGCTTGAGTTACTGGTGTGATGAAGGTATTGTTGGAGAATGTTATTGAGAATGGCAAGGTAGGGGTGAAAGTTTAGGATGGGTGGAAGATCATGAGTTGGGTCTTAAATGGGTTTAGTATGAGTTGGGAAGAATTTAGCCATTTTTTTCTATAGTAGTGAAGGCTTCCTGGGTTCTATCTTGGAGTAATTGTAGACAGGGGGTTGAGCAACTAAGGGTGGTGTCGTCAACATACTGTACTATATTAGTTTGTTGGATAGCCGAGGGGAGGTTATTGGTAAAGATGGAAAATATTAAGGGACCAAGAATGGATCCATGCGGAACACCTTGTCCCACTGGGAGGAGCAGGGAGAGAAAGTTATGCCATTTAATATCTTGTTGCTGGAGGGACAGATTAATTTTTAAACCACAGTAGAAAGGAGTTATCCAAGCTGAGCTCAGAGAGAGTTGATAGTAATTTGCAGTGGGATACCATGTCAAATGCCTTTGACAGGTCTAGAAAGACAACAGATACTAAGTTACTGAGATTTCTTTGTTGGTTGACGTGGGCAGTAAAGAATGTAAGGGCAGAGGTGGTACTATGGTTTGGCTGAAATCCATGTTGGGAATTTACTAACAGGTTATATTGAAGAAGATGATTCAATAGTTGGGTGTGTACACATTTTCTAAGATTTTTGATAGAAGAGATAGTATAGCTATGGGACGATAATTACTATATTCTGTCAAGGAACCACCTTTGTGTAGGGGGTGACTTAAGAACTTTTCCAGAGTGGGGAAAGTGTTTTCAGCTATGGATCTATTGATGAGTATGGAAATAGGGTAGGCGGTGGCAGAAGTGGCAATTCTGAGGTAATCAGCAGGGAATTTATCAGCAGTGAGAGTGGTGGGTTTCAATTTGGCAAGGTGTTTACGAATTAGGTCAGTTGGAACTGGTTTAAGAGAGAATTGGGAGTTGGTCTTATGGTGACAGTTTTGTATTTTGGGGGTATTTGTAGTAGTAGTGGGGAAATTATTGATAACTTTTGGATGGGGAGGTGAAATAATCATTAAACTGGGTGGCGATATCATTGTTATCACCTTCAATGTTAGGGTTTGAGGAGGTGATTTTGCCTGGTTGGAGAATGTGGTTGATTATTGACCAGAATGTTTGTGACTTGTTGTAGTGTTTTTTTTGTAGTTGGATATAATAACTTTTTTGTCATTACATATTTGTTTTTTTGCTTTGTTTCTGAGCTCTAGGAAGTATTGTCAATTTGTACTTGTTTTGCTGGTATGCCAGGTTGTCCAAGCTGTGTCTCATTGTTTGAGTAGGGATCTTGTGTCCTTTGAGATCCAGGGGCTGGGTTGGTTTTAGTATGAATTATACATTGTAGGGCCATAAGATTAAGGATACCTAAGAAGGTAGTATTAAAGCACTCCACGGCTTCATCTAATAGTAGAGTTTTAAGAGGTAACCAATTTATTTATTTAAGGTGTTGATAAATTGGCCTGGTAGGAAATTTTTGAAACTACGGATAGAAAGTAGGATGGGGATTTTATGGGTTTTGTTAGTAGGAATGTGGGTAGGTGATCACTGAGGGAGTTGGGTAATGTACCAGATATATTGGTAGATGAAGGCTTGTTAGTTAGGATCCAGTCTAATATGGATTCCTTTTTGGTGCATTTGTCTATATGGGTGGGGGTTTGGATAAGCTGTGTGAAGTTAAATAGGTTTAAGTGGATTGTAAACAAACTTAAGGAATTGGGCATAAACCCTTATAGAACATGCTGGATAGCCACCTGGCTCACAGATAGTCAGGATTGGTGAAACCAATCACCAGAAGAGTCCTTCAGGGTTCAGTGCTGAGCCTGCTCCTCTTTGGCATATATTTCTCTGAAGTCAAAGCCAATGTCAGTGGCCTATAACTGACTAAATTTGCAGAGGATTGCAAGTTAGGAGCAGTCATAGAATCCCCCAAGACATTAGCATTGTACAGGAGGGTCTAACATAGACAAATGACCAATGCCAAATCCACAGCTTAAAACTCATTGCCAAGAAATGCATAATAGTAACTGTTACCCAAGGAAACTGTTACTGACCAAACAGTCTTTAAGAATTGACTCGGTAGTCAGGGATTTGGGTACTAATGTAGATGGTAACCTAGCCATCTAACGACGTGTCCAGGGTAGTAAAGGCATCATTCTGTATCAGTCAACTTATAAGTAGGAGCATGGCATCTAAGTCCAGGGAGGTCATTGAGTCTCATGAGACACATTATTGACTGTAATGCCCTCTTTGGTATGTGTCTGACCAGACACATGCAACAGTGGGATGTCTGCAAAGGTTCCTTGCTAAGAGAATAGAGGGCATAAACACAATGCTCTGTGTGGATTACCTGAAAGCTCAATCACCATACTCTGTTTCCTACAGACTACTAAGAGGTGACCTATGCCTGGCATACAAGGCATCCTTGGATCCAGCTCTGATGAATCTTTTGCATATCCACAGAACGAACATCATCAAAATTGCTAGATCTAAGGACCTAAATTAGAGACAGATATATATATATATATATATATATATATATATATGTATGTATCAGAGAATTCTGATTCTCTAGAATATGCTCCCCATCCATGTGAAACAGAGTCCCTCCTTAACCCTTTTCAATCATAACCTGAACCAGTGCATAAGATATTGGAAATTCACCCCTGGTCTGCATGGCCCATGTCTCTGATGGACAGAAGCAGTCAATAAATCATGTCCCAACTAACATACACTCCTTAAAGAAATGTCTAAGATACAAAAATTCATGGGACACTTTTGGGATGCATGGCTAGACTTATGAAGTCCTTTGTGGCTGTTGGCCCCTTTTCAGGTTCATAGGTATATATTAGGCTAAGGACCAACTTACAATATTAATGGAGAAAGAGATTAAATAATGCAGGTATACACATGCCTATGCAAGCCAACGGATCCTCAACTTTCGTCAAGCTATTCTTGAAAGTGGGTTTACGTATGTGTCCACATAAAAAACAGGTGGCACATACCTGGGATCTTAGCTTTGTGTGGGGAAAAGTTGACATTACTTCCCTCTGAACCAAGCTCATCAGGCTGATTTATGGTTCATGTCTTGGAAGATAGTATTAATGAATACTTCGACATTTGCAAGACTGTGCTGCAAGTTTTTATAGTGACTCAACACTATTTCGCATTCCACAAAGACAGGGTTTCTTTGAGACCAAACAAATTTATATTAACATTGTTTTTGTCATAATTTTGTGACTATATTGTGCATATCAACAGGTTGACTATTTGCAAACGATGTTTTTTTTGAATAGTTGTATGATATAAACATCGACTGCCTATTAATATATAATGGAAAGCATATATTTTTTTTCCATTTTTGAATGCTTTATTTTTTGAGTAGCTGTATGACATTAACAACGTTAATTCTTGTGGAAATAATATATCTGCATCTATTGCATGGCTTTTGCCAGTAGTACACATTTAATTGTGCAGGATAATTCTAAAGCACAGGGTCTGGTGGTTTATATTACATTTATATGTGTTCTATAGTATATGCTCTGGTTATATGTTCGCAAGTTAATTTTCTATTTTTTTATAATTTTTTTCTATATATGGGCCTATATATAGATTATTGACATTGTATACACCCCACTTCAGTCTCTTTTTTTCATGCTAGGGATATTGGGTATTTCAATTGTTGATAATGTGCATCAATATTCAGAATTGACCACACTTTACATGATTGTTTAAGCTTCAAATTAGTGATCAGCCCTTTAGTAATTTGGGATGTCGTATCCTTTTAAGGGTATGCCCAAATTGTTGTACTAACAAGTACCATAGTTAATTGCTCATTTATTGGGAAACTTTATTATTAATCACTTTTGATATACATCATGGATCTTAATAGCATTTTGAGGGGATTGTCGGCAGATAAAGAGAATATTCAGGTATTTGGATTTTTGTCCCAAAATGTGGGAGTAAATCACAGTGAAAACACTTCGGATGTTTCTTGTACCTTCATTTTCAATCAGCTCTATAAAAACCTAAAAATTCTTAGGTCATATGTATGGCATTTAAAGATTTTTAAGGCATGTTTGGAAAAGGGCATCACACCTAGGGTGTTGAGAATCCGTATTAAACGTTTGGTGGGCCAACCTGATGATATACTCCTAGCAACTTGGTCCGAAGTCCAACAAAATGCTTCCGTGCAATTTGTAAAAAAAAAAATTTACATTCATATTATGAATGTAGTATTAATATTTATATATCAGAAGTGACAGAGATTTGTGAAAGAGCAAAACAATATGAAGGTTTGCCAGTATATAAAAATTGCTTTGACAAAATGAGCAAGGACCTGTTACAGTTTGAACAAGAATTGAAGGAAAGAAAAATACAGAAATTTAGGATTTAAGGGATTATAATTTGGGGAAGCCTTTTGATTATGTTAGAAGTGTGAAGTTTGTTAAAAATGACCCTACACAATTTGGTCAAAAGAGAAAAAGAAAAAAAGTTGATTCTGAAGAAAACAGAGGATTTGTCCTCATATACTGACACAGAAACAGAAAGGCAGCAAACGCCACCAGCCCATAAAAAAACATTCTTTTGAACAGTTCAACACAGGGTATTTACTCAGTCCCTTTATTAACATAAGGGTGGGGTGGGGGGGCAGGAATCACAAGTTCAGACAGTTCTTTGGAAACAGTGTTGAATCTTTTGAAACCGAAGTAAATTCTCAAAATAATGTTCTTAATATTTCATCTGTTGTTTTGTCAGATTCAGATTATATGATACTTAATAAAGGACTGAATTTTATTCCTGGATTTTTCAGAATAAAAACTTTTTTCCTCACAACTTGACCGCACCTGAAATGGCAGCTTTAAATAGGCTTAGGAATAATAAAAATAAAGTTATTATTCAAGCAGATAAGGGTGATACCATAGCATTGATGGATCGGTCGATATATGTAGAGGAAGCAGATAGGCAGCTGCAGGATGCCAGATTTTATACGGGTATGCCCATTGACCCTACACCTAAGTTTAAAAAGGAGATAGATGAATTTTTGGAAATTGCAGTTAGTGAGGGAATTATTTGTAAGAACATTACCATAATACTTATATCTTCTTCCGAAGATTCATAAGGATGTTAATAAACCACCAGAGAGACCAATTGTATAAGGGGAGGGTTCCCTTACCGAACCATTGTCTGTTTATTTGACCACATATTTAAAACCTTTGAAGGGTGTTAGGGCGTGGTTGCAGGACACCACAGAATTCCTTAACATCATATCTGACAGTCAATTGGAGCCTGGTTGGTTAATGTGCACTCTGGAAGTAACTTCTCTTTATACCAGTATTCCACTTTGGCAGGGTTGTGTGCCCTGGAGTATTGGTTGGATAAAATTCCATTATATAGTCCAGGATTCAGTACCTTTCTTCTGTGTTTGGCAGAACATGTCCTTACTAAACATGTGTTCTACTTTAATAGTAAATGTTATTTACAGCTTAAGGGTACAGCCATGGGTTCATCTTTTGCACCCATATATGCTGATTTGTTCATGGATTATCTTGAACAGATGATCATTTATGACAGCAATCACAATCTATTTCTTGATGAAATAGATATTTGGAGATGTTTTTTGGATGATTGCTGGATGGTGTGGAAATTGGACCGGGTATATTTACACAAGTTTGTCCAAAATTTAAATGAAAATAAATGGGGAATCAAGTTCATGGTAAATTGTGATCGAAATTCCATCTCATTTTTGGATGTGAACTTATATAGACAGCAGGACGGTATGTTAGTTAGTTCTGTATTTAGGAAACCTTTTCACTCAAACACATTGCTGCATCCCTCAAGTTGCCATCCTAAACATGTTATCAGCAACTTTCCAAAGTCTCAATTTATGAGGATTCATATGCACATTTCAACCAGGACCTAATTAAACATTTTACAGAACGAGGTTATCCTTCAGCACAGTTGATAAAAAAACAGTAAGGAGGTTCAACTTTGTAGAAGGGATTTACTTTAATACAAAAAACATATAAATCAGGATCACAACCAAAAAAATTAGATATACAACAAGCTATAGCAGGACTACTCATTACTTTATGGATTTAGTGCAACAACACTGGGAGGTTTTACTCGCTGATGAAAGACTGAATGACATGTTAGGTGAGAGATGTTTATTTACATTTCATAGAGGTAAAACCTTGGGCAGCCATTTCAGTCATTATAAATGTAATATACCGTCAGTTAATTTGTCGCAGGTTGCACTGGATAGCACTAGGGTAGTGGGCTGTTTCCCCTGTGGCCATTGTTCTTTTTGTAACTACATCTACCAAACCAAGGAATTCACTAGCAAAAATACACCACATATTTTTTCAATAAAGACCTTCTCCAATTGCAGTAGTGATTGGGTTATTTACCTTGCGGTATGCACTTGTACGGCCTTTTACATTGGTCAGACTTACGTATATCAGAGGGTACCTATCAAACCATCGACAACTTAAAATAACGAAACTGACTCCACCGACAACTGAATTAACCAACAGCGCAAAAACGGACGTTTACAAGGTAAGGGGTGTAACTCCGCTACTCATGCCTACCATGGTTGCATGACACTGCCACCCTTCCTAAACCATGGTAGGCTTGAGTAGCAAATTTACACCCCTTACCTTGTAAACGTCTGTTTTTGCGCTGTCGGTTAATTCAGTTGTCGGTGGAGTCATTTAAGTTGTCGATGGTTTGATAGGTACCCATATCAGAACATCTCAGTAACATTAAAAGTAAATATTCCGTGAATGCCCTTTATAAACATACCATCATTCATACCTCTGTTAGTTTTTAATTCATTATTATTGATAAAAGTTTGGGTAATAGATGTTATAAGGCTGGTTGGCATAACATTCTCAATAAAAAGGAGAAATCATGGATTGTGAGACTGGGTGGATTATTTTCACATGGCTTGAGTGATCATTTGTGAAATGAATTGTTATTGGCTTGTTAGCCACTTAATTTCTTGGTGATTTATATAAAATGCGGTCTATTGCAGTTAATTTGATACATTGACAAAGGCTTTTGGGCCTAAACTGGTCTGCTGACTGTGGTTTGACTTTAATAAAGTCTGCTTTGTCCCATTCTAGCCATTTTTTGTGCGTTTTTGATTGCCTTTTGAGCCTTTGCACCTGCTGTCCATGCAGTTTCACTGTTGTTTGGATCGTTACTTCCTTCTGAACCAGCTCATCAGGCTGATTTATGGTTCATGTCTTGGAAGATAGTATTACTTATTACTTCGACATTTGCAAGAAAACTGTGCTAGTGACTCAATCCTATTTCGCATTCCACAAATACAGGGTTTCTTTGAGACCAATTCCTTCATTTATGCCTAAAGTGGCTTCAGAGTTTACTTTAAACCAAGCTGTCCATCTCCTTGTTTTTGGAAATAAAAAATCAATAAGGAAGGATTCTTCATACTCTGGACATGCAGAGGCAGCTCAAGTATTTTCTTGACAAAACTAAATCTATCGGGAAAGTTGAACAGCTGTTTATTCCCTATGAAGGTAAGAAAAGAGTCAACATGTCAAAGCAGTCTATTTCCATATGGTTTTCCCTTTGTTACTTTATTTCTTTCAGTTATTCTCACCGTAATAAGACACTTTAAGACAGGGTCAAGTCTCATTCTATGTGGGGTTACTTGGTTCTCTGTACATACCTTTACAAAGCAGTATGAATTAGATTCCTTTTTTGGGTCTAGAACAACATTTGCTAGGATCATTCCCCAGGCACCCCCTTCCTCCTCCCAAACTGCAAATAAGCTTTGGTATTCTAACCATACAGCTAAGGCTGCTTCACCAGTGATTATGGTGAACATAACATGCTTGAGTATGTAAACATACTATGACAGCAGATGTTCAAATACATCACTACTGCAGTAGCCGGTCCCTCCTTCCAAAATCCTTTTCTTGTTATGTTTATGCCAGGATAAGGATTTGTATTTATTTTCCTATTTTTACCTTTAACAAAAGTAGGAATGAGAGGGCAAATTCACCCAAAACACTCCACTAACAACAACAAACTGAAGAGAGTCCACAAACCACGGGCAAAAATCAGTGCTCTTTATTCACCAAAAAAACACAATGCTTAGGTTCCTAGTTTAGTACTAAGCCAACTGGCCTTGCGATCCATTTTAAGCCTAGCCAATTATCCCTTGTGAGACTCAAACCTTGCACCTTGTGTTTGTAAGGCAAACACCTTAGCCATTAAGCCATCCTCCCAACCCCCAAATTCAAAGTAATACACATTTTTGTCCACTACCAGCAAATTTCATCAGATGAAGAAAAATCAGTTGTAGAGAACTGTAGAGAATCTTGTTAGATACCCTGCACAAATGTAAAAACACCAATCAGAAACATTGATAATTAATATTATGGATTGCTTTACAATACTTTCACATATTCTTGAATTAAGGTATTTGTAAGTTTTATATATATATATATTTATGACTTTTATCATGAGAGATTTGTTTAGGATGAATTAATTGAATGATGTTTTTGATGCGTTAATGTGTTTTTTTTTGTGAATAAAGAGGATTGATTTTTGCCCGTGGTTTGTGGACTTCACCCAGGTTTTTGCTGTTATTAGTGGACTATTTTTACCTTCCTTAACAGGACTGTAGGATCTTTTTTTTTCAGATGTCAAGATAGGACTGAAGCTTTTGGTGCCCAGGCTACTGGCTTTCTCCATTTAGAAGCTTTTGCAAACAGCAGCCTAGGTGCATGTGGAAGGAGCCTAAGACTTTGGAAAGACTGGCTGGCAGTTATTTTACATCAGTGATCCATAATGAACAAGTACTTTTATGATAAGTTTGCATACACAACTGTACTTTCTCTTCTCCTTCCACTTGTTTATTGTTTCAGACTGAACTTTTTTTATGCATAATGATTCCCTCTTATTTTCTTGTTACACTGTGTACTGTAATGCCAGTTTTTGTACTTTGTTCTTCATATTTTGTTTTTTCTGTTTTGTGCTCCCAGGCTAAACCTAAACTGGGCTGGTCAAAACAGAAATGAGTGTCTACTCAGTTAACAAATTTAAATAAACAATTGATAGTTCATCCATTACTCTGGACATGAATTAGGGTGCCTTGCTAAAAAAAAAATATATTGGGGAATTCTTACTATAGAAAAGTTCACTTCTTGGCCTTTTGCTGTGGACTCTGCATTAACTCTCCATAGGGTTACTGCTTCAGGAAATCTTGTTGTATAATCAAAGATTACAAAGATACTCCTATGTCCCTTACACAGTTTTACAAATGGGCTTACAGTGTCCATTGCTGTTCTCTCAAATTGGAATTCCTTAATTGGTAAGGATATCAAGGGGCTCTTATACCCTGTGTTGTTTGCTGCCCTTTGACATTTGGGCTAGCTGCATACATTTTTCATAGTGTTCATATTACCAGACCATTATGTGGTCACATTATAAAAAATGTTTCAAAAGGCATTGGAACTAATAGCAACTGGTCAGTGTCTGTTTTCCTTCTTTTTTGGTTGCATTGTAGAGCAAGTCATTTTTAGTGCAAAGTATGGGTATGAAGTGAGGCTGTCCCATTCCTTTGGTTTCCCATCCACTCTTTCTGTTTTCTGTCTAGCACTACTTAATATATTGTTCCTTATCGGACCTTCCTGAAATTGACAGGGCTTAGCTGGAGGTCAGTCAGACCAATGTTATTCTCATGAGTATTCTGAGATAAAGTGGAGGCAGTGGACTCTTCTTCTGTAAATATAGTTAAAAAAAATGGCAACACCCTGTAAGGCTGCTGCTGCTTCGGGTCGATTAGGAAATGTGCATTATTTGTCTTTTTTTGCACCTAAAACAATGAAAAATTCAGAATTAAGGAAAAGTACTGAAGGTAAACTAAGTTATAATAGAGAGAAACTCATAGAAATGTGATCCTCAAGCATGCTGTGCTGCAGGGCCTGTATGGTGTACTACACTACAGGAACTCCGAGAACAAGGAAATATACTCAGTCATGGCCCAAGATGTCGTGCACAAGCAGAGCTAACTTTAACACATCAAAAAGAAAGAGAAGAAGGAAAAGATGTGAAAGACTGAGGGAAAGAGGAACAAGAGCAGGAATATCTGCAAGGCTAAAGGCCAACCCACACAGGCCTGCACTTCCATCTATGTTACTGGCCAATGTTCGCTCCCTGGAAAACAAGCTGACTACATAAGGCTAGAACTAACTACAAATAACAAGGAGAGAAATAGTTGCGTGCTCATGTTTACAGAGATTTGGTTAAACTCTAATATCAGTGATAGTGCTGTGTATGTGGAAGGGCTGACATTATTTCGAACTGACATGAATCAGATCCTTAGTGGCAAATCTAGAGGAGGGGGTGTCTGTATACACTGGATATAAAAAAGTTTACACCCCCCCCTGTTGAAATGCCAGGTTTTGTGTGATATAAAAAATGAGACCACAATAAATCATTTCAAAACTTTTCCCACCTTTAATGTGAGCAATAATCTGTACAATTCAATTAAAAAACAAATATGTTAGGTGAAAAATATAAAAAATAAAAAATGTACAATAAGCTGGTTGCATAAGCGTGCACACCCTTAAACAAATACTTTGCTGAAGCACCTTTTGATTTAATTACAGCATTCAGTCTTCTTGGGTAGGAGTCTATCAGCATGGCACATCTTGACTTGGCAATATTTGTCCACTCTTCCTTGCAAAAGTGCTCCAAATCTGGCAGATTGCAAGGGCATCTCTTGTGCACAGCCCTCTTCCGGTTACCCCACAGATTTTCTATTGGATTTAGATCTGAGCTCTGGCTGGGCCATTCCAAAACTGTAATTTTCTTCTGGTGAAGCCATTCTTTTGTTGATTTGGATGTATGCTTGGGATCATTGCCATGTTGAAAGGTGAAATTCCTCTTCATCTTCAGCTTTCTATTAGACACCTGAAGGTTTTGGGCCAAAAGTGACTGGTATTTGGAACTGTTCATAATTCCCTGCACCTTGACTAAAGCCCCAGTTCCAGCTGAAGAAAAGCAAACCCAAAGTATGATACAGACACCACCATGCTTCACCATGGGGATGGTATTCTTTTGGGGATGTGACGTGTTGTTTTTGCGTCAAACGTACCTTTTGAAATTGTGACCAAAAAGTTCAACCTTGGTCTCATCAGACCATAACACATTTTCCCACATGTTTTTGGGAATCTTGATGTATTGTTTTGCAAATTTTAGCCAGGCCTGGATGTTTTTCTGTGTAAGAAAAGGCTTCCGTCTTTCAACCCTACCCCATAGCCCAGACATATGGAGAGTACAGGAGATTGTTGTTACATGTAGTACACAACCAGTTCTTGCCAAAAATTCCTGCAGCTCCTTCAGTGTTGCTGTAGGTCTCTTGGTAGCCTTCCTGACCAGTTTTCCTGTAGTCTTTTCATCAGTTTTGGAGGGACTTGCAGTTCTTTGCAATGTCACTGTTGTTTTCTGCACTTTTTGATGACTGTCTCCACTGTGTTCCATGGTGTATTCAATGCTGTGGAATTTTTTTGTACCCTTCTCCTGACTAATACCTTTCAACAATGAGATCCCTCTGATGCTTTGTAAGCTCTCTGCAAACCATGGCTTTTGCTGTAGCAGGCAACTGAGTAAATGTCAGGAAAATCCTACTAGGACAGCTGAACTTTATTTGGGGTTAATGAGACTCTCTTTAATTAATGGCAGGTGTGTACCCAAGAAGACTGAATGTTGTAATTAAATCAAAAGGTGCTTCAACAAAGTATTAGTTTAAGGATGTTCACACTTATGCAACCAGCTTATTGTATGTTTTTTATTTTTTTATATTTTTCCTCTAACAGATTTGTTTTTCAATTAGAGATATCAAAAATAATAAACAAACTAGCCCTATAGCACTATAGCAATACATTTTAATAAATATCATAATGGTAACACAGAGGGGTTACTAGTTACAATACTAGATAGCATAGAAAGGAATGTATATATTAATGAACAGCAAATAAAATGCCTACTGAGGAAAAAGGAGGCTCTTATGATTTTGAAATTTAATACAATGAGCCCTATTGGGTTAAATCATGAATGTACATGGAAAAGATTTTTGTAATATAATTGTTAGTATGTGAATAAGTCATTAGTATATTTAAAAGTTTTTATAATATTGTTTTTTATTTAATTATTTAATTGAATAATTGGGTGCGACAATTACTTTAAAATGGTGTCAGTATGAGTGATTATAGTATACTCTGCTAAAGGCGAGTGTGGCCGAGGCGCTAGAGAAGACTGATTTTTGTGGAAGAAAATCTAATTTTGATTGTATATTTTACAATAAATTATCTTAGCACTACAGTGGAATTGGCCTTCAGTTTGTGGAATACTATAAAGTTTTGGTGTATTTGTTCGTGGTTCTTCAAGTTATATGGCCAGTGATTCCTTTTCGGTGCTACCGAGGGTGTTCTGTGAGACTGCCATGGATGCTACACAGAAGTCAATGGATAATTTCCTGGTAACAACAAATGGAGCGAATGGCTCATTGACTACATCAGTGATACAAGGTAGAGAAGAAATTAAGAAATTCATAGTTCTACAGAGGTTATCACCAGGATATTTAATAAATGGGAACAGGAGAGGAAAATTTTTGGCAGCAGAGTCCGTTTTCAAGAATTGGTAGAAAAACAGACACTACAGTTATACCAGAAGTTCATGATGTGTATGTACAAATTGAGAAGTTATTGTTTAAAGAGACTTCGGTATTTCTGAACTTACAAAGTTTGCAAAGGTATGAGGAACTAGAAAGTACCCCACGGGAACTTCGAACTGTAAAAAATCCCTCTACTCCTTTTGATTTATCCTCAGTGGAGGATAAGAAGTTTCATGATAGATGGGTCGCTGCAGCTCATAAATGCAGCCTTGAATGGGTTCGCATTTTAGTAGAAAGAGACATGCTTAAAAGACAAAAATTAAGAGAGGAAATCAAGGGAGTGTGTAAGGACATTACCAGTAAAGTTACCCATGATGAATTGCAACAATTTCTCATTAAAGCTAATGAACAACTGATGGTGTTTGAACAGGAGGTTATTGAAAGGAAAAAGAACAAACTGTTTTGTGATTTACGTGACTACGAAAATAAATGAGCCTTTCAAGTGGTGACCATTCCAAAAGCAAAACGTCAACAGGTTCAGTTTGAACAGAAGAGGAACAGCGCGAACAAGGGAGGATGTGTCTACACATCAGGAGAAAGTGGTGCATCATTTACGGAAGGTGAAACGGATGGGGAAGAATTTCCAGTATTCCCCAAACCAGGGAATGGTAATTATCTAAATACTTTTTGTGGGGCCCAGGCAAGCCGTAAACTGAGTTGGAATGGACAGGGACATCAGAAGGAATATAACACATACCAGCGAACATTTAAACGTGGTAAATGGGACTACATTTTTAAATGTTGCATCAACTGACTGTAAGTACATTGTTAATTTGTCTGGTTATGAACTATCGGACTGTGAATTAAGTGTTCTTGGTAAAGGTTTAAAATTTGTACCAACTGTCCTGCCAAGACTACATGAACTAAAAGGGGACATTTTCTGTTTTAGTCGTAAATTAAATTTATTGGATTATTTTAGAACTGATGTCATTGATAATACTTTATATGAAGAAGATACACGTGAGGAATTAATTAGTACTGATGATAGTTTTTATTTTTGCCACTCAAATTAATTTGTAAATGCTTATTGTAAATTAAATACAGATGGAGTTAAGGTAAAAAGTGATTTATGCCCCCACAGAGAAATGAAACTATTAAGTATTTTAATATATCACTTAATCATAATATTGAAAAGGAATTTCATGTATTTTTAAAATATAAAAAGAATGTGAAATATAATATGAAGTAGGAAGAGTGGGAATGTCTTAAAAAATTAAGTCAAAATGCTGAATTAATATTCAAACCTGCTGATAAAGGTAGCAGATTGGTTATTCTAAACTATATACAGTATCTAACAATGTGTTATGCACATCTGAATAATGAACATGTTTATAAAAAAATTAGCATGGAGGAATATGAAAAAGCAGAAAAGGAATATAGTGACTTGATAAATAAAGGACACAGATTACATTATTTTTCACAAAAAGATGTGCAGGAAAAATTTAATATTAAAAATCCTAGGATGGCATGTTTTTACTGTGTTCCTAAGATTCATAAAAATATGACTGACCCACCAGGACATCCTATAGTCTCGGCATGTGGTAGTTTTTTGCAAAATATAGCATGTTTCCTTCATGAATATTTTCTACCTACAGTAAAGAAATTGCCATCTTATGTTAGAGATGTGTTTGATTTGTTAGATAAAATTAGCAACATAAAATGGGAACAAGACATGTACTTCCTTGTAATAGATGTTGTTAGCTTGTATACTAACATTAAACACCAAGACGGAATTCAAGCTATAAAATATTATTTAGGTGAGAATCCAGTAGTTGAATATGTTGTTGATTTGATTATGGTATGTTTAAATAACAACATATTTGAATTTAATGGACGTCTTTATAAACAGTTACAAGGAACAGCTATGAGGGCAGCCTTTGCTCCAAGTTATGCAAACATTTTTATGAGTTATTTTGAAAATCTATACTAATCAATTTTTTATTAAGTATGTGTGTAAATATTTTTGTTTTATTGACAATTTAATATTTATTTGTAAAGGAGGGCAAGATCAAATCAATAAATGTATGGATCAAATACATGAGAATAATATTGGAGTGAGATTTGATGGTTTACAAATGGGAAATGAAGTAAATTATTTAGATGTAGTGTTAAAAGGACAAGCAGATACATACATTAATACCAGCATACATAGAAAGTTTAAAGAAACTAATTCTATTTTGCATGGTGAAAGTTATCACCCTCCCCATACTATTAAAACTATACCATATAGTGAATTTGTAAGAATTAAGAGACTATGTAGTAATCCAGCTGAATTAAGAGTAGAACTAAATGAGAGTTATAATAAATTTTGTTTGAGGGGCTACCATGAAGTAGATTTAAGAGAGTTTATAAGTTTTAAATAACAGAAAATATAGAAATAGGAATGGTGTTAGTAGAAATAATGACAGTGAATGTATATGTTTCACTTCCACCTAGTCTATATTGTCTGAAAAAGTTTTGGAGCAAGGTAAACATAGTTGGAGAATGGTTAATAGGGAGGTTGATTTCTTGCAGTGTAAAAAAATGTGCTTCTCCTTTAGAAGGGGGAGAAACATTAAGGATTTTATAGTCCATAGTAAGTTTAATATGCCAAAAATGACAGTTGGTAAGCAAATTGACAAACAGGGAGCACAAATATGTGGTAAATGTAGTGTAAGCAATTCAAACTAATGGAACTTTCAACTGCAGAACCGAAAGGGTTATATATGGTCTTAAGTGTTCATGCAACAAATTTTATGTAGGAGAAACTAAAAGACAGTTCTTCTGCGGAGTAAAAGAGCACATTAGTGATATCAAAAATAATAAACAAACTAGCCTTACAGCAGTACATTTTAATAAATATCATAATGGTAATCCAGAGGGGTTACTAGTTACAGTACTAGATAGCATAGAAAGGAATGTATATATGAACGAACAGCAAATAAAATGCCTACTGAGGAAAAAGGAGGCTCTTATGATTTTGAAATTTAATACAATGAGCCCTATAGGGTTAAATCATGAATGCACATGGAAAAGTTTTTTGTAATATAATTGTTAGTATGTGAATAAGTTATTAGTATATTTAAAAGTTTTTATAATATTGTTTTTTATTTAATTGTTTAATTGAATAATTGGGTGCGACAATTACTATAAAATGGTGTCAGTTACTCTGTTAAAGGAGAGTGTGGCCGAGGCGCCAGAGAAGACTGATTTTTGTGGAAGAAAATCAAATTTTGATTGTATATTTTACAATAAATTATCTTAGCACTGCAGTGGAATTGGCCTTCAGTTTGTGGAATACTATGAATTGTACAGGTTATAGGTCACATTAAATGTGGGAAAAGTTTTGAATTGATTTATTGTGGTCTCATTTTTGTGTGCCAGCTGTGAGACAGTTACCACTCATTGTTCAGAAAACATTGAGTTCATGATGCTAAAATGTAGACCCTTCTATTTGCCAAGGGAGTTTAATGGTGTGAGCATCACAGCTGTTTATATTCCTCCCAGTGCCAACACCAGTGAGGCACTGGCCACACTTCTGGCAATCAGTGAGCTGCAGAATCATGATCCAGAATTTGCTCACAATGGCTGGTGACTTCAATCAAGCAAACCTGAAGTCAGTTTTACCTATCACCAACATGTGGCCTTCACCATGAGGGGAGAGTACACACTGGATAGGGTATATACCAACATCAAGCTGGCTTATAAGGTAGAACAACATCCACACCCATACTTGGGAAACTTGGACCATCTGGTCATCATGCTAATCCCTGCTTATAAGCAATATTAATAAGAAACATGCCAACTAAGAAGCGAATAATAATATGGCCAGAGAAAGTGGTCTCAGCACTCCAGGACTACTTTGAGAACATGGACTGGAACATGTTTAAGGTCATGGGTATGGAGAACCAACTCATCAATCTAGATGAGTACACAGAATCTGTGATGGCATACACAGCTATCAAAACCATCAGCAAAAGGGCCAACCAAAAACCTTGGTTAACAAGTGAAGTATGTGAGCTCCTAAAAGCATGCAGTGCTGCCTTTAAAAAGGGAGACAAGAATGCTCTCAGGGAGATCAGATTGAACCTAAATAGAGGAATAAAGAAGGCCAAGTGTGCCTATGGCCAAAAAATCACAGTCACTTCTCAGACCTAAGAGACTCCAGATGTCTATGGCAGGGGATACAATCCTTGTCAGACTACAGGCCTTTATCCACCAAATGTGATGATAACATTGAATTTCTAAATGAGCTTAACACCTACTTCAGCAGGTTTGACAAAGTGAACAACACAAAGGCTACGAAACTTACCACCACGCAATATGAGGTAGCACTCTGTCTCAACCCAGCCAATGTTCAGAGAACTGTATAAGTCGGGTAAACCCAAGGAAAGCGGTGAACCAGACAACATTCTTGGATGAGTGCTCAGAGACTGTGCTGTCCAACTGACTGTGGTTCTTACTGACCTATTTAACACATTTCTATGTCACAGGCCATAGTACCCATGTGCTTCAAGATCACAATCATTCCACTACCAAAATAATTATCAGTCAGCAAACCTAAATGACTGTTGTCCAGTAGCTCTCACCTCTACAGTAATGAAGTGTTTCGAAAGACGTCCCACCTCTACAGTAATGAAGTGTTTCAAAAGACTGGTTAAAGACTATTTAACAACAAATCTTCCTGCAGAACTGGGCCCACTCCAATTTGCTTATCAGTCCAAATGCTGAACTGCAGATGCCATCTGAATGGCACTCCACACATCCTTAGCTCATCTGGAATATAAGAACTGTTATGTCTGACTGGTAGTCATTGACTTCAGCTCTGCCTTTAATACAGTCATGCCACAACATCTGATAGTGAAACTGATTCACTTGAGGTTCAGTACTCCTATGTGTAACTGGATTTTGGACTTCCTTACTGACAGACTGCAAAGAGTGAGAGTTGGCAATAACACTTCAAAGAGCGTTACAATGAGCAGGGGGAGTCCCTCATGGATATGTTCTCAGTCCTCTTCTGTTCGCCATGTTGACCAACAACTGCACAACCAAGTTCAACTCAAATTGCATCATCGAATTCGCGGACACTACAGTCACAGGCCTAATCAGCAGTGGGGATGAAGCAGCATACAGGGAGGAGGTGAAACATCTGATTGACTGGTCTGACAACCATAATCTGGCTCTGAACATAAACAAAACCAGAGAGGTAATTGTAGACTTCAAGAAAAAAATGGGTGACACAATTCCCTCTCATAATCAAGGGAGAAACAGTGAAAAGGGTGAAGAGTACCAAATTCCTAGGGGTGTACATCGCAGAAGACTTGACATGGTCCATCAGTACCAATCACATTGTCAAGAAAGCTCAACAAAGACTCCACTTCCTACACAGGTTGAGGAGAGCAAATGTCCCATCTTCAGTGCTCACAATCCCCTACAGAGGCACCATTGACAGCATCTTGACAAGCAATGTCACAGTATCATAAGGAAACTGCAAGGACATGGATCGTAAGGACAACCAAAGGGTGGTGAAAGTGGCAGAGAGAATAACGAGGTCCACGCTTCCATCTGTACAGGATCTGCACTCTGCACAGTGTCTCTGAAGAGCCACAAAGATTGTTAAAGCTCATACTCACCCGGGTCAGGGACTGTTCCGCTTGTCTTTGGGCAAGCGCTACAGAAGCATATGTTGCAAAACAACTGGATTCAGAAACAGCTTCTTTCCTCAGGCCATCAGACTATTAAACTTTAGTAAGGCAAACCAACAGGTCACCTAGTCAGTGGCCACACAGGCTGAATGAAGGAAATATATTTTTCTTAAAGTGCAATAACTCATTACTAGGTTCTGTCACTTGTGCAGTAGCTCACTGAATGCTTATTACTTTTGTGAATAAATTGAAATACAAGCTATATTCTGTGCAATGGACAAAATCGTCTCTAGTCTACCACTGTTTAAGCCTCTAAGTGCAATATCTACTATACAATATTAATTGATGCTATAGATATACAAAAATTATAATTATGTCCTGGTGTCAGGTCAATGTTAATGTTGTATAGAGAGTCTGTAGTTCTGTTTTTATATTTATATTGTTATATTTTTTATAAGTTTTTGGTCTGCACATTGAGCTCGAAGGAACAAAATTTTGTTTAGCCTGCACTTGTATGTGGGTCTAAATGACAATAAAGTTTACTCTGACATTGATTTTAGTTAGAGGTTTCTCACTTTCATGTAGTCTCTTTGCTTTGGTGTAGCAGGGAGAAGCTTAACACTCTTTAAGTTCCCATGTTAAGTTGTGAAACTCGCCTTCATTCTTGCTGGATGGGTTCGGAGCCGATCCTCGGCTCCGACTCGGCACTTGCTAAGCTCGAGAACTCATTTTACCAGCTCGAGGCAACCCTATATCCCATGATGCAAGGCGTGACTACCTCAGATCTCGTTTGCCGCTTCGCTAAGAGGTCTCCTTTTTTACCAGCTCAGGTAAAGCTTCAATTTATAAAGATTTAGTCAGGGTTTTTTCTCCCTTACCTCCTATTTTTCATTTATTGGGTATAGTTTTATACTGATAGATAATCTCCTACCCTATATTCCCCTATCATTTACGTTAGGAATTATTCCTTCTTCAGGCCTTTAGCCTCCCTCTCAGTTAATTCCTGTCAGGTTGTGTGTTGTCTGTTTTTTGGGGGTTAACTGTGTGATTGTTGTGTGTTTGTGTTTGTTTGGACATAATTATGTCTAAAGAAGTGAAGGTCTCAGGCTTCAAGAAGTGTGACTTGTGCTGTCAGAAAATGTCTCTGACAGACGGTCACACTTCTTGTGTGTACTGCCTGGGGCCTTTACACCTGCAGGATTCCTGTGCCATTTGTCACTCCTTTAGCCAGAGAGTCCTGCAGGAACGAAGAAACAAATTGATTCTTCGTGGCTTGTTAAAGCCAGAGGGTTCTCCGACCAAGGCTGGGTCGGTTAAACCCTCTAAGCCATTGAAAGCCCAGGCTGTAGTGTCCAAGCCTTCAGCTGTGGCTCCGACTCCTTCGGAGTTGAGATCGGCTCCGGCCGGAGCCGATCTTTCCTCTTTGGAAGTTGTTGTGTCGGCTCCGTCTGGCTCCGACACACAAATTCCCATTACTTTGTCGGCTCCGGCTGGAGCCGACATGTCTTTATCCAGCATTGGAGCCGATAAGTCTTTGGCTCCATCTGGAACCGAGGGGTCATCGGCTCCGATGGCTCCACCCAGGAAGAGATCTCGGTCTCCTTCCCTGGAGTCGATTCGTTCGGCTCTGGGATCTCCTCTTTTGTCGGAGCGGAGCCATCGGAGCCGATCTTCAAGATCTTCCAGGCTGTCAGACCACGATTTAGAGAGGGTGGTAAGCAGACTGTTGAAGTCACAGGCACTAGCCCAAATGCTCCATAGCCCGTCTCAACAGACGTCTGCTATTTCTCATCCCCCTGAACTTCCTCCTCCGACTCTCCTTCAGAGTTCGGAGCCGGAGCTTCTCGGAACGGTGACCGTGGGTGCACCGGAGCCGATACTTCCCCTTTCGGCTCCGATCTCCTCCATGAGACCTTCTTTGGAGGGATCCGGTCATCGGGTCTCCCTTGTCGGCTCCGAGGGGGCGAGTGGCATCGGACCCTTGTCCGACCCTGCTCTCCCTCTTGGAGCTTCGGCATTGGTGAGCTCTGCGCCGACATCGGCTTCGGAGCCTTCTCTTTCGGTGGGGCCAGGGATTCCTGTTTCTTCGGAGCGGGATTCTTCTGGCCTCCCTGGGAGAGGAGCCTTCGAGGTGATGAGGAGTGTCCTAGCCCCTGAGCTGGGTCAACGGTCTATTCCTTTAGCTCCTCCATCTTAGGTGCCTGTTGATGTCTCTTGCCAGTCTCTTGCTCCCGGACCCAGAGATCCATCGCCCCAGGTTTCCCCATTGGGAATAACTTCCTCTTCCGAGGTTTCTCCTGATCCTGCAGCAGAACCCCTGCGTAAGAGGACGTGTAAGAGGAAGCACACAGACTCCCCTGAGTCTACTACATCAGATACCGACTTAGATGAGTCGGAGGGTTCCCCACGGTCCCCCTCTGAGGATGTCTCCTTTTCAGACATCCTGGAACTCCTTAAGCAGAGGGGGAACTGGCCTTCCATTGACCCCTCCGAGGATGAGTCGGTATACCTGGAGGCTTTTGGATCTCGACCCTCCACCTCCTGGGTGTCTCCGCCTTTCGACCCACTCATGCAAGTAGTGGCTTAAGGCGTGGGCAGCCCCGGATTCTGTGGAACCAGTTCCTAGGAGGCCCTCCAAATTTATTACAGCCCCTGCAGACAAACAGTTTCTTTCTAAGGGCATCCCTGTTGATGCTGTGGTGGTGGCGGCGGCCACCAAGAAGGAACTTGTTGATCCTTCTGTACCTGTCCATCCTCCTAATAAGGATTCTAGGACCATGGATAGGTATGGCAAGCGGATGTTTTCTTCAGCGACCTTTGCTATGCGTTCGCTGAACTACCTTTGTCACTTTACCAGACTTCAGAGAGACATTCTCAAGGAACTAGGTGAGGTGGTTCAGGATCCTTCGGCGACTGGGGCTCAGGAAAAGATTGCCTCACAGCTAGGAATCCTCAATTCTTTGACTAACTCCTCCATGCGGCTCATTTCTTATGCAGCCGATGGGGCGAGTAGGGCCGCAGGCACAGGAGTGGCACTTAGGCGTCAGGCCTGGATGCGGCTTTGTAATTTTGCAGACCCTTTTAAGGCGTCCTTCACCAATACTCCCTTTGACGGTTCGGCTTTGTTCGGGCCTCAGGTGAAGGATACAATGACCAGGTGTGAACAAGACGGGAAGACCCTTTCTGCCGTAGGAGTACATTTCTCCACCCCTTCAAGACCCTATCCAAAAGGTCAGAAGGGAGGGAAAATGTGGTTCCGTAAATCTCAAGGAGTCACGCCAGACACACGTGGTCAGTTTACCCCCAGAGGCAGAGGGGGTAATAATAATAGGCGCCGCCCTAGGGGCAGAGGGGTCCGTAGAATCAGGGTAGCAGGGAGACTCTCCCTGCTAAACCCTTCCAGCATCCCTGAGGTGTTGCCAGACTGCCCACCCTTGGAGGCAGTCGGGGGAAGATTGTCGCTGTACCCAACAGCCTGGCGTTCCCTCTCTCAAGACAAATGGGTACAGTCGATCATATCCGAGGGCTACAATATCCCTTTCGAGAGGTATCCCGTTCCTCATCAATCCCTTCCAGACGTCTCACCTGGTCTAAGGGAATTGGCAAAGCAGGAGGTATCAAAGCTCCTAGCAAAAAGAGCCGTCCAAATAGTGCCAGCAGACCAAGTAGGATCCGGCATCTACTCAAGATTCTTTTTGGTCCCCAAAAGGACGGGAGATTGGAGACCAATTTTAGACCTCAGCAAACTAAACAAGTTTGTCAAGAAGGCAAGGTTCCGGATGGTCATGCTTCAGTCCATTCTACCCTTTTTAGGCAAGGAAAACTGGATGTGCTCAATAGACCTTCAGGATGCGTACTATCATATAAAGATTCACAGGTGCTTCAGAAGGTTTCTCCGCTTTCGGCTGGGGTCCAGTCATTTTCAATTCAGAGCCCTGCCCTTTGGCCTCACTACAGCTCCCAGAGTGTTTACCAAATGTATGGCAGTGGTTACGGCTCATCTGAGATGTCAAGGATTCCAGGTGTTTCCATATCTAAACGACTGGCTCCTCTCCGCCACCACCAGGCATCAACTTCTCAAGGCCAGATACTACACTCTGCAAATCTGCAAACAATTGGGGATTTCAATAAACTTCGAAAAATCTTCTCTGTTGCCTTGCCAATCTATTACCTTTATAGGCGCAGAATTAAACACTGTCAGTATGTCAGCCAGACTCACAAAACAAAGAATTCTGGACATTCAGAAGTATGTTCGGATCATATTATTCAGCAAGAAGATCAGAGCCAAATTTGTCCTGAAGGTTCTGGGTCTTATGGCTGCGGCCATTGTTCTACTGCCATTAGCCCGCTTCCACATGCGTCCTCTACAGTGGATGTTGTTCGCTCAATGGTCATTCCAGCAGCTCCCCATGAGTCACGAGATCTTTGTCACGCAGTCGTGCAAGAGTCATCTAACCTGGTGGATGTCTTCTCCTCTACTCCATCAGGGCCGACTGTTTGTTCCCCCAGTTCCGGTTGCCACAGTCACATCGGATGCCTCTCTGATCGGGTGGGGGGGCATTATCAGGGCAGGATGGTCCATGGGACTTGGCAACCCATAGAATACCATCTGCACATAAATGTCCTAGAGATGAGAGCAGTGCTTTTAACGTTGCAAGCCCTCAGCGACTTTCTTCCCTTAGGGACTATTGCAGTTCAGACAGACAACATGTCTGTAGTCTGGTATATCAAGAAGCAGGGCGGGACCAGGTCCTACCCACTGTGTCGAGAAGCTCTCAGACTTTGGCAATGGGCAATCTCCTCTCATTGGTTTCTGATAGCAATGCATATCCCTGGGAGATCCAACCTCTTAGCGGACAGACTGAGCAGAGCTATTCTCATGCCACATGAGTGGTCTCTCAAGCAATCGGTAGTGGACGAGATTTTTCAGAAGTGGGGCTTCCCTTCCTGCGACCTTTTTGCTACACCCCAAAACAGCAAATGCCCGGACTTCTTCACCCTCTTTCCTCTACCAGGCCATTCCCCGAGAGACTCTCTAACCCAGGATTGGCCCCGGGGACTTCTGTATGCTTTTCCTCCATTTCCACTGATACCACAAGTTATTCAGAAAGCTACTGTATTGAGAGCCAAGTTGATCCTCATTGCCCCTTACTGGCCTCGACAAATTTGGTTTCCATCCCTGCATCGTCATCTTCTGGCCCAGCCTTGGCATCTGGACCCAGTTCCAGATCTTCTGACCCACCAGTCGGGTCATCCTCACCGGGCCATTCATTCTCTCAACCTCACTGCTTCGTTGCTCCACTTCCTTCCTTAGCCAGGCTTCCTATGATCTCTAACCCCATTAGGAACATCATAGTAGCTTCTCTTAAGTCTTCCACCAGAAAGATTTATGCTAGTAAGTGGAAACGCTTTTCTTTCTGAGCGAAGTCTAAACACATAGATCCCTTTACTGCTCCACTGCATTCAGTTTTGGACTTCTTAGCAGAGATCTTTCAATCGGGGTCTTCCTCTTCTACAGTTAAAGTCCAATTGGCAGCAATCTCTAATTTTCATGTTGGTTTGGCGGATCAAAGCATAATGTCCCACATGCTTTGCAAAGCCTTTCTGAGAGGTGTATTTCTCCTGAAGCCTCCAATCAGAGATCCTCCTCCGCAATGGGATTTGAATTTAATGCTGGCATCCTTGATTCTACCCCCCTTCGAACCGGCTGCTACATGCTCCTTAAAGTTTCTTTCCTGGAAAACAATTTTCTTGGTTGCTGTTACTTCAGCTAGAAGGGTTTCTGAACTTCAGGCCCTCTGTGTCCGTTCCCCTTACTTGATTTTTCACAAAGATAGGGCATCTTTAAGAACTAATCCATCTTTGTTGCCCAAAGTTGCTTCCTAGACGAATCTTAACCAATCTATTGATTTGCCAGTTTTTTTTCCCTAATTATTCAGACAAAGCTGAACAAAAACTCCATTGCTTAGATGTCCATCGTCAGCTCAGACATTATTTGGACAGAACTAAACAATTCAGAAAATCTGATCAACTATTCCTTTCTTATGCAGAGAACAGGAAAGGTCTCCCAGTCTCTAAAGTGACCTTATCCAGATGGCTGTCTTCTATTATTTCTTATGTTTATCATCTTAGAGGCAAGCAACTATCCTCAAAACCAAAAGCGCATTCTACCAGGAGCCTGTCCACATCCACAGCCTTTCAGGATAGGCTACCTATTGACACCATTTGTGCAGCAGCCACTTGGGCCACTCCTCACACCTTTGTCTCTCATTACAAATTGGACTTGGCCTCCAGGGACAGGGCTAGGTTTGGTTCCACAATTCTCAAGAGTCTGTTCCATTGAGCCACCCAGGATAGAGGTGCTAGGGACGCGGTCCCATCCAGCAAGAATGAAGGTGAGTTTGACAACTTAACATTTAGAAGTTATGTACATACCATAACGTTCCATGTTAGTTGTCTTCTCTCGCCTTCTTTCTTGCGTCCCTCCCTCCTTCCCCCTGGCCTGGATGGATCTTGAGGTTGTACCTTCTTTTTGTTGGGGGTGTTATCACTCTTTCCAAGAGTTCTCAGTAGGAAGAGTCATATTGTTAGTGGCTATTGGCCTAGTTTCTCCTACATTAGTATTCTTCTTCCTGGGGAAGAAGTGTTTTTGGCAGGGTTTTCTTCTAGCTACCAAACGAGATCTGAGGTAGTCACGCCTTGCATCATGGGATATAGGGTTGCCTCAAGCTGGTAAAATGAGTTCTCGAGCTTAGCAAGTGCCGAGTCGGAGCCGAGGATCGGCTCCGAACCCATCCTGCAAGAAAGAAGGCGAGAGAAGACAACTAACATGGAACGTTATGGTATGTACATAACTTTTAATTTCCCTTGTTATTCAGTATGAGATTTAGCTATCTCTTCTTTTTTACATTTGCTTCATTGGTGCATTCTTAACTATGGGCCATTCTTTGTCAGTCTCCATACTGACCTATTTTATTACACTAGTAACAGGAGTCTGATGGCAATAGTCTGTTTCAGATTTATCTAACCCTATAACCCTTCCAAATCAAGTCAAATCTTAACTTATTTTGTGACTTCGAATCCTACACTTTTTTTTTACTGGAACTATGTATTTTTGATAGTATAGCTGGTTGCCCCCTGACTTATCCTCTATAGCTGTTTGAATTGGGGTATTGGTTATCACACCATGTATTAACTTAGGCAGTAGAGTCGCTGGGTGTAACACATTGCACAGAATGGTTTGCATTTCTTCCTAGGTTTTCAGGTACTGTCTTTTGTTTCCAAGTACACATATTACTTCAATTTTATGTTTACTAGTTGTTTCATGCTAATCTATTGTGGAATGACTAATGTAATCATGCTCCCTGAGACCAAAACACTTGCATCTGTTTCCCTTCCATCATAACATTTCATTACCAAGTTTTAAGTAAGAGCAGTGTGATAAAATGCAGACTATACACTACACATCTAGTAATTAAAAGGTCAGAATATCACATTCTGTAGACATTCCTTCAGGCACAGAGTGTTGGTTAGCTTCAATACTTTTATTGGTACATAATTGTTGTTAGTAACTGTGTAGTAGTTTGCAATATGCCTTTTTCTAGAACACTTAAACCGTCTCAGACAGTAAAATTTTTGTTGTTTGCAGACAAAGAAACATATATGAGTGGAGGATTATTATTGGCTGTTGGTGTATTCAACTCTGATTTAGCACTGACAATTTCATTTAGTAACAGACATTCTGCTAAAACAACTACCATTTTCTTATGTTACTACGGTGTACTGTTTTAAATTTATCTAATGCCAAGATTTTTGGAATTTTACTTACATTATTTACATGTTGTTCTAGCCACAATGTCAACTCATGCATTAAAACAGAATTTGTGATATTACTGGTCTGTCTATTGTGAATGTCCAGATGTGAAATTCAAGAGGTTGGGCATTGGATGAAGCCTCAGCCTTAGCTTTTTTTTTGGCAGCTTCTGATAGTTAGGTGCATTAGTATCTTTAAGATCCATGCATATTGGGATCCTTGTTAGGTGTGAGAGAGGTACCTTGGCCCACTCAGCTTGAGGCCAGTTTTCTCTTGCATTATGTCTCTCACATAGCATCATATAAGCCTCTACTTCATCTTCCATTTTCAGAGATGCACTTGGTTTGAGGATTCCTAGAGGTGTGAATGTTTGACTCATCATCATGGTTATATATTGTTAGAGGCTGAGTAGATGCTGGTCAATGGGTGCACATCTTTCCTGAAGAGCTGTAGTAATGTTCCACAAAGCCTTAATTCATTTTTCTGTTGTAAGCAGAACATGGCAGCTACAGTTTTGGAACGCATATGTTTTTAGCATCATGAAAGCTTTACTAACAGAAAATGTCTTATTAAATCAATTCTTTTTATTAATGGGGAACCCTTTTGCTAATTTTTCCAGTACCGACATTGCTGCACTTCTGAGTATAACCTCCTTCAGATGAAATGTTAAAGCAAGTACTTTTATGGTTCTGGTACAGTCTATCCTACAAGTCAGGATGAGCTAAAAATGTCAAGTCAGTTTAGCAGTCAGACCCTTTGAGAGAGAGAGAGCAAGCCTTCAGGAAGGCTGTGGTAGGGAACAACAACTCAGCCAGAATACTTTCAGGCAGGTTACACCGTGTTTGGCATTATTGTTTGCTTAGTTTGTAACAAAGCCATTTTCCACCGTCTGTAGCCACTGATGTAGCAGTCCTTGCACAAATAAGAACAAGGAAATTCTTTGGTGCCAGATTTTCAGTTTTTAAATGGAGGTTTATTTACAAAGACGAAACAAAATGAGGAGTAACCTAAAACAATGAATTGATAGGTTATTTTGCAAAGTTCATTCAACATTGTCAGTATTCCAGAATGCACACTTACAAACACCAGTCTTATTTTCTTTGCAACACAATATTTACTGTCATAGATTCATAGGTGTGTACTAGGCTAATGGGCCTGGAGCCTTTACAAGCCTAGCCTATAGGATTACCTTGGCATCGTGCCACCCAACCTTACTTCCTAGTGCCTCTGTCAAGTTGAGCCACTGGAGTGATCCCCGGGGTGAATTTTCTATTTCCCATCCACTCATCAAGATTTCCCTTGAAGAGGGCCAGTGAGGTGCTCTGCTTGATATGTATGGGAAGTTTATTTCATAGCATGGGCAGTCTCTGGGTTATGAAACTGTCTCTCCAGCATGTTCTGATGATTGTGGCAATGAGGTTGAGGTCTCTGGAGCATGTGGTGTGGAGGGATTGGGATTTCTTTAGATGTAGCATTTCTAACAGAGCTGGGTCAGACATTGCTTTGTAAGTCAAGCAGAGTTCGTCTCTAAGTAGGTGATATGAGACAGAGAATAATTGAAGTTTTCTGAGTCTGTCCATATAGGACAAGTATTTAAGGCCTAAGATCCTCTTTGTGAGGTACCTTTGTGGCCTCTCCAGTTGTTGCAGGTGTCTAGTGAGGTACATGCCAAATGGGGCATTGTACTCGATGACTGGCCTATTGAGGGAAGAGTAGAGGGAGACAATGACCTCTTTCTTCCTGGATGCAAAACCCTTAGTAATGAGATGTGCCACATAGAAGGACTTTCTGACCACAGTAGCATTGTCGTGGTCAAAAGAGAGGTTGCTGTCAACCTTTGTTCCTAGATCTCTTATAACGCCTTCTGTGTTCAGTGGACTACCATCGATGTGATAATTCAAGGGAACCGGGTTTTTCCCAAGGGGGATGATGACACATTTTATGGCACTGAACTTAAGGCCATGGTTCTGACACCAGTCGTTGGTCTCATTGAGGCCTTTCTGTAGGATGTCAACGTCACTTGAGGAATTAATAATAGCTCCCAACTTGCAATCGTCTGCAAACTTTGTCAGCCAGAGTCTCTTTGTGTTGGCCTGGACTTCAGAGAAGTAGATACCAAACAGGAGGGGACCCAGGACCAAACCCTGTGGGACTTCACTCGTGACTAGTTTTCAACCCACCTAGTGATATAGGGGTTGATGCCTAACTTAGTGAGTTTTTCTATGATTCCTGAGTGGGGAATGGTATCAAAGGCCTTTGCCAGATCAAGGTAGGCTGTATGAACAACCTTGCCTTCATCCACAGCTCTGGTGACTGACTCAAAGAAGTCGACCAAGTTGAGCATGCAGGATCTACCCATCACAAAACCAAGCTGTGTAGGATCCAGAGTTTGGAGATTCCCAATATCCTTGTTTATTAGGTCCATGATTATGCATTCCATAGCTTTGCATATCAGACTTGTCAGGCTAATTGGTTCATAGGTTGATACTAGGCTATCTGCCCTAGGGCATTTACAAGCCTAGCCAGAGTGTGTTTGGCTTTCGCCACCCTTCTTAGATTAGTTGACTGTGCCTCTGTATAGTAAGTCACAGAAGATAGCCCATTTACGGTTAGTTTACCATGCCTCTGTCTAGCAGTGACACAGAAGAGATCCCAGGGGTAAATTTACGATCTCCCATCCAAACGTCAAGATTCTTCTTGAAGAGGGTCATTGAGGGGCTCTGTCTGACATGGATTGGGATTTTGTTCCAGAGTGAGGGGAGCCTCTGGGATATGATTCTGTCCCTCCAGCATGTTCTATTTATTTTTGTGCTGAGGTTTAAGTCACTGGAGAGTGTAGTTCTGATGGATTTGGATTTCTTGAGGTGGAGCATGTCCATTAATTCTGGGTTGGACATGGCTTTATACGTCAGGCACAGATCACCTCTGAGTAGGCGGTAAGCAACTGAGTAGAGCTGGAGTTTCTTTAACCTAACTGCGTAGGGCATCTGTTTGAGTCCCTTGATCCTCTTGGTGAGGTACTTTTGGGGTCTTTCTAGTTGTAGCAGGTGCCGGGTAAGGTACATCCCAAATGGGGCATTGTATTCAATTATGGGCCTGATGAGTGATGAGTAGAGGGGCACAATGACCTCTCTTGATCTAGATGTGAACCCCTTCGTGATAAGGTGGGCTATATAGAATGTCTTTCTAACCACTTTGGCAATGTGATTGTCAAAGGAGAGATTGCAATCTACTTGGGTCCCCAAATCGCTAATTACTTCTTCCGTACTTAATGGATTACCACCTATGTGGTAATTTGTGGGCACTTTGTTTTTCCCAAAGGGGATGACTATGCACTTTTTGGCATTTAGCTTTAGGCCATGGCTCTGGCACCAGTTATCCGTCTCTATGAGACCTTTTGGAGGATGCTTGTGTCAGCCGGCGAGTCGATTATGGCCCCCAGTTTGCAGTCATCTGCAAACTTTGTCAGCCATAGTCCTCCTGTGTTAGCCTGTACCTCAAAGAAATATATACCGAACAAGCGAGGTCCCAGGACTGAGCCTTGTGGGACGCCACTTGTAACTGGTTTAGAGTCTGACATGGTACCTGCAATTCTGACCATGTGGGTTCTATCCCTAAGCCAGTTTGCAACCCATCTTGTGACATAGGGGTTGATATTTAAGCTGGTGAGCTTATTTATGATGCCCGAGTGGGGTATTGTGTTGAAGGCTTTTGCAAGGTCAAGGTAGGCTGTGTGGACTACCTTCCCTTCGTCTATGGGCGATAGTTCCAGGGGTCTGTAGTCGCTCCTCCCTTGTGGAGAGGGATGACTGTAGGGAGAAAGCCTGAGGTGAGGCTGTGATTGAACAGGGCACACAGGTGAGGTGCCAGTTCATTCTGTAGTTCATGTAGAACACAGCCGGAGATATTGTCAGGTCCCATAGAAGTTGTATTCTTGGCCTTGGACAGTGCTGTTTTAACCTCTGCAGCAGTAATACTGGGTGGCTGGCAATCCACCGGTATTGTGATTAGTCCTTTGGGGGGGGGGGGGTAAAGTTGGCACTGAATCTGTCCGCCAGTATATTATCAATATCTGTTAGCTCGGTATAGGAGGTACCATTGTGCAGTAGCTAAGAGTAAATCTGGGTATTACCATGGAGATTCTTTACATAAATATAGAAGGCCTTGTGGTTGTATTTACTATCTGCTGCAATTCTGTTTTCATAGCTAGCTTTAGAGGATTTGATGAGGGATCTCAACCTTTTGTTGAGGCTGATAAGGGAGTTTTTCCAGTCTTGGGACTTTACCTTATTCTGCATCAGTTTCCTCCTTCTGTTGTAGAGTTTGTTTATGGCAGGGGACCACCAGCTTAGCTTCCTTTTTTTGAGGAGACCATCTTGGTTCTATTGGGTATGGCAAGATCCATGCATTTGTGTACATGATTTTACAGTGCATTGGTGTATGATTTGGCGGTTATGCAACTGTTCTCCATTTGCATGGGTGCCGTGAAGTTAGCTACCTCTGTTTTTAGGAGCCCAAAGTTAGCTTTTGAGAAGTTTTTCATGGTGGTTACCTTTGTGGGGGGGGGGTTGGAGGTTGGGAGGGATGTGGATTTCCAAGGTGATTAGTTTGTGGTCGGATCTAACCAGGGAGGAGTTGACTATTGGTGTAGAGCAACGGTCACCCATATTAGTAATGACAAGGTCAAGGATGTTGCTACCTCTAGTGGGAGTAAGAAGGAGCTGGTCCAGGTCATTGGAATTAATGAATTCCAGAAATTGTTGGGCAAGTGCATTGGTGCATGAGTAGTTTTCACAGTTAATGGAGAGGTAGTTGAAGTCGTCCAGTATGAGAGTGTTAGGTTGGGCCCTAATATTGTCCAGGGTGCTTAGGAATGTGGAGTGTGAGTCTTGGGACATGGTTGGGGACCTATAGCAGGCTACGACCTGAATTGCTGTCTTACCCAATGTTAGCTGTACCTGAAATATCTCAGATGCATTATGTTGGACTACCAGTCTGGAGGTGTGTGCATCCTTTATGAATATGGAAACACCACCGCCTTTGGAGCTTCGGTCCAAGTTCTGGGTCTGAATGGTGTGGAATGAGTTATAGCCTGGTAGTGCAGGGGTGCTTTCTTCTGCCTTGAACCATGTCTCTGTTACAGCACAAATGTTGATGTTGTCCATTTTAAGGAGTGCTTCACGTGAGTGCATTTTGAGATTTAGACTTCTAGCGTTGAGCAGCATGACCCTCAGATTTTATTTGTTTGTAGCTGTTACAGTGATAATTTGGTCTTTGGAACACCGCCTAAAAAAGGCACTGTAGGGGTGGCAAGATCCTTGGCCAGTATCTGAAAGCCCAGGGGTGACAGATGCAGGCCATCTCTGGCAAAGGATCGAGGTCTGTCCATCATGTCATCCCAGGCAAACAGTTACTGGATCCCCTTAGAATGACACCAGAAACTTGGCCAGTTGTTGTAATCAATCTGCTTGTACTGTGGTATAATTCTGGGTGATGGTATGCTGCTTAGGGCTAGGGTTGTACCTGTCTGGGCTACATAATCCGAGAGCTCCTCCATGTCTCTTTTCATGTAGTCCAGGGAGGTATGTTTTAGGTCATTCACACCGACATGTACAATGACAGAGTCCTATTTGTACCTGTTTATAAGGGACCTGGGTGCGTGCGTTATGTGGTGGATCCTGGCGCCTGACAGACAGCTGACTGTTACTTTCTCCTTATTCAACCTAGTGAGTGGGACATCAGTGTGCCTCACTACTGAGTCACCTATATATAGTGGGTTGGGCATGCTGTTTTGCCTTAGTGGCTTTGGTTGAGTGGCACACTGTTTAGGAGAGTTATGTGTCTCGTGATTAGTCTCGTGTTGTGGTGGTCGAGCGCATTTCTGCCTTGGAGGTCTCTGCTGTTTGGGTAGATTTTTATTGAGAGCCTCAGTGAACATAGATGTGTGGTTTGTGTTTTTATGTGAATACAGTGCTGGTGTGTGTTCTGGAGGGCTGTGTGTTCCATGTGGTGTGGTGTAAGTGTTGACCTTCTCCTCTCGACCAGCTATTCCAGTCTTGGCTGGAGAGTGCGTGGCTTCCATTTTGGATATATAAGTGCATCTCTCACAAATCTGAGTGTTGGGAGGTAAGAGGAGAGGGTCGTCAGTGTACATGAGGAGTAACTCCACCACCTTCTCTTTACAGAGTATAGCTGCCATTCTTTTTCCTTTTTTAGGAACATCTTCCTGACTACCTTCATCCTTCACATGCAGCTTCCTAGATACTCTTCTTCAGAACGTTCTCTAGACACAAAGGTCAGGAATCTTCTCTCCTCCAGAAAAGAGAGACCTTGTTATATTTCAAGAGTCAGTTGCTTCCTATTATTTGTCATGGAAACCTCTCTCTGATTTGTCTGCCTACTCTGTGATTCCCAGGAACTTTGTAGTTCTTTTTCACGACACGCCCTTTAGTAAATGCAACCTTAAGTGGTGTTTGCACAGCAGATGCAACACCAGCACAAATACTGTTTTGGCTCAGCAATCACTATACGACAGTGGTATACTTTTTATTTATTGATTGTCTATTTGAACAGTATTTGATATAGTTTTTGTATTGGTTTTTATATATTAAGCACCTGAATAAACTTCAGTTTGAACCTGAAAGAGAGGTTAAATATTCTCTCCAAGGTGAAAGTGGTTTTGGAGAAGTGAGAATAATGTGAGGAAGTTAAATAAGGCTGTCATAAACGGGAAAATGGGTTTTGTCCTGATGAGTCTGAGTTGAGGACGTGTAAAACTGGAGAGAAACATGTATGTTTCCAGAAGGACAAGTAAAAAGAAAGCATGAGCCATAGAGAAGATATAGCAGTCTTGGATAAGTAATGATAAAAATATTAGGAAGTAAATTAGCATGGTCCAGATCTGCCTTTGTTACATATTGGAGAGGAAACAGTAAAGCAGCAAATAATCATATTGGGCGTGGACCTCAAAAGTGTGACGATGGTTGACAGTGGACTACGTAGCAGCATATTGGATTCTAGGGCCATCTTAGGGGAATTGTGGGGGTTCTTGGGTACAGAGGTCATAGGGTGAGAAATGATATATTTCTTTGTGTCTCATAAAAGTAGGAAATTATTGCAGGGCTAGTACGACTGTTACTGTACAATGTTAATGTAAAGGTTTCTGGAGTGTGTGTGTTACATAAAACCATTCTACCTGCAGACTTTGATGATTATTAACTTGCATTTTTTCTTCATTTTTATCTAAGTAATTTCACCTAGTCTGAGAGAGAATGGAAAATTCCTTTCCCTAATCCCCTCCACACATTTCTCTTGGCATTATTTTCAGGTAATATACTTTTTAGCAAACTGCTGATGCAAGCAGCTCTAAGGGAAAGTATTAACACTTGTAAAACTTCTGAGAGGAAAGACACCTTAGTTTGGTAGTTACAAGGCACCCTCATGTGTTGTGCAGCAGATATAAATAATGTTGCCTTTTCTTATTAAGATGAAATGTAGTCGTCAAAATCATAGGGTCAAAATGTCGTTTCCACTTTCATTAAAAAGCAAAGAGAGATGTCAGAGTAGCCTAGTGTCTTCCATTTATCTGTACAAGTTTTCATGTGGTGTATTTTTTTTTTTTTTGACTTTGTTACATTTTAATTAAGTATACAGTCACTGTGCTGAAATTTTAGAAGCTTGCTTGAAGGAGTGGTCAGGCTGAGCCACATCAGTCAGTTATGAAATTATCTAGTTTCATTAATCCATTAGTGGCTAGCTCAGCAGTTTCCTGCTTTGTAAGCAGCAGTCTTTAATGACATCATAAACTCCTCCCTGTAGCACAGGCTGTTAAACCTGTCATTCCATCACTTGTGTAACCAGTTTGAAAACATTTGCAGGAGCAGTAAAACATATTAGAGGATAGATAAACCTTCAATGTGTCATTTCATTATCTCAGTATTGTTTCCTCTCTATGAAGTATTCTCCACACTGCCGTAAATTAAGCACAGATTGGCTGTTAGTACATTTCTGTGCTGTTCATTTTTTATAGTGTACACTATGTAGAGTTTGCATGAATTCTTACAATACCTTCTTTAGGAATTTATTTCCCTAACTCTTACATCATGCTGACCATCACATGTTATGTTTGGCAAAACGCAAGCCCACATAGTATGGTATTTGTACCTCTTCTTCTTTCCACTCTTCTGGGAACATAAACCTGTTGTGTCTCTGGGTGTTCACAGCTGTTTCATTGTGTAGTGATTATCACAGCTAAGACTGGCTGACAGAGTGGGTGAAAGGAGGGAGGAGTCCCTGTATCTAATTGTTAGCCTTTTCAAAAATACAGTGTAAGTTGAGTATTTTTTTGCAACTGAAAGAAAGCGCTTACTGCAGTGAGAATAAAAAATAATCTGACAAGTCACATTTCCCAAATGTGACTGATTTTACTCCATCCTTCCTACAATAGTTTAAAAAGCTGATGAACTACTCTCAACAAACGACAGTCATTGCCATTACAGGCTTGTTTTAATTCTGAAAATGCAAGTTAATTCACATTTTATTACTCTTTCTGTTTTTGGAGTCTATAAAGAACCAATTTTTATTACGTGTCAATGATTTGAAGCCTTTGCTCACGATTAATTTTCTTTTTTGTCCCTGATTTTGGAGATGAGGTATGGTAAGAATCACTGGAAATAGCTGCTGGTGCTGTGATCAGCAAACTGGCTTTGTTGATGTGCATTAACCCAAACGATGCACAGTAGCAAACCCCGCCCAAACCCCACCGAACACTCAGATCATGACAGCATAAAACAACCAATTTTTTTAATGATAATTATTTAATATCTGTTGTAATGCATAACACAACCAAATCCATTTTCCAAGATGTGAAAAATTAAAAAAGCACACAGGAACAGGACACAAACCCGCAGCCAGTAGCACCACATGAATAGCATATGCCAATAAATGTCCATCATTAATACAGTCAAAGCAGCTCATTTTCCTTGTCTGACCCCTTATCCAAGGTGTGCATCTGATCTTCAAGTCCCACTTCTGAATCGGCTTCATTTCCAGCCTCACTGGCAGGTACATGGGCAGTTTTCTCCAGGTGTATTGATGTATTTCTTACTGTGCAAGCAGGGAAATTTTGAATGACAAGTTATGTATCTGAATTAAAATGCATTTGTTTAGGCGGCTGAAACACAGAGTATTACTTTTATTTATCTCACTGTTACTGCTTGTCTGCTTACGGAGAATCCAATACTGTTAAAAGGTGTATTCATGTTGATAATTACTGGAAGAGGTATGTATTGCAATTAAAATACATTTCTTTGACTGCCGGAAATACATCATATTACTTTTATTTGTGTAACTTTTTTATTGCTTGTCTGCTTACAGGGAATAAAATATTGACTACCTTTTCATTTACTCCTGAAACACTCTAATCACGATGCAATGTATGCATGTTGTCACTAGCAAAGCTGCATTCAGTGTCAATCATGCCACGTTTGCATATTACATCACCAGCGTGTGGCTTGTCAATCATACAGGCCACACCCATTCCTGCACAAAACTGCCTGTGGGTTAACACACATCAACAAAGACAGTAAACCTATTAGTCCTGAGTCCATCTTGTAATTTGTAGAATTACAGCTACAAGCTTTAGGACCACTCAGCAGTCCAAACTATTCCAGGCTACTGAAGCCAACTTTGGCAAGAAAAACAAAATGAAATATTATTTTGTACTTGCACTGCTTGTTCTCATTGCATTCTCAGATATTTTTGTGTACTATGTGCTGTTTTTCCTGCACTTGCTTACAGTTTTAAGTTGAAATTTTCCACAACTGTAAGGGCTGCTGTTCTGTAGATGTAGTACTCTAAGTACATTTTATCTGCTGTTTTCAGTTCTTTTTAGGCATCTATTTTTGTGGTTCCATAAATCCAGTCATTTTACATTAAGAAGGTTAACGTTTGCACTCTTGTGGCAGGACAGGGCTGATTTCACCTATATGAGCTTGGAATTGCTTGTGGAAAGTTTATTGTATGCTTACCTGATTGACCTGTGGGCATACCTAGTTTAAAACTTGTTTTTTTCTGCTTCTATATAAGGGTTCCATTTGCTTTCGGCAGCAGCAATTAGTGGTGCCCTGTATATGCACAATCACTAGCAATTGTACTTTCCCAATTAAAACTGCCTCTGAAATTTTTCACAGTCCTGCACTAAAGGAGCAGTTAGTTTGTGCGCTGAGCATCACTGCCATATTTAGTTAGCTCTACGTTACATTGTTACTTCACTCAGAACTATCACTGATCAAAGAGCAACAGGTTTCGAGCTGCACACCACCACCAGATAGGTTAGCTGTACATTACACTGAGTAAGAACCCATCCCTCATCCAGCTGCAAACACCCCCCATTCTTTTCCCTTGTAAAGCACATGTTAAGGACCTACAACTGTGGATAGTTACTTTCCTGCTATCTCTGCATGTAGCTAGGTGGACATGGACACCCAGAGGCATTGTAGCAATTGCCCTATGTACACTAACAACCACTTAATTCTGAAACAGATGAATACTGTATGTGAGAGATGTAGTTACATAATGTCACTGAAGGTAAGACTCACACATACATACATACACAAAAAATGCCAAACAGGTTGTCAGCGACACACAGACAACACTCACTGCACTTACAAAGGACCAGACATATAGACCCACATGTGTGGAGCTGCTCACATGCAACGTACGCAAACCTCAAAGGCCTGTCAGATACAGTCCTCAGAAACTCCACATGTATACAAACAAGACATCTCCCACCACAACAAATAAAACCACATCTCATTGTGTCTCAACCACCAAGTTCATAAGGCGTGACACCAAACAACCCAATATTTCAGTTATAGGAGACTCCACCGTGAAACACACTGTCTGTCTCACCAGGCTGGATAAGGAGTGGGTTACAGTTAATTTCCTGTCAGGGGTCTGGATTCACCAGATCATGCAAGCACTCAGGTCACTACACCCCAGTATGACTCAGTCCTAGCCCATGTGGGCATAACTGACCTGAGACTTAAATCGCTGGACTGTATGAAGAGAGACATGACTGAGCTCTCAGAATATTTGTCCTGGGCAGGTATGAGCCTAGCACTGAGCAGCATTTTGCCACCTCCAATGATGCTACCAGAATACCAACAGAAAATTATTTACTTTGATAATTGGCTTAGCTACTGGTGTCATTCCGATGGGGTCCAGTATCTGTCAGCCTGGGACAACATGACTGACAGGCCACATTGCTTTGCCAAGAATGGTCATCATTTGTCATCATTAGGCTTTTGGATATTGGCCAAAACATTATCCACCCCTCTAGTGCCTTTTTTTAGGCAGTGCCAAATAGAAAAACCTTCCAAAATAGCAAAATCTACTCAGGATAAGCTAGAGATATTACTGCTCAATATTAGGAGTCTCAACAAGAAACTTCACTCCCTGAAAGCACTCCTTACCCTGAAGAATTCTGACGTCTGTGCAGTTACTGAAACATGGTTCAGAGCCATGGAAAGCACCCCAACAGTGCCTGGCTATAATGCTTTACACATGTTCTGATTACCCGCTGCACATGAAGGTGGAGGTGTATTCATCTACATAAAGGATAAGCACACCTCAAGACTGGTTAAACAATATGCCATGCTTGAGCTACTCACAGCCCAACTAATGATAGGAAAAATCCATTACCATATCCTTGCTAGCTACAGGTCCTCCACCTTGAACCAGGAAACTTGTGCATCATACCTGAATTTACTAGAATCACTTACCATTAAGCCCAGTACTATACTCATTATTCCCTCCATTAACCAGGAAACATACACAATCACTAAGATGCAGACTGAAGGATTTCTAGACTTTAATGAAAGTCAATAAAAATGTCCCAGAGCAGCTAGTTTGCACTCCCATTTGGGCTACAAATATCCTAGACCTGGTACTCACAATTATGGGAGAGCTTTGCCTCTCTCAGATCACAAAGTGATCTCCCTTGACATAAATATAAACTAGAACCCCCTTGTAAACTCAAAACCTTTAAGAACTTAGGCAGGCTACCTCCCATTAAGTGATGACATAGCTAGTTCCCAAGCTCCCCCAAACCCAGAAAACACAGAAGCCTATGCTGTGGCATACACAAAAGTCCTGTATAACTGTATAAACAATTGCAAAGTCTAGGAGAAGCCACCCTTGTCTACCCCTGGTATAAATAGGTTGCACAACAAAAGAAAGAAAATCATGTCTAGAAGTAAGAGAGAATGTGCACAACAAATCAAAAAACTCCATCATTAGTCTAAACAAGCACATCGGTGTACTAGTCAAGTCTTCAAAAGCAAATTTTGTGGCAAAAATAGCCTCCTAAGCTAAGGATAACCATAAGGCAATTTTCAGTTATGTCCACCAGTCTTAAGGGCAACACCCGTCAATGTGCGGAATTAGTTATAGACGGCATCACCTGTACTCAGCCAGAAGATATAGAAAATCTGGTGGCCAATAAATTCAGCTGTAATTTCACTGCTGGTTACCCCCCCCCCAAGAAATACCCATAGTTCATTGCATGTTGTCATTTACTAGCACCACAGGGTAGTGGCTTTTGAGTTTGTATTTGGTGCTGTGGGGATTCACATTCTTGGTAGCTTGAATATATTACCTGCAGTTGAAGAAATGGCCGGAGAACATAATTTAATAAATTATAGATAACGTCTGTGATTACCTGCCTAACCCTAATATGCTTGTTTTTTTAGGAAGTTGGCAGCTTGCCTTTTTAGTAGTTTTGAATGAAAGGTTAAGATAATCATTGCTTATATCTCTGCCAGTTCAGTTTTGGAGTCTGAATGAACATTAATAGATAAGAAATTTGAACAAGGTATACTGGAAAGTTTATCAAATATACCAGGAAATACAGACTCAGTAGTTGAGGTATATGTATTGTCCTCCTTATTTATTTGTAGCACACCCGCAGGTGTAGCTGAAGAGATATGGGTTTCTTCCTACCTGCCTCTGGTGACACCCCTATTAGGCCCAACACATCAAGGTGGAAAGAGGGACAGATTTTATTCTAGGTGACACATCTAGTTTAAAAAGGCAATAGCACAATCATAAACAAATTATTTCAACAGTGCACCAGTTAGCAATAAGGCAAGGTGAGATATGCATGAAATGAAAACATACATTCACCCTGTTCCCCAGAACTCAACAGAAAAATGTCTTGTATTGCTGCATTATAAAGCTTCACTGCTCATTGATATTGCCTTCTTTGTGCATGTTTGAATTTCAAACATGGGAAAAGCTGCAATGTCATTAAGCAATAAAAGAGTCATAATACAACAATACAGATATGAGAAAATGCAATGTCATTGAGCAGCAAAATTCTTGAAGGCAGCAGTACTAACACGAGCAAAATGCAATGTCATTGAACAATGAGGATTTATAATGCAACAATACAAATATGAGAGAATGCAATGTCATTTAGCAGTATTAACATGAGCAAAATGCAATGTCATTGAACAATGAGGATTTATAGTGCAACAATACAGATATGAGAAAATGCAATGTCATTGAGCAGTAAAGATTCTTTAAGGCAGCAGTACTAACATGGCAAAATGCATTATCATTGAACAATAAAGATTTATAGTGCCACAATACAAATATGAGAGAATGCAATGTCATTTAGCAGTACTAACAACCCTCTACCTCTACCCCCTTGATCAATTCTAAACAGCCCAACTATGAAACACTCTATTATACCCTGTTCACTGGCCAGTGACTACATACAGTCTTGCTGCATGATGGGGCCCAGATTGGAGCTCATATAGATCCCAGTTATTTGTAATCCACAAAGCATTTGGGGGGACCACAATCTTATAAAAATATAAAATGATGGCCAGAGCCTCTCACCACTCCATCGAGAATATCCTAGTGACCATGCACCGTGGTTCCTCTGATGAGAAAAGTATAAAATTACCTACCAGAACTCTGGTAATCATCTATGGCTTCTCGGTACTAAGCCCAAGAGAACTCCTTTTCTTGCTGAATCATAGCAGGCATGGAACTACTGGTTTCAGCGTCTCTCCTGATTTCACAAAATACCATCATCCATGATTTCATCAAGAGACAGACACAATCTGCTACTTCACTTCCCTGTCCCAAAGCACTAGAAAAGAAAATCCAGTCATGCTGCAAGGCCCTTTTTCCCTTCAGCTACATGTTTCAGTCTTCCCTCCTTCAGCTAGTGTTCCAGTCTCCTCTTTCACTTTCGAAAATGTCTTTTCTTCTTCTTCTGGCTTTTCCCGGTTAGGGGTCACCACAGCAGATCATCTGTCCGCTCATGATTGGCAGTGCAGTTTTACAGTGTCGAGTTGCCAGCCCGGCACCCAACCTTCAATGGAAGGCACACACACGCACATACTCACACCTAGGGCCAATTTACAGTGTCCAGTCCACCTACAGCATGTCTTTGGGATGTGGGAGGAAACTGGAGCACCCGGAGGAAACCCACACGACCGCAGGGAAGGCATGCAGATTCCACACAGAAGGCACCCCAGACGAGGATCGAACCAGAGAACCTCATGTTGTGAGGCGTCAATGCTAACCACTGCACCACCGTGGTCACCCTCAAAATTGTTTTTTATATTCTTGAAAAAGAGCTCCACCTTGTGGTATAATGGAAAACTCCAGTCTATTACTTCTACAATGAAATACAGTGGGAGCTGCATATTGTTTAATTATGTTTAACTTTATTAAACCAACACAGACAAAAGAATTAGCACGTAAGCATTTGTAATCATATGTAATATTAATTACAATCATATCCATTACTAGTTAACTCTAGACATTGTTCTACATAAATGAATTCAAAAGTGGACATTTTCTATTACATAATAGTTCAGCCCAAAATAATATCTTTTCAAGAGATTGTTAATCTGGAGTGTGTAAGGGGACGTATTTTATTGCCATAATGATGTACATCATCTTTGACACATACGTCTGGGAATCTCCTGCAATTAAAGATGGCTGCAAGTTGAACTAGCGCTGCCTTCTGAATTGCATTAGTGTCTGATTTTAAAAATCTTAGTTTCATTAATTAATACATTTTACTAACAATTCCTTCCAGTTCCACTATCTGCTTTTTTCTTGAAGCTGGAAATATGCTTACATCTTTAAGTACTAAAAATTGTGACTTTAACAGTATTTTGTGTGGGAGAGGGCTTCTTCCTTGAAACATTCAGCATGGGGAGTTCTCCTACACCTGGAGTCTATAAATATACTATCTTTTAGGCATGACCAGCCTTAGGCATAGGCGAGCTAGGCGACCGCCTAGGGCGCCGTACAGGCCGGCTTCGTAAAGGGTGCAATTCTTATTTATTCATCTATTGAAGATGTCCCATCTGTAAAGTTTGTGCTCCCCTCGGCGCCCTGTCTCTGAGTCCGTACTTGCTGTACTGTTGCAGATGCGGCACCCTCCTCCCACTTCCGGGATTAATCAGATGCATAGATGTCCCATCTGTAAAGTTTGTGCTCCCCTTGGAGCCCTGTCTCTGAGTCCGTACTTGCTGTTTGCTGTACTGTTGCATATGCGGCACCCTCTTCCCACTTCCAGGATTAATCAGATACAGATTTACACAGATTTGCAAAAAAAATAAATAAAAAGCAAAGCTGGGGTAGAAAGAAACATATTTGCTGACTTCAATTTTTTTTCAAGGAACACCAGTCTGTAAATCTAGCTGACTATGGGCGTGTGCAGGACTCTACACATGTGTTCCTGTTTAGGCACCATAATAGGCTTATTGAGCTGTAAGCAACATTTTGGAGATATAAATATTGTCAGTGCATGTACTTGTGTCCTTGCCTTCTACTAGTGTTTATAAAATATGTTTTCTATAGGGAGTAGGGGGTGTGCTTGTAAGAAAATAAATGCATTTCACGTGTCAACATACTTTTAAAATGTTGGCACTATTGCACAAAAGTACACAGAGCGTTTTCTACAAATGAGCTTTTGTGAATTAACTTGGTAACATTGAATGTATAATGCAAGGGATATATCTTTTAAAATGTATTTGCACAATAACAGTTTCTGTGCATTTTAGCTTAAAATGTTACTATAAAATGTTTTTGGCTTTATTTGTAATCCTGGTAATAGTTATTGATTCTGCAACCTGTGTATAATGTACCAGTATTGCATTTTAAAACAATTCACAGGCAGAAAGAATGGCAGGAAAAGTACTTTAATCAAGCGCCAAGTTGGGAATGGGATTCCAGAGTCTAATGGTGATGTCTGAGTTACTTTAGTCATAAAATATATGTTCATTGAAGGAAACTGTTTACCTAGTTGTTTTTGTTAATTTGCCTTGTGTAGTGTTGTATCCAGCCAAGATTTCTTTTTTCTGGGGGGGCAGACTGGGCAGTTAAGTAGATAGGGTGGAGCTGTTTGACAGGTATGAAAATAAACCAAGATGTATTTAGCAGCATGTAATTGCATACTTTCACCTGTCCCCAACTTACAGGGGCCACCCTTTATTTGACTCTCATTTTAGCTCTGTCCAACTTCTCCTAAAACTAGTGACTTTTGGAGAAAAGGTGGTGAGTTACACACTTAATAACAATAATTACTCACAGACTTCTTTAGATCACAAAATATGTATTAATTCACATTCTGTTATTTTGTCAATGTGTCAGGTTAGTAGTACTAATGTCCCTGAATATTTCTATATTTTTCTTGGATTCATTTTGAGCTATGTGTCGTTATTCTGTGGCTATAGCAGTACAAATGCAGAAAATGATCGTAATGGTTATGTTGGTCTAGTTGGTCACTATTTCTTTAATTAAAAATGACATTAAAATCATAGTACACAGCCAGAAAGGTGAGCTGTTTCTTATTGTACAGAATGAATATGTGCAATCTTTTGGGTACTAACTAGACCCTTACAAGTTGTAAATGAGTGGGTATGTAGGAGTAAATCATGCTGGAAAAGAGGAACAATCCTTTAAAACAGGGACAGTTTAGAGTTCTGTGTGTGGTATCCTTAAACATGACATACAATATGAAATAAATTAGCAAATTCATAAATAACACATTTTCTTATTGTGTATATTATATGAAGCCTCGTTAGTAAAGCAGGTAACTTGTCAGTGTCAGTCTAAAGGTCTTGAGTTTGATTCTTACATAAGGCAGTTTGAAATTTTAGAAGTCTGGATAGCTCAGTCTGTAGAGCATCAGACTTTTAATCTATGGGTCCAGGGTACAAGTTCCTGTTTGGGCACTATTAAGTTTGTTTTGCCAGTTGGTACAGAGGTTAAAGTTTTGAGCTTTAGTTGCCGTGTTACAGGGTTTGATTGCCTTAGCCCTCGTTTGCTTACCATGTGACCTTGAGGAAGTCACTTAATCACAGGCTGTGTTCAGAGGGCCTGCCAGCTCAACAACTAGGTAATCTGTTCTTTTTTTTTGGCACTAGACCCTTACAAGAGGTGAGTAGCAATCTTTGTGCTCATAGTTAATTAATGTGTGTACCCTTAACCATGCCAAACGTTAAGAAAATAAATACATTTAGGAGAAACAAGCCTAAATCTGAAGCCAGTGTCAGCTAAAATTATAGAAATTGAGAGGTGTGTTGCACACAGACACAAGACCTATATTGTCCCTTGGCCTCATCCATATATGTACTCTTCATGGCACCTAACAGTCACAGTGTAAAAGTAACTATATGTTATGTACTGAGCTTCAAGAATGTACCCACAACATACCCTGATGGAACACAGAAGATTAATTTAGAAAACTTCAAGAAAGTAAGTTGAAATTACTGTGTTCTATAAAAGTTAGTTTTAATGCAGCAAGGAGACAGAATGTCTGGAGCTAGACATTTTTTCTATTGTCTTGGAGAGAAGTAGTTACTAGGTTTAAAATGTAAAATGTGTTTTATTGCTTTATGACTTCCTAGCAGCTGCACAGATCTGAGAGACATGTACTTCTCACACAGAGATGTGAAAATTCTGTTAAGTTTCTGTTTAGCCTGGAAACTGAATCAAGTGACAAAGAGTGATGTCATCCAAGCTAACCCAGCAGTAATATTTAATATTGATTTAAAAACTCTCTCAGAGAGACACTGTGCATTTTGTATTTTGTCTTTGACCTGGAAACATCCACTCATCATCACATCTGCACTTCACTGTAACTGAGATTCAGGGCATAGTATATCTGTTAGATATAGATAGGAATATAGTAAAGATTAGTTTAGATGCTTTCTGTATTTATTTGAGACTGTCCTGCAATGTTGTTTTAAAATAGTCCCTGTGATTTTGAACTCTGAAGATACTGTGTTGATTGACTCAGTATTGTCTTGTTCTTTTATTATTAAATATATTTAAACCTATCTTTGTCGCCTTTTATTTGTGAGACATATTTAAGCTCTTAGGGTACTTACATATGTATTTGGCAACACTGTACAGGCCACTCCTAAGTGGCCTTGCTCTTGGTCAAAACTACCATTTGGATTAATAGTAACATTACACAGTAGGATTGGACATCCTTTGTAAGGGCCCTTTAGTAGCTGATAAGACAAGGTTGATGACAGTGAAAACTACCTTATAGTCTAGGCAGAAGGGGGCATAGCTAATAAACCTTTCACAGCCTTCCCCAGGTGTGTGTGTGTGTGTGTGTGTGTGTGTGTGTGTGTGTGTGTGTGTGTGTGTCTGTGTGTGTACTTGTACAGAAACCAAAGCTCAAAGTGTGTGTGTCAGCTACTTGGGCAGGGACACAAAGCACTGGTTGGACAGAGAAGGTGCTGAAGGTCTTGGCTTGGCCCCTCAGCTGAGATCTTAGCCCTGTAGCTGTGCTAGTGGGGAGTCTTACTGGGGATCTGGAGAAAGAGGGAGAAACCAGACCCAGACTGACTGTGACCTCTGTGTGCTCTTAAGGGAAACTGTACTTTACTATGTGTATACTTGTCATCCTCCCATTGTGTATGCCCCTCACTGTTGCCAGTGGTGAGGATTGAGGCTCGTTGATTACTGGGCCAGTGCACAGGCATCACAGAAGTAATTAGCACAGTTATATATTTCAGATTCTGTCTTGTACCCCATCCCCCAGGGCCTTCTCTTTCCAGCCCTGATGCTGGATTTTGAGGAAAGTGAAAGAAAACAGGGTTATGGACCTTGTTTCAGTTTGTTGCATTTGCATGAAATCACTGTGTGTTCAAGTGTCCCTGGGTTCTAATTTTGGCTTGCATTTTCTGTCAGATATAATCTGTCAAAATGTTCTATGGTCATCAGCTACTGTCTGAATTTCAAGATTTCATATCTAGCAGAAAATGCTTGCTAATAGAAAAATAGTATGATAGTTTAACTACATTACAAGGTATATTTTCTTCCTGTAGTATGACAGTGTTTTACTGATTTTCATGCATTTAAGTAATTGAAGGAAATAACTGGAGTGGCTTTCATGGGGAGTGACCTACCTGTGGGTGTGGCTCAAATAGGGGTGTTTCATGATTATGGTGTGGGTGGGGCTTAAAGGGCGCTGGACCACTACTTTGCCTAGGGTGCCATTTCAGCTAAGGCCGGCCCTGCTTTTAGGTTGCATGAGCATGGGGAATGCATTAATGGTATTTCCTTTTTTTTCCAAGTTGGTGTGAACTTACAGGGAGTATACTTTCAGATTTGTGGTTCTGGGTGATGCCCCCACTATCAGGCGATGTAGCAAAATATCACCCCCAGGAAAAATATGTGATCAGTTGTCCACACTTAGATTAAGATGCTGCACTGTAACATGTGGTATGGTGGTAACTCAAAACAGACCCACAGGTTTTATATGTGTTTGTCATAATACAGACACATTTTGCAAATTATGTCATGAAACTAAAAAGAGTGTAAGAAGTGATAAAATGTACTGCATTTGAGATGCAAGTTGTGGACATGTGGTTAGTGCTTATTTTGTTGCAGATAATGCTGCAAATTATTTACTGTCATGCTGAGGTCATAACTTGTTAGCCACTCAGATTGCCTAAAGCATCAATGCATAATATAAAATGCTTTCCTGACAGATAACAGTAACTGAAACTCAGTGTTTTCAAGGCATTGTTGTAGGTGATAACCCACATTCTGTTGTCTGCAATAACAGAATAGTTATCATCACATATACGCACTGTGCTTCTATAGTATTGCAAATGCTCTACTTTGTTGAAATGCCTAATAAAAAGATCCATAGCATTACAAGGAAATCACTTACACTGATGAACATAAATTTGAATCCCAACTCACTGAAAACAATGAAAACCCATCAAACAACCTAAAATGTCAACTACTGCACCCCTCCCAACATTAATTACTCCCCCCACATCCTGATCCTGCTAAACTACATAGCCGTCCTGGAACCCTGACTCTAACCCCTCCTACCCCCTAAACCCAAATTCTTTGATTGCTCCCTAACTCTTAGACTCCCCTCCTGCTCCCTAAAACCTAAATTCCCGAGTCATTCCTTAACCCTAAGACTTTCAATCCACTACCTAAACCTAAATACCCTAATCACCTCCTAACCCTAAGACTCCCTGCCTAAACTTAAATTCCAAAATGGCTACCTAACCTGAAGACTTCCTTTCCACTTCCTAAATCTTAATTCCTTCATTGCTCCATAGTTGTAACACTCTTCTCCCACTCCTTAAATCTAAGGCTGTCTCCCTGTTTCCTAACCCTAAGACTGCCCTCCCATTCCTTAAACCTAAGGCTGTCTCCCTGTTTCCTAATCCTAAGACCACCCTCCCACTCCTTGACCCTAAGCCTAAATCCCCCATTTAGCAACTTAGCAATGTAAGTGAATGAAACACCAATGAAGCAGCATTCAAGTAAGCACAGTTGGACAAAATGCTGTATATTTTACCTTTGACTAAACCAGACTCGATTAAAGGAACTGTAATAAAAAGTTGGACTTACTTATGTGGACACTTAGCTTTGAGTCCCATTCCTATGGTTTTACTGTATTTGATGCTAATACTGTCATGAAACAAAACATTACACAGTAAATATGTAGTGTAAAAGGGAGTATTAATCTGTTAACCTAGGTTTCTGGCACATATTGATGGCTTAGAGTCCTTTTTATAAACCATGTAGGCTTCATACTCAAGATTCATAGGAATCCCAGACCATCACTGTGCATTAAAGTCTTGTACCCACTGCACAGAGGAACACACACACACACACACACACACACACACACTTCTATTTATTATTTTTGTTGAACATGCTATGATTGTGTTTTTAAGTATGTATGGATTTATTCTTACATGAGGGGCAGTAAGTGTTGATGCTTTCAAGACTGGTGAAGTACTGTACAGTTCAATCATAAGGAGAAAGGTAAATACAACTATGGGACTAAGTTATTTTCTGTCTCTGGTCTTATGGTTTGTCATCATGCAGATGTAAAGAAACAGAATGCTGTTTAGCAGTGAATTTCAGGAACTATTCATGCTCATTTGGTAACATGGGTAATGCTAAGGATAGGTTTTATATATATATTTTAAATCCAGGTGTTCTGGAAAATTATTTCAGTGACATACTACACTATGCAGGGTATCATAATATTTTCTTGTAACTTAAAACATATGCATATATAAATTATTTTAAAATATTTCTATTTAACACACACACATAAAAAGAAAAATAGGTTACCTTTTGGTCAGTTGGTGGCAGCCATGTAGTACAATGGGTCTATGTCAGATGATCGAGGTTTCAGAAACTCAAAATTCATATGGTTGAGACCATATGATCGAGCTTGAACATCTAAAGAAAACACAACAAAAATCTACCTTTGTTATGCCCCCTGCATCCACCACAACCCCTGCAAATTATATATACTAACTTTGAGATCACACAACTCTGAGGAAAAGGGTAAATTTCCTGATCCACGCTGTACCATGATCTCCATTCAAAAGCTCTGGGTATTCAAAAACTCGATCATATGGTCGAGACCATATGAATTTTGAGTTTCTGGAAAATGATAGGGACACAGTGTAACATGTCTTTGACTTTACACCCCACTTTATTTACTTGCAGACTGTGTCACGTGGACCAAGCCACATAACCACAGTGGTCTTGGGTCACCCCAGCAAAATGGTATTTGTGACTAGTGGGGTATAACTAGTCAATAGATAGAATCACACATACATAGATGATGATTTAATTACAATCCCATTTGACTTAATCAACAAGAAAAAAACAGTGCTTCATTTAATCTGTCATTCATTTGACTGACACTCATTTCATTGACAATTTCATACTAACTATATCTCCAAATATTTTTTTGCAGGGGTGCAAGCCCCCCTGCACCCCCACACCACCTGACATGTATTAACTGCACAGTTGCACAGCCATGGAGAAAAACAAATGCTACTTACTCACTGATTCACAGCTGGCCCACATAGTTAAACTTGTAGATGTGGTGGAATAACATAGAGGGAATTATTATGATAAAATTACTAATAGACTCTAATTTGCATTGTAATTCCTTTCCTCCAAAAACATACCAGCAGTCATTTTCTATACCATTTCACACTTTTCAGTGTAATGAGTGTTGATCAAATGAGTTTTAGATTAAATGAATTCTTTGTTGATAAAGTGAACTGACAATCAAATGAACATAACCCACGTAGATACAAACATACATATACAAAGGGTTAGAGCATCGTAAATGTTAAGTAGTTAGTTAATGTACTAAAAATAACAGGGCTTCACATTTAACAGTATGTAAACCTGGTTATTATTTGCTATGGCAACCAAATGTTTGTTGTTATAGAAGAAAGATGCCTTGTTTCCTTGATGCTCAGTGCCAACTAATCTTTTTCTTTCACACACTGGACACTAAATATAATCAGTTGTTTGCAACAAGTAAACTTTTCATCCTTTTACATGATTTTTATGAAACTGCTTTTATTAAAAGTACCTGTAGTAATTAAACATAAGAGTGAATGAAACACTAAATGCACCATTATTCTGAAATGTTTATTCTAAACCTGTAGTATCTCCACACCTCAGTTGCTTGATGATCTTAAAGGTTGCGAAGTACTTTATAGCAAGAAAAATTTTGCAGATAGCTCAGGAAGTATGAAAGGATTCATGTTGACTTGTTGGGTTAAGGTAATTATTGTCGGACAGCTCAGTCTTTAATAGTCATTGCACTTTTTTCTATAAGGTGCAGATTTCGAGCTAAGTAAGCATTCCTAAAATGCATTCACAAACAAGGTTAACTTTCATTTTACCAGGGTATGTTCTTAGTTTGTCATGCTTTAGCAAAGATAAAAGCTAACTACTCCCTCAGTTAAAGAAAAATATAAAGTACCTTCTGGATTAGGTTGCAGATTTTACCCTCCAGTGACAGTGATAACAATAGAACTGAAACTAGAAAATGCAGACAAAGTCATGCAGTGTTTTTTTTTCCTTTCAGCTGTACATGGTTACTTTTACACAGTAATTTTAGATGTTTTATTTGCAAACAAAATAACCCGAGGATAAAACACCCTGTGTTTTTAATCAGCTAGCATTTATGCCCCAGATGTTCATCGTGCATACAGCTGCAGTAATCACATATGGGTTCTCTGCCGTCAGGCGGGTCCTCTGTCGGCCGAATTCCAAAGTCTTGGTCCGGCGTCGGTTGTTGTCGCCTTCTTCCCTGACGTCAGTGTGACAGGGGTATATACAGCCGATGCCATATTCTCCAGTCTTTTTTGCCGCGCGGTGCCCGCAGCAGAAGCAGTTCGCAAGTGCCAGTCGGCCAGCTCCTGAATTTACGAAAAATTGGAAACCGAAGTCTTCTTTAAACCTAAGTACCCCGTTGGGGAAACTTTTCTTGCCTCAGACCGATGTCAGACAAAGTTAACAATTGTATTTCTTGTGGGAAGCAAATACCGCATAAGGATTTCCATTCCCTTTGCATACCTTGTTTAGGCCCAGACCACGATGTCTCGGGCTGTTGCTTCTGTGCGACTTTCAATAAACGCACTATTAAGCGTCGGGCGGAGTTCGCCCAACATTATTTTGGTAAAGCCTTTGATTATAAAATGTCGGATACTCCGACTACCGTTTTATCCAAAAAACGCAAGGATAAAGACCGACATGCGAAGTCCGCGGTCCCCACCGACACCACGCCAAAGCCGGCTACACGTGGTCCGGTTCTCAGCGAGACGCCTATGCAGTCCCTGACTACCGACGACACTTCCTTGGCGGTGTCTTCTGTACCCGAGACCGCTGGTACCTCAGCCCTTACTCAGACTTCAACCACCGAAAGCACAGTGGGTGTTGAGCCTTCTAGTGTGGACAGGTCCACTTCCACCCAGGGTGTATTTAGGCCCTCTTCTTTCTTTTCTATTAAGGCCTTCACTAAGTCAAAATCAGCCATGCATCCCAAGAGGCCTGTTGTACAGGGCCCATCCCCAGCCTCCATGCCTAAAAAGCAAATGCTTAAAATGGCTGAGGATTTAATTTCCTATATCAGGGGTTCCCAACCCCCTCCAGACAAGAGACCCAGAGTGGAGGAAGATTCTCCCTCTTCTGAACAGGGCTCCATTTTCTCAGAACATTCTGATGTGGAGGAACACTCGTACTCCCCTTATGAAGATTCTGATGCAGAACAGTCCATTCCTTCTGTATCTCCCCCAGAGGATTTCTCTTTTGGGGAAACCTTGCACACCTTGAGGGAACACTTCCATTGGGAAGGCCAAGACTTTTCTGATTCCAAGAAAAGGCTTAGGGAATTTCTTTTGTTACCTCAACACAGACCTCTGGCTATACCTCCTGTCCTGGACATACTTGATGATGTTTACTCAGAGGCTTGTCTTAATCCGGATTCCCTGCCTCCTGCACCAGTCAAACCTGATAGGTACTACAGAGTCCCTAATTCTCACCAATTTCTTTTCAAAAGCCATAATGCTGACCCTGAAACCATTTCTCAAGGCCCCAAGGGAATGAAGGCCTCTACTGCCAAGAACCCTCTACCTTCTGAAAGAGAATCTAGATCCTTAGAAAGGTGGGGGAAAAAGGTATGCATCTCGGCCACCCTAGCCATGAGGGCCTTAAATTGTCAGTTCCATATGCTTAAATATCAGCAGTTTCTGTTATCACAATTAAGAAACAAAATGTCTCAACCTGAACAACCAGATTTGAAGGAATTGCAGGATATGATACATAGTGCAGAACAAATGGGTAAACACACCTTACAATGTGGTTATGATGCCTTAGAGGCCTCAAGTAGAGCTGCTGCTACAGGAGCAGTCATTCGTAGACATGCCTGGCTTAGGGAACAAAGTTTGCCTGATCATGTTAAAGCTAAGCTATTAGATGCTCCTTTACAAAAAAGATGTGCTATTTGGTACTAATGCTGAGGAGATACTACGGAAAATGGAAGAAAAAGCTAAATCTATGCAAACTGTCAAGGCTTTTCTGCAGGTACACCCACCTCGTTTTATTTAGCAGAAATTGGCCTTCAAAGAACTGGTCCTTTCCAGCCACTGACAAGCCCCAAAGAGGTAGATACAGGCGCTCAAGGGGCAGAGGGCAAGCTCAAGGATCATATAGAGGCAGACAATGGCAATCTCAAACACCAAGAGGTGGCGAAGACAGTGCACAACAATTCAGAAAGCAAACCCAATGACTTCCTCCTTTTAATGCCAAGCAAATCCCAGCTGGCAGCCCCCTTGGGAGGAAAGCTGGCGCTATTTTCAAGAAATTGGCAAATTATCACAACAGACAAATGGATCCTGGACATAATAAACAGAGGCTACAGATTTCATTTTCACACTCTTCCAAAAATGAGAGGCATGCCAAACCTGCCACACAATCAAAGGGCAGAGGCGCAAATACAAATTACAAAACTCATGGATATGAAAGCCATTCAAGAGGTTCCTACTCACGAACAAGGTCAAGGTTTTTATTCCAGACTTTTCCTGGTACCAAGAAAAGGAACCGACTGGAGACCCATTTTGGATTTATCCATCCTGAATACATTTCTACTCGTACCAAAATTCAAGATGCTCACATTACAGCAACTTCTTCCCATGCTGGGCAAGGAGTTTTGGCTGGTAACATTGGACCTCAAGGAGGCATACCTGCATGTCCCAGTCAGACAAAGCTGCAGAAGATACCTCAGATTTCTTGCAGGTTCAATCCACTATCAATTCTCTGCATTGCCCTTTGGCTTATCTACTGCGCCCATAGTATTCACGAAATGCCTGGCATCAGTAATTGCCTACTGCAGACTTCAAGGGATACAAATTTACCCTTATTTGGACGACTGCCTGATCCAAGCAGACAGCAAGCACACTCTTCTGGAACATCTGGCTTATGCAACACTGTTACTGAATTCTCTGGGATACACAATCAACAAAGAGAAATCCAGGCTGACACCATCTCAGAAAATAACTTTCCTGGGTGCCAACTTGGACACAAACACCCAGATGGCCTATCTTACACCAGAAAAACAAGGGCAACTAACTCAGTACTTCAAAACACTAGCAAATTGTACCAGGCTTACTGCAAGGAAAATCCTGCAGGCTCTGGGTTTCATGGCATCTTGCATTCTTTTAATCCCATGTGCAAAGTTGCATATGAGAAAACTTTAATGGTACCTAAAAAACCTATGGTCTCAACACAGCCACAAGATGGAAACAATAATACCAATAATTCCATGTTTGCAAAAGGAATTTCTATGGTGGGCCCAAGCATGTCAAGCAAACACAGGCCTCCCATTCTGCAAGCCTCAAGCAAATCAAGTCATCACAACAGATGCCTCATATTACGCCTGGGGGCCACACATGACAGGCAGGTGCATTCAGGGCAAATGGTCCCAAAAGGAAAAGCACCTTCACATCAATCAAAAAGAAATGCTAGCAGTGATAAATGCAATTACAGCATTCAATGACCTCCTGCATCCAGGACAATTATTGATAAGAACAGACAACACCACAGTAATGTGGTACATAAACAAACAAGGAGGAACACATTCATATCCCCTGTGCAGACTAGCCATGACACTTTGGAACTTGGCTCTGGAATGGCAAATCGAACTTCAAGCACAGTACTTGCCAGGTTTGGAAAACACGCTGGCAGACAATCTAAGCAGAAATATGACAGATCCACACGAATGGAAGCTACATCCACAGGTGTTTACAAAGATAATCCAAGCATGGGGAAGGCCAGACATAGATCTCTTCGCCTCCCACAGGAACCATCAATTGGAGAAGTTTTGCTCAAGGACCTTTCATCCAAAGGCATGGAAGGTGGACGCCCTTTCATTCAGTTGGACAGCATGGACAGTGTACGCTTTCCCACCTCTGCCCCTTCTATCCAAGGTACTCTTGAAAGCAAGAGCAGACAGACCGAAGATGATACTGATTGCTCCAGACTGGCCAAGGCAGCACTGGTACCCACTCCTACGGAGCCTAACACATACTCCTCCTTGGCCGCTACCTCTAATGCCTCTTCTACTGACTCGGCACAGGTACAAAACTCTTCACAGTCAGCTAAAAACACTCAATCTTGCTGCATGGAAAATTCCTTAACACCTCAGCAGACCCTACTCTCCAAGGAGGTGCAGGATGTCATTCTGGAGGCCAGAAGGCCGTCTACTAGGAGGACTTACTCCGGAAAATGGAAATGGTTTTGCTCATGGAATGAGAAAAGAGGCCAGGACCCTAGAAAACTGAATCTGCCTCAGGTATTACAGTATCTAGCTGAGCTGCTGAACAGTAGACTTTCATTCTCCTCCATAAAAATCCATGCCTCGGCCATTTCTGCAGAATTCAACACGGATCCACTGTTATTCTCTCATCCACTTTTAAGGCAATTCCTCAGAGGGGCTAAGAATATAAGACCACCAAGGAAACAACCAGTGCCAGCCTGGGATCTTAATTTCATCCTAGAAAAATGAACATTGCCTCCCTTTGAACCTTCTGCCTCAACAGATTTACAATACTTGTCCTGGAAAACAGCTTTCCTTCTGGCCATTACCTCAGCTCGTAGGGTCTCGGAACTTCAAGCCCTCATGGCTGTGCAGCCCTTTCTTATCTTCCATCAGGACAGGGTTTCCCTTCGTACCAACCCGTCATTTATGCCTAAAGTGGTATCCAAGGTAGCTTTAAATCAAGCCATACACTTACCTACCTTTTACCCCAATCCTCAAAACAAAGGGGAAAGGCTGCTACATTCCTTAGACATCCATAGGCAGCTACGTTACTATTTGAACAGAACAAAGCCTTTCAGGAAATCAGAACAACTATTTGTGTCTTATGCTGTAGGAGCTCAAGGGAAGCCTGTTACCAAAAAGACAATCTCTAAATGGATAGGCCACTGCATACGTTTTTGTTACTCCCATCATGGGAAATCTGTCCCTGCAGGCATCAGACCTCACTCCACCAGGGCCACAGCTACCTCCACAGCCTTCCTCAGAGGAGTTCCTATCAAAGATATCTTGGAGGCAGCCACTTGGAGTTCTGTACATACCTTCACTAGACACTACCACCTGCCTTTATACTCCAAAACTAGAGCAGGCTTTGCTACTGCTGTATTGCAGGGCATTCTGGCTCATCCCAGTTCTACCTAGTGCCTACCACCATGTGCGTAGCTTTGGGATTCTACCCATATGTGATTACTGCAGCTGTATGCACGATGAACATAGTACAGTTTTGTACCTACCATAAATGTAGATGTTCGAGTGCTAATACAGCTGCAGTACAGGTTTCCCTCCCTCCTTCCCCTCTAGGTACAGGACTAGTGGCTAACACCTCCTCATACAACCTATTTTGGGTTATCCTCCTATGGTGTATTTGCTTGCAACTACTCTTTTTTTGATAAGTTTGCATTGCTTGAATATATTTATATATATATTTATATAATTTATCTATTGCCTTCCTTTGGGGGCACCTGACATCTGAGGCAAGAAAGACTGGAGAATATGGCGTCGGCTGTATCCTATATACCCCTGTCGCACTGACGTCAGGGAAGAAGGCGACAGCAACCGACACCGGACCAAGAGTTTGGAATTCGGCCGACCGAGGACCCGCCTGACGGCAGAGAACCCATATGTGATTACTGCAGCTGTATTAGCACTCGAACATCTACATTTATGGTACGTACAAAACTGTACTTTGCTGTGAGCAATTGGACTGAATTTGCATGGTTATTTTTTTGTTGCAGTTCTGTTGTTTTTTGAGTATGTAGTCCTCATTAACAAAGTAATTAGTACCACACAAAAAGTGATTGTTTTGAGGTGTGAACTGGGCTGCTTTCTTAAGAGAGTTGCTTACAGATACACAGGATGCATGCAAAGAGCATGAAAATGAAAGATCTGCAGCATTATAACTGGCTTACAGTTTGTTACATCAGTACTAGACTTCAGTGGTGGATAGTTTTAAGTGGTGAATATGAATACTGTACGTTTAAGCTGTTACGTTTGTGTTACTGCTCTGCATGTTACCTGATTGTTATATAGTTCAATGTATCAGTTTCTGTGCACTCACAACAGTTCTCCCATATTCTTCCATGGCATGGGACATAAATTGGTCCCAGGATGAAGAGCTATCATCATAAGTTTGCAGAGTGGGATTGCAAGAAGTGTGTTTCTATGCTCTCAACATGCAGCACTATTAATCATCAGATTGGTTTCCAATAGCAGAATTTTGTCGTAAGTTGCTCTCACTCTGATGTGGCTCAACATAAAGCTTTATATGCAGCCATTGGTTTTATGTTGTCATCTGACTTGAGTGCAAACATAATGGTGCTTAAACCTGCATCTGAATGCCCTGATTAGATCACAGTGTAAAATGTGATCATCACATCAGCAAAATAGTGAAAAAAATTCTCAAAAACTAAACCTAATATAATATGTCATAAATAAACCTAGTGTATATAAGTCATAATGTCAAGCAGAGTAGCACCTTTGCTACCTTCAAGTTAAATGTAGAAAGGTGGATAGAATGCCTTAAATATTCATCTCGGGCAACTGGGTGTCGGGTAAGTGAGCGGTCGGTCTATTGAAGTAGACCCATATGATGTAGCTGGTGTGTATTGTTGCGGTATCCATTATACTGGCCACTGATATCCTATCAATGTGTTTTCCAGTGTGTCTGTCTGTATGCATGCCTCTCTACTGCCCAGATTTTTGCTGAATATCCAGATTTATGCCTCTTATTTTTGGACTATTCATTCTAAAATTACTGAGGATTACAGTCAGCAAATAATAACATATATTTGAGTTTTGGACTTCATATCCTTCAGAAAGTGCATGTGAATACAAACCTGTTATTCAAATAACTTGTAAGAAATGTTAAAAATCTGTTGCTGTTTTGGGCCTGTCCAACATTATTTAGGTTTTGTCCAGATTTCCTGTGCTAAGAGGTTGAGAGGTATGTTTATTAGTTCCTTTGACAACAACACTGAACAGCACTAGCTTATTTTTGTTTTCTCTTTGTTACTTTTAATCTTTCAGTGGCTGTGGAGTAACACAGCTTCCTATTAGAACTGTGAGACTAGACACTATAAAAATAAACTGCCATTCAACCAGAATAACAGCTAATTCTGAAAGTCTTTGGCTTTTCCTGTACTTTCTGCCTTTTTTAATTTCTCCAAATCTTATGGGTTTCTAATACCTTGACGGGAGTGGACCCCATTCCTAAGTCAAAGTATAATTAAAGTTCATGAAATTAGTATTGTTTCAATCTTTGATGTCAGCCAGACGTGCTCTTCGCAACAAGGTGTGTGACTGTTTCCAATTCTGTTTTACAAAACCTACATTTGTCTGTTTCTCCCACATGTTTAATGGACTTTTTAACCAACGTGTAAGTAGCCCACTATCTTGGGCCGCCAATATTAAACTTTCATCTTTTGGTGTGGGGTTCTTCCAGGAGTTTTCTATACTTGCAACTCCAGTTATGCATTTTTCACATTTCTTGTCTTCTCATCTGATCCTTCACCTTATGTTCTTTCTTTTGTTTTTTTTTTTGGCACATTCAGTTGCTGCTTGATTTTTATCTGCTTCTGGTTTGATTTCCATTTCTGCCTGATGACGATATGCTTCTGCTAGACTAAGAAGGGAAGTCGTTTTAGATTTATTCTACTCATGTTTCAAAACTTTCACTATGGGTCTTTTGAGGTCAGCAGATATGTATGCAGTCCCATAATTGCAGATCTGTGCATGTAATCAATTTCAAGGAGGCCCATCCTTCCTTCAGAATTGGGAATGTATCATCTTAGTGTGCACTGATTTTTATAAATCATTTGGTAAGCATGATGCATCCTTCTTGTTTTCCTGTATAATCTATTAAACACCTTTTGGGGCCAGTCATTCACTCCAAAACCGTAAGTTAGGACAGGAAGAGCAAATTGGTTTATAGCTTGAATTTTGTTCCTAGATATCAACGCTGTTTTCAGGATTAATTTGCCTTCTAAAATATTCCTTATTAATTTTTATTTGCATTTGTTCATGTTTTATTGTTGATCCTTTATCAGTTCCCAAATAATTATATATATAAAATATCTTGCTCAAGTTCTTTTATATCACATTCTTGTCCTAAACTGATGTTTTTGGGTGCTGCAGCTTTCCTGCTTTAAAGGTTGCTTTTGCACATTTATCAAGACCAAATGACATTCTTATATCATCTGAGAAAGTTTTGACTACTTGCAGTTGTGCTTTCAGTTCCTCATCTGATGAACTATGCAGTTGTAAATCATAGACAATCGTAGACAAAGAGAAGATAAGAAATCTTTATACTTCACTTTCTGGGAGTAAAATTGTGGCTATGACCTAATCTGTTAAGTAGACAGTTTAGTGGATTAAGGGCACAGCAAAAGAGCAATGGCGACAGAGAGTCACCCTGGAATATCATCCTAATAATGTGTCCTTTATTATGGCTTAACTGCAGAGTGGTTTGCCACTGTGTCATGGTCACTGTGATGTAGTTTATCAATGTAGGGTGTATTTTATACATTTTTAAGCACCCTTTTATCCATGAATGTGGGATACTATCAAATGCTTTTTTTTTGTAGTCAGTCCATACCATACTTACATTCTTCCCCTTTTTACAGTTCTCCACTATGACTTTATTTAACAACAAGTGATCCTTTGTTCCATATGACTTTCTGCAGGATGCTTTTGCACCTGTTATGTGAGATCACTGTACCTTGGAATGGAAAGGGGTGCTCCCAAGAGACTGCATTGCCAGAGCTGGTACACATTTCCTTATTTATATATATATATATATATATATATATATATATATATATATTTTTTTTTTTTTTTTTTTTTTTTACAGTTCTAAAGATGAGAGTTAGTGTGCTTGAACATTCATCAAGGACCTGAGAACTACACATGTAATGGAACTGTGGTGCTAAGCTCTTAAGTATGATAGTTCATCAGCTTTGTGCTGCTTTGTCCCCTAGGAATGTGTTCGTTAGCGTATTGCCCAGTACTGCAGGTACAGAAATAATTATATACTCCCTCTTGCTCAAGTTCTTTTATACCACATTCTTGTCATAAACTGATGTTTTCTTGGTGCTGCAGCTTTCCTGCTTTAAAGGTTGCTTTTGCACATTTATCAAGACCAAATGACATTCTTATATCATCTGAGAAAGTTTTGACTACTTGCAGTTGTGCTTTCAGTTCCTCATCTGATGAGCTATGCAGTTGTAAATCATAGACAAACAGAAGATAAGAAATCTTTATACTTTACTTTCTGGGAGTAAAATTGTGGCTGTGACCTAATCTGTTGAGCAGACAGCTTAGTGGGTTAAGGGCACAGACAAAGAAGGACAGTTGTAGAAATAAAAGCTTCTTTAGACAACACCATGACTTGGACATACAGTTTAAATCCAGCGGATAATCATTATAGGCAAATATTAGTTTGAAGTAAGTTTACAAACTACAGTAAGCAAACTTGCACAAAGCCTGTAGATGTTATTCAACAGTTAAGGTTTCACATGATGACTTAATAAACTGCTTGGTGTACCTGCTCCATACTACATGGCTCACCCATCAGCCATTTATCTGTGTTATACCTACAATCAAGTATTTATTCTATTAATTAATTATACCCAGTCTCAGTCAGCATCACAGAACTAGTTTATCCTACTGTTTTATTTCAAGAAGACTTACTTTCTTTGACACGTCAACTATAAATACATTTCTCAAAAATACATTTCCTCCAAAAGTAAACTGCATTGAAGTTTTGTAAAAGTAGCTACCATATAGATCAACACATTACTCATTTTCAAAACATCTGTGTTGTATATGGTACTATTTTCTGAGGATTTTAAATCAATCGCAATAACAGGAATTCATAAGTAATGCTAGACCCGTTAACTCACCTGATTTCAGATCAGTAACATAACTGAAACCTCTTGCCAACCCCCCCCCCCAAAAAAAAAATTAATAATAATATGCAACCAGCTGAAAGTTTATATGGACACATGCAACATAATAACTTGCTACATGGCTTTAGGCAAGGACGCAATTCCGTGGCTGGTTTTTTAACAAGTGATTCTTTATACAGTAGCATAGGTAAAGGATGGCCTAAATGATATATGTTCACTGAGTTTAAAGAATGCTTTTGCCTTTAGTAATGTCGATGACTCCCTTTTCATAAACTTTCCGAACTACCCTTCAGGAAGTGTGAAATTCTCTGAGTTAAAAATGTATGGAAGAGAGGTTGGAGAAAATACAAATAGGCGACAAAAATTTCAAATTCAGAAACAGCCTAAGGCTCAGTACTTGGACCATGTATTTTCTCCTCTTTGTCAATAACCCACAGAGATGTACTGAACCAAACTATAATTTTTTTGCACTGGATATATTACTTTTCATGTCAATTTCTAATTCGTAAGCTGTATGACTTTGCTACTGGCTTCATTACAACAGATTTATAGGTTCATAGGTGTTTTCTAGGCTAAGGCCAACAAGGACCTTTTTAAGCCTAGCCATGCATCCCAAATCTCTGACAAGTTCTGATACCCTTGATAAGTGTAAGCATGGGCCTGGGAGGTGATCCATTTACAGGTCACCTGTGTCCATTAGAGACATAGGTGTCAAACCAGGGATGAATTTTTGGTTTCCCATCCAGTTGTCCAAGTTACACTTGAATTGAGTTAGGGAGGAACTCTGTTTCACATGAATGGGGAGCCTGTTCCATAGATGGGGTAGTCTCTGTGATACATACCTATCTCTCTAGCAGGTCCTATTTATATCACAGGTAAGGTTTAAGTGTTTAGAATGGGTAATTCTGGTGCTGTTTGTTTTATGGATATGCAAGAGGTCCATTAGCATGGGGTCTGACAATGCCCTGTATGCCAGGCATAAGTCTCCCCTCAAAAGCCTGTAGGAGACAGAATACAGTGATAGGGCCTTGAGGCGGTCTGCATAGGACATTTTACTTGCATCCTGTATTCTTTTAGTGAGGAACCTCTATGGATGTTCCAGTTGTTGGATATGTCTGGTTAGGTACATACCATTGGGGGCATTGTACTCAGTGATAGGTCTAATGAATGCTGAATACAATGGAACAATGACTTTGTGCAATGTAGAATGATTTACTCACCACTGTAGACACGTGGTGATCAAAGGCTAGATTACTATCCATGTGTGTCCCCAAGTCCCTGACTACTGCACCATCTCTAAGGGGTGTGTTGTCAGTATGATGGTTACAAGGGATGGATGACTTCCCAAGAGATACTATTATGCATTTCTTGGAATTTAGTTTTAGCCTATGGCTCTGACACTAGTTGTTTGTCTCCGTTAGCCCCTCCTGGAGAACATTTCTGTCAGAGTGAGATTCAATGACAGCTCCGAATTTGCAATCATCTGGAAATTTAGTCAGCCCAGAGACCACTGACATTGACCTTGACTTCTGAGAAGTAAATGCCAAAAAAGAGCAGTCCAAGGACTGATCCCTGAGGGACTCCACTTGTGACTGGCCTCTTTGTAGCGGTGGGCTCCTCAATTCTAACTTCCTGGGTCCTGTCTTTCAGCCATTTGGCTATCCACTGGGTGAGATATGGTTTGTACCTAACCTTCTGAGTTTTTCAGCAATGCCTTAGTGGGATATTGTGTCAAATGCCTTGTTCAGGTCAAGGTAGCAGTGTGAATGATTTTACCCTCATCAATTGCTTTGGTGACCTTCTCAAAGAAGTCCACCAGGTTGCGTAGGCATGATCTACCCTTGATGAAACCAAACTAGGTTGGGTCTAGTGTCTGGAGGTTTACTATATCCCTATTGATCATCTCCATGATAATTCTTTCCATGGCTTTACATATAAGACTAGTGAGACTTATGAGTTTGTAGTTTCTAAGGTCTGTAGTTGGCCCACCTTTGTGCAGAGGGTTGACTGTTGCCTTTCTCCATTCATGAGGCACAAAGCCTGCTTGGAGGCTACAATTAAATAGTAATTCCAGATGCCCTGGTAGGTCATGTTTCATGCTATTTAGACGGCATCATTTGCTATTTAGAAGGCATTGTCATCAAGTATAATCAAAGACTCTACTGAAATCATCTTTAATTTAACTGTAATGCTTGGAGTGTGGTGATTACGCTTCGATGTTTGGAAAAAGACAATCAGTTAAGTGCTACTATAAGGAGAGACACAATCTTAACAAATGTTAAGCACCCCATGCTTGGCTTGTTAAGGTCAAGTGTAACAATAGGCAGTATTGAAAGGCAAAGGCAGTGGCAGAATAAAAAAAAAAACACATTTGTTTGTGCTTGCTATCCATACCAGTAACGTGTCGCTGACTTCCTGTTATAAACTTAGAAAGTAACTAGAATAACAAGATGTGCATTCACCTGCATTTTTTTAATAAGTAGTAGTCCGAAACTCAAATGTATGTCATTATTACATATCTTCAATCCTCAAAGATTTGTCTAAAATCCAAAAATTGACCCAGTCATAATCCTCAGTGTTGTAGGCCAATGTTCGTTCTATAATGAGCATCGGCTGTATTCATTGTTACCATCTCCTCTAAGTGTCAAACTTAGCTACATGTCACTTTTTACACCGTCACATTTTTGTTACAGCTTTTATTACATGGTAATAATTGTTGCTACATTTTGAGTATAAGTGAGAGTCTCTGTTCTACGCTGGGAAACAAATTTAAATAAAATAAATTTTGTGACTATCAAAGACTAACAGGCAACACAATCAAATCTATGAATAAACACAAGTAGTGTGGAACTGGCTTGATCCATTACTAACCTGCATGGATACTTTGCACACTGAGTTATTTGTTAAGTGACATATAAATCCATAAATCTCATAACCAGTGCAGTTGGAATTTCCATCATAAAAACATATCCATTTCTAAACTATAATATGTTCGCTACTGGTAGATGTTACCTTAACTTACAACAATATATACACTTAGGAGAATACTAGAGATGACTACATCACTTCAAAGTAATAACTATTTTCCATTACAAAACCTGCAACCTTTCACCTCTTAACTTTTACAAAATACTGAAATGTAAAGTCCACCCATCTCTAGCTCAGCTGACTGTATTTTGCTTAATCAACTAAAAAAAAAAAAAAAAATAATAAAATATTAATAAATATAAACTCTGTTTATTATACTAAACCAATGTATACATTCCCTCCCTTTTCTTTCTTTATTTATTTATTTACTTACTTACTTACTGTTTGGTAATGAGGTAAGTAGGCTGGTCCATAGACCCTTTTCAGTCACGACTCTAAAGTACAGAAACAAAGTCAAACAGCATGATTAATCAAGAAACATACAGTACATAAGAATAAATGTAAAATCACATATTTTAAAAGGTTTTGGAACAAACATATGCTTGTTGCAGATCCTTATGTTTGCTACAGAGTGTTATGCACAGGGAAACATTGAAGAGATAGAATTAACAGTTAAAACCAAAGTTGTTTACAATACTTTCATAATATGCTTAAAGTCCATTTTGAATTTCAGCATGTCAAGAAACAAGCAGGACAGAATTTAGAATAGCAAGCAGGGAGACACTTTTATGTTGGGGTAGAATGCTTTTAAAATTCAGTATTTCGCCATGTCTGTCTTGCTGGAGAATGTATGCTGTTCGATGGCAAATGGCGAGCATAACTATTGTCAAGTCAAAGAAAATTGTATTGTCATTCAGAACTACACAGCAGTGTAACTGAACGAAATTACAGTGCTTCGTTCTCAATGCAGGAAACAGTTGCACATGTAGACAGAGAAAAATTAATAAAATATCACAGTAGAATTTTAATAACTAGCAATTAGTAAGTATAAAGTAGGACAGCAGTGACCCACACCCATCCCAGAACAGGAGACGTGGAAGACAAGGAATAATATGAAGGTAATATTGTCAAAGTAAAATTTAAACAATAGCAGCATATCTATGATTAGACTGAATTATTGCAGTTTGTATATTGCACTTAACAGTCCTTCAGTGTGGTAGGTAAGGTACCTTAGTATTGCACTTGGTTGTTGCACATCCATAAAATAAGCCACTTGATAGGCTAGTTATGTAACAGTAGTTAAGTGTTTCGACAGACTCATGGTTTGTTTTTCTCAAGAATTCAACAGTCTAATGGAGAGCAGAAAGTAACTATTTAGTCTGGTGGTCTTACAATGCAGACTTCTGTATCTCCTGCCTGAGGACAGGCGAGTGTACAGACCACTGGTAGGATGCATTGGGTCGCTGGAAATCTTTTTGGCCCTGTCGATGCACCAGCATTTGTGTAGATCTTCCCTAGGTGTAAGGGAGATGCCAATGATTCTTTCACACACACACACACACACACACACACACACACACACACACTTGCAAATATATGTACAGCATCCTTGTTTTTACCATGTCCAGCATTGTTAATGTTGAGGTATTTCATTGACGGCTGCAGTTAAGGATGAAGTGCAGTTCAGTGGGGTGTAGCAGTGTGAGTAAATTATGTTTTGTTCACTTACATTGTTATTCTGTGGTGCACTATGTGTTTTCTTGTGACAGAGAGATAAGGAAATTTGCCTTCATCCTCACAGTTGTGAAATCTAAGAAATGGTATATTTAAAGTTGAGGGGAAGGGCATCTGTGGGATACAGGGTAGATTGTTGCATGCAAAAATACTGTTTCAATTTCATTTGTTTTAAGGTGATTCGATACGTGTCAATAGCTATACTAACATGGTACTGACATACTGGGAATCTACCCAGGTGTTAAGTTAACAGGCATTGACTTCTTTAGGTTCTATAAACGTTTTGTTGATAACGTTTTTTTTTTTTGTTGTGGGTGAGTCCCTCTAGTTCATTACTTGATTTTGTTAACTGTGTTGATAGAACCACTACTTTTTTTTAATTTACTGTGAATTTTCCATATACTAGTATAGATTTTCTTGATGTTAATGTGATTGGAGTGCAGATGCCTGTTTTAGTTTGAGTGTGTATATAAGAAACTATACAGGAAGAATAGTATTTTGTACCGGTCGAGTATGCATCCAGGCCATGTGCATAGGAGCGTAGTGAGAAGTTAGTGCATGGGGATCTCTAGGTTGCACATTGATCATGGAAAATTGCATAAAGCATTCACAGAGCTGCGTAGTTAGTTTATTGATAGGGGCTACTCTGAGAAGGAAATTGATGAGCCATTATGGGAGGTGCGTTCAGCATGAGCAGACAGAATAAGACCTTATTTTTCTTCTCTCTCTGCCTCCAGTGGTACATCTATATCAGCTTTGGCAGCAGGGTCTAATAATACTAATGTGTTACTCACATATTTTAGTGATGTTAACTTGATATGTAATATTAAAATCAAGAAAAGGTGATTAGGGCACACAGTAAAAAGGCAGCTCATAGAAGAAAAGTCTTTAATGCACAATAACACAAGCACTTTCTTCCTGCTACAATGTAGGACTTTTTGAAAACAAGAACAAGCAAAAGAGTACAAAATCATACCCTCTTTGCCAGTTGGCAGTGATGGCCTGGGAGCTAGCCCTACAGCATTCTTTGATGCTTCAGGCCTCATACATCCTGTCAGAGCAAAACACATTCGAGACAATCTAAGCAGATCCTGGACAGACCCTCATGATTGGAAGCTCCATTCCAGATGTGGGGAGCACCTAAAGTAGACTTGTTTGCCTCCTTTCCTTGTAGACAACTGAAAAAGTCTGTTCAAGACATCCTTGAGTCATTCTTGCCAGAAAGATGCTCCATCATTTTCATGGTCTGAATGTTCATATATGCATTTCCTCTCTTTCCAATGATTCCCAAGGTACTTCTAAAGATTCAGAAAGAATTAACAAAGATTACTGTGGTTAACTCCCTGCTGGTCCAGACAAAGCGGATTCTACATTTTAATGGAATTGGCCATGGGCAAGTACCATGAGCTTCCTCACAGATTTGTATCTGCCCATACAGCATCAGGGGTGAGTTGTGCACCCCAGCTTAGAACAATTGCAACTGACAGGCTGGATGATTCTATTTTGATACCTTTAGCCACTTGTTCCATGAGTATGTGCAGCAGGTAAAGCAAGAAAACCTGCAATTAGAAAGTCTTACATTCACAAGTGGAAGAGGTTTCTAGGTGGTTCTTAGCCAGTAATAGACATCTCAAAAGGGTTTTGACCCTTCTGGGCCACTTAGAGATGGTTTGTCATATGATTCTGTTAAAAGTGCATCTTGTGGCTGTCTTAGCTTGTCTTCCTTTTTGTGGTCAGTTTATGAAAGAAGTTGTTGCATAGGAGACCCCCCTCAAAAAGAAATTCCTCCTCCATGGGATCTCAACTTTATTCTTGAAAAATTAACCTTAACTCCTTTTTAACCTGCCTGTCAAGCTGATTTGCAGTTCATTTCTTGAAAGACTATTTCACTCAATGCTCTTAACATCTACAAGGTGAGTCTCTGAGCAGCAAGCTGTTATGCTGGGCAAACTCTATCTGATTTTTCACAAAGACAGGATTGTGTTAAGCACTAAATGATCATTCATGCATAAAGTTGTTTCCTGAATTTACCTTGAAACAAGTCATCAATCTCCCAATGTTCTAACCTGACCAAGGGATAAAAAATTCTTCATATGTTGGATGCACACAGGCAGCTGAGGTACTACCTGATAGAACAAAGCCCTTTAGGAATGCTGAACAGCTGTTTGTGTCCTATATCTCATCTGTAAGCAAACTATTGCACTATAGTTGCCCTCTGCTACTGCTTTCTGTTACTCCATCCATGGTAAATCTCTTTCAGGCAAGGTTAATGCTCACTTCACTAGGGCCTTATCCTGTTTTAATGGCATTTTGAAAGGGTGGACTCTAGAAGCATTCCAGAGGCAGCAACCTGGTTCTGTGTTCATACCTTCATAAATCACTACAAATTGGATTTCTTTTCAAGGTCTAGAGCAAGCTTTGCTAGGACCATTCTCCAAGGGTTCCTGGATCCTTACTTATCCTTCTACCACCCTGCCCTGTTAAGCCTGATAGGTACTATAGGGTGCCTGAAGCTCATAAGTATCTGTTTAAGAGTCCTAGGGCAGACCCGGAAACTGTTTCTCAGGGGCCTAAGGGTGTTAAGGCCTCTGTTGTTAAAAATCCTGTTCCCACTGATAAAGAGGCGAGGGCTTTGGATAGGTGGGGAAAGAAAGTGTATACTTCTTCCACTTTAGCCATGAGAGCGTTGAATTGTCAGTTTCACATGCTAAAATATCAAAATTATCTCCTTTCACAATTGAAATCTAAGGTGGATGCTTTGGCGGAAGGTATAGAGTGTAAAGAGTTGCTGGATTTAGTTCATGTGTCTGAACAAGTGGGTAAGCATTCTTTGCAATGTGGTTTTGATGCTGTGCAGGCCTCCTCGAGGGTGGCTGCCACTAGTTCTGTTCTTCGCAGGCATGCCTGGTTGAGGGATCAGAATTTAGCAGAACATGTTAAGACTAGGATTTTGGATGCTCCTTTACAGTCTGATGTGTTATTTGGTTCGCCTGTGGAAGCAGTTTTAAAGAAAATGGAGGACAAAGCTAAGTCTATGCAAACTGTTAAAGATTTTTGCAGGTGCAGCCACCGAAGTTTAGTAGAAATTGGCCTACTAAGGGATGGACATATCCTGCTTATGATTCCCAGTCTAGGGGTAGGTCTAGACGTGGTAGGGGCAGAGCTCAAGGTTCTTTTAGGCCTAGAACAGGGGCTTCACCTGCTCAGCCTTCTGGTGAGGGCAGGGGTCAGTCCTTTCGTAAACAGACCCAATGACCTGCCTTTTCAGCTGCCAGTAGATTCTCGTCTGGCAGCTCCTTTGGGAGGAAGACTGTCTCTTTTCAAAGAAAATTGGGATTTAATCACTCAAGACAGATGGGTGTTGGATATCATTCACCACGGTTACAGGTTTTATTTCCATACATTGCCCCCTTTCAAAGGCATGCCAGACGTTCCCCCTCCACAAAGGAAAGAGGCTCACAAGCAAATTTCTTTGTTACTCCAAATAGGGGCTATCCAGCCAGTCCCTGTACCAGAAAGGGGCCTAGGATTTTATTCTCGCCTGTTCCTAGTTCCAAAGAAGGGGAACACGTGGAGACCAATTTTGGATTTATCTATCCTCAACACTTATCTGGACATTCCCAAGTTCAAGATGTTGACGTTACAACAGCTTTTACCTCTGCTGGGCAAAGATCATTGGATGGTAACTTTAGATCTCAAGGAAGCTTACCTTCATGTGCCTATAAGACTAAGTTGCAGGAAGTATCTGCGTTTCGAGCTGGAAATTCTCATTATCAGTTCTCTGCATTGCCCTTTGGCTTATCTACTGCGCCCAGAGTATTCACAAAGGTTCTGGCTCCAGTGATAGCTTACTTCAGGCTGAAAGGAATTCAAATCTATCCTTACTTGGACGACTGCCTGATTCTGGCTCAAGAAAAGGAAGACCTTCTACAGCATCTGGAATATGTCATAGCAGTGCTAAGATGCCTAGGGTATTCTGTGAACGAAATAAAGTCCAGTCTAGTACCCTCTCAAGACATGTGCTTTCTGGGTGTGAGACTGAATACAGCAGCCCAGATGGCCTTTTTAACCCCGGACAAACAAAAGAATCTTTCCAGTTACTTCCATCAACTATCTCTTCAGTCCGGGCTGACTGCAAGGACAGTCCTTCAAGCCTTAGGGTTCATGGCATCTTGTATTCTGGTGCTTCCCAATGCCAAACTGCATATGAGGAAGCTGCAATGGTATCTCAAAAATGTGTGGACACAGCACTGCCAGGATTTGGACACTGTCATTCAAATAATACCTTGCCTTCAAAGAGAATTTTTGTGGTGGGCTCAGGAATGTCACCTAAACAAGGGACTCTCTGTGACCCGACCAGAGGCGAGTCAGATTTTAACGACAGATGCCTCGGACATTGCTTGGGGAGCTCATCTAAATGGAAAGTGGATACAAGACAAGTGGCCTGCCAGACTACAGCATCTACATATCAATATGAAGGAGATGTTAGCAGTTCAGTTTGCATTAATGGCTTTCAAGGAGTTACTTCTTCCTGGGCAGGTGTTGATTCTAACAGACAACACAACTGTCATGTGGTACATCAACAAACAAGGGGGAACACATTCTTATCCTCTATGCAGGCAAGCAATGATTTTATGGGAGACTGCGCTCAGCTTGCAACTAACTCTTCAAGCAAGGTTTCTGCCGGGAGCACAGAACTCCTTAGCAGATGGGTTAAGCAGGCACATCATGGATCCCCACGAGTGGAAACTGGATCTTCATGTATTTCAGAAATTGACAGTGTCATGGGGAACTCCAGACATAGATCTGTTCGCTTCTCCACTAAACCACCAGCTGCCAAAGTTTTGCACAAAGGGGTTTCATCACACAGCTTGGAAAGTGGACGCTCTTTCTTTCAGTTGGAAAAATCTTCATGTGTATGCCTTTCCACCTCTCCCAAAGGTGCTCCTAAAGATCAGACAAGACAAGCCAAGGATGATTTTGATAGCTCCAGATTGGCCTCGGCAACACTGGTACCCACTTCTAAGGAGTCTGGTAAGGAAGCCTCCATGGCCTTTACCCTTGATTCCACACCTGTTATCTCAGAGGGACGGTCACCTGCTCAATGTCAAGCTTCAATCTCTTCATCTAACAACCTGGCATATTCTGTTTTGAAACACAGCAGGTCTCAACTTCCTCAACAAGTTTTAAATGTGATTATGGAAGCCAGAAGACCTAGTACAAGGAAAGTGTACGCAGAAAAATGGAAGAGATTTTTATTTTGGAGTGCAGCAAAGAATTTGGAGATTTCTGAGCCTAATTTGAGTGTGGCTCTTCAATATCTTACTGAGTTATTGGACAAAGGTTTGTCCTTCTCTTCCATTAAAATTCATGCTGCAGCTATTTCAGCTCACTATGATTGTGACCCACCATTGTTTTCACATCCTTTGTTCAAGCAGTTTCTTAGAGGGGCAAAGAATATAAGACCCCACGTAGAGCTCCTACTCCTGCTTGGGATCTCAATTTTGTGTTGGAAAAACTTACTCTACAACCTTTTGAGCCTGGCTACTGCTGAGTTAAAATACTTGTCATGGAAGACTGCTTTTTGTTGGCCATTACTTCTGCAAGAAGGGTTTCTGAGTTGCAGGCCCTTATGGCAGTAGAGCCCTTTTGATTTTCCATAAGGATAGAGTATCATTACGTACTAATCCTTCCTTTATGCCTAAGGTGGTTTCTAGTGTGGCTTTAAACCAAACTATTCATTTGCCTACTTTCTATGCAGATCCCCAAAACAAGGGAGAAAAGATTTTGCACACTTTAGATGTACATAGGCAGTTACGTTATTATTTAAGCAGGACTAAGGATTTCAGGCAGTCTCAGCAGTTGTTTGTTTCTTTTGCCTTGACTTCTCAGGGCAAGCCTGTGTCTAAACAAACTATTTCTAAGTGGATTGGGTTTTGCATTTCTTTTGTTATTCCCATCATGGCAAGGAGATTCCGGCTGGGATTAGGCCTCATTCCACAAGGGCTACTGCCACTTCAACAGCATTTCTCAGGGGGGTGGCAACTAAGGATATTTTGGAGGCAGCTACTTGGAGTTCAGTACATACTTTCTCTAAGCATTACCACCTTCCTCTCTACTCTAAATCTAGGGCTGGTTTTGCCACAGCTATTTTGCAAGGCATGTTGACAGCTCCTGCTTCCTTATGATTTGCCAGCCTCCCTTATCTCTGCTTTGGGATTCTACCCAATGGTTAGGACTGCAGCAATGTGGAATGAAGAACATAGTACAGTTTTGTACCTACCATAAATGTAGATGTTCGAGGATCCACATTGCTGCAGTCAATACCCTCCCTCCTTCCCTCTGTGTTTAGGAGTTGTGGTGTGGGTTAGGCTATATTCTTGTGCATTTGTATATATTGTATATATGTTTGGTGCAGGGTTTTTGTTGGTGTTTTGGTTTGGGCCTTGTCTTTTTAGGGCCTTCTGACATCTGGGGCAAGAAAAGACTGAGGATATGACGTCGGTCATGCGCATTAGTACCCTGACGTCCTGGCGTCAGTCTAATGCGCCTTGACCGGCGTCAGCCATATACTTTGGTATTCGGGCCGACTGGACAGCGGACTACCCCAATGGTTAGGACTGCAGCAATGTGGATCCTCGAACATCTACATTTATGGTAGGTACAAAACTGTACTTTTTGTTCACTTACATTGTTATTCTGTGGTGCACTATGTGTTTTCTTGTGACAGAGAGATAAGGAAATTTGCCTTCATCCTCACAGTTGTGAAATCTAAGAAATGGTATATTTAAAGTTGAGGGGAAGGGCATCTGTGGGATACAGGGTAGATTGTTGCATGCAAAAATACTGTTTCAATTTCATTTGTTTTAAGGTGATTCGATACGTGTCAATAGCTATACTAACATGGTACTGACATACTGGGAATCTACCCAGGTGTTAAGTTAACAGGCATTGACTTCTTTAGGTTCTATAAACGTTTTGTTGATAACGTTTTTTTTTTTTGTTGTGGGTGAGTCCCTCTAGTTCATTACTTGATTTTGTTAACTGTGTTGATAGAACCACTACTTTTTTTTAATTTACTGTGAATTTTCCATATACTAGTATAGATTTTCTTGATGTTAATGTGATTGGAGTGCAGATGCCTGTTTTAGTTTGAGTGTGTATATAAGAAACTATACAGGAAGAATAGTATTTTGTACCGGTCGAGTATGCATCCAGGCCATGTGCATAGGAGCGTAGTGAGAAGTTAGTGCATGGGGATCTCTAGGTTGCACATTGATCATGGAAAATTGCATAAAGCATTCACAGAGCTGCGTAGTTAGTTTATTGATAGGGGCTACTCTGAGAAGGAAATTGATGAGCCATTATGGGAGGTGCGTTCAGCATGAGCAGACAGAATAAGACCTTATTTTTCTCTCTCTGCCTCCAGTGGTACATCTATATCAGCTTTGGCAGCAGGGTCTAATAATACTAATGTGTTACTCACATATTTTAGTGATGTTAACTTGATATGTAATATTAAAATCAAGAAAAGGTGATTAGGGCACACAGTAAAAAGGCAGCTCATAGAAGAAAAGTCTTTAATGCACAATAACACAAGCACTTTCTTCCTGCTACAATGTAGGACTTTTTGAAAACAAGAACAAGCAAAAGAGTACAAAATCATACCCTCTTTGCCAGTTGGCAGTGATGGCCTGGGAGCTAGCCCTACAGCATTCTTTGATGCTTCAGGCCTCATACATCCTGTCAGAGCAAAACACATTCGCAGACAATCTAAGCAGATCCTGGACAGACCCTCATGATTGGAAGCTCCATTCCAGATGTGGGGAGCACCTAAAGTAGACTTGTTTGCCTCCTTTCCTTGTAGACAACTGAAAAAAGTCTGTTCAAGACATCCTTGGAGTCATTCTTGCCAGAAAGATGCTCCATCATTTTCATGGTCTGGAATGTTCATATATGCATTTCCTCTCTTTCCAATGATTCCCAAGGTACTTCTAAAGATTCAGAAAGAATTAACAAAGATTACTGTGGTTAACTCCCTGTTGGTCCAGACAAAGCGGATTCTACATTTTAATGGAATTGGCCATGGGCAAGTACCATGAGCTTCCTCACAGATTTGTATCTGCCCATACAGCATCAGGGGTGAGTTGTGCACCCCAGCTTAGAACAATTGCAACTGACAGGCTGGATGATTCTATTTTGATACCTTTAGCCACTTGTTCCATGAGTATGTGCAGCAGGTAAAGCAAGAAAACCTGCAATTAGAAAGTCTTACATTCACAAGTGGAAGAGGTTTTCTAGGTGGTTCTTAGCCAGTAATAGACATCTCAAAAGGGTTTTGACCCTTCTGGGCCACTTAGAGATGGTTTGTCATATGATTCTGTTAAAAGTGCATCTTGTGGCTGTCTTAGCTTGTCTTCCTTTTTGTGGTCAGTTTATGAAAGAAGTTGTTGCATAGGAGACCCCCCTCAAAAAGAAATTCCTCCTCCATGGGATCTCAACTTTATTCTTGAAAAATTAACCTTAACTCCTTTTTAACCTGCCTGTCAAGCTGATTTGCAGTTCATTTCTTGAAAGACTATTTCACTCAATGCTCTTAACATCTACAAGGTGAGTCTCTGAGCAGCAAGCTGTTATGCTGGGCAAACTCTATCTGATTTTTCACAAAGACAGGATTGTGTTAAGCACTAAATGATCATTCATGCATAAAGTTGTTTCCTGAATTTACCTTGAAACAAGTCATCAATCTCCCAATGTTCTAACCTGACCAAGGGATAAAAAATTCTTCATATGTTGGATGCACACAGGCAGCTGAGGTACTACCTTGATAGAACAAAGCCCTTTAGGAATGCTGAACAGCTGTTTGTGTCCTATATCTCATCTGTAAGCAAACTATTGCACTATAGTTGCCCTCTGCTACTGCTTTCTGTTACTCCATCCATGGTAAATCTCTTTCAGGCAAGGTTAATGCTCACTTCACTAGGGCCTTATCCTGTTTTAATGGCATTTTTGAAAGGGGGTGGACTCTAGAAGCATTCCAGAGGCAGCAACCTGGTTCTGTGTTCATACCTTCATAAATCACTACAAATTGGATTTCTTTTCAAGGTCTAGAGCAAGCTTTGCTAGGACCATTCTCCAAGGGTTCCTGGATCCTTACTTATCCTTCTACCACCCAGGTAGGGTAAGCTTTGTAAACCTACCCAAAATGCACTGAGGTTTTGGGAATGATGAACATAGTACAATTGTGTAACTCCTACTTAACATGTTAACAGTAGATGTTTAAATTTCTCAGTTTGAGCACTCACCCCGAGACTGTGCATAGTGGAGGTGGGTTTCAACCTTTTTGATTCAGTTGTTGTTGGATTTTTTTTTTATATGGTATTATGATTGGCTGCAAATTTACATTTTCTAGGTGATTCTGGCATAAGTACGTCCTCTCCTTTTTTGTGGAAGTGAAAAAGCATGAGCACTCACTTCCTCTGGTAGCTGAAAACTTCCCTCTCCGGAAATGCACATCCAATCAGCTGTCACAGAAAGAAAGAGGGAGAGGAGTCTGAGCGTTGGAAAGCTGGCAGTACGGGTCTATATTATATTCTCGAAAGCTGACAATGTTGAATCTGACATTGTCGACATGAGAATAGCGAAAGTGCAGAACATCGAACAGGTAAAAGGAAATCTCTTTAGATTTTCTTTTTAATTTATTTTTAGGAACATTCAAAATTTTAATAGTTCGGTCATTAAAGGTCGACCATTAGTGATTTGAAGTATTAAACATTCGATGTTCTAATATAGACCCAACCAGTACTTGGCTAACTTGGCAGATAACCCAAAATGCCACTGAGGTGGTGAGTAATTTGAACATCTACTGTTATGGATAAGTAGGGCTTACACAGCTATATTTTCTATTTTTGGTAATTGAACATTTCAAGCTATGTCTTTGTGTGCAGAAGCCGATAGTAGGTGAGAGATTCAGTAGCAGAATTTTAGTTGTGATAGCAGCTTGGTGGTAGTATTTTCAGTATGAAAAGTGAAGCTGAGAGATGGTTCTAGTGCAAGTCCTAGATACTTTTGTTGAGTAACATTTAAAATGCAGTTTCCATTCTTACCTTTGAGAAGTATGGGAGAGCAGGAGGTAAGTTTTATGGGGAGTAGTAAAAAAACAGTGCATTGGTTATCTTAGAGAACTGAGTAAGAGTTTGTTATTGGATAAATAAATGGATAACTTAGTGAAACTTGCCTGTGTCTTAGGTTGCAAGGATTGGAATGTTTTGCTAGAATCTGTCATAAGAATATCACAAACATACATTACTAGATTAAGGTCTTGAAGGTTTAATGTAATGTTATTTATAAAGATGGAGAAAAGTAGGGGCACAAGTACAGATCCCTGGGGACTACCATGTTTAACTTTCCATTTTAAGGAGTTGCATTCTCTCTATATATTTGGAGTGCTGTGTATTTTAAGTAGCTTTGGAACCAGTAAGCTGTATTTTCAACTAACATGAGTTTATACAGTTTTTGAAGGGCGAAATTGTGACATTGCAGAAACCTTCCTGGGGCACTAGGGCATGCCTTGTTGTATTCTCATGCTATCATTTGCCAGACTGCATGTGACAAAGCAGCAATGGTACCTAAAGTGCCTGTGGGATCAGCATATTCAGCTCATTTAAAACTGGTCCTCCATTGGTACTTGCAGTAATTGGAGAATTCCATTGGTGGCATCTCCAGATCTTCATAGTCTTTCAGTTGTTCCTTTAGAGTCAGAGCACACACTGACAGCAGATGCAATGTGGCCCACTTTCAGTAGTTTCAAGTTCTGTCTTCCTGATCTGGAAAACAGGTGAACTGACTCATCAGCAGTAAGGAAATTATGGCTGTACAACATGCTATGTTCACTTTCCAGTTAGTACAGAACCCAAGGACATGTCAAATAGTGACTGACAGTACCAGAGTGTTAAGGCACTCACCCAAAGGGGCAGATCCGTTCATGTCTCCTCTGCAGGTTAGCCACTATGACTTCAGATCTGGCAACAAAGTTCAGTTTACATCTTCAGACAATCCATGCACCCAGCCAGAAGAATGCCACAGTATGCTGCTTGAACAAGGAGTTTATGGACTCAAATGAATGGATGCAAAACAGAGCATGTTTTGTATCTAAAAGTAGCAAGACCACCCCAAAGATATGTTTATTTGTGCCCCAAATGTATCACTAGATCATCCATCTTCTGTAGAGAGCAGCACTATCAGAAATATATTCTCAACTCAAGTGGAAACAAAACTTTCTTTATGCCTTCCTTCGAGCCCACAGCCATCATCCAATAATCCAAAAAATTATTCTTAAAAACAAAAAGAACAAAAGTCATCATATAGCTTCAGACTGGCCTACATATGTCTGATACACCGAGGTGCTGAGATACTACAGGTGAAAAGATGGCTGCCTGTATGTCCATCCCTTTAGGTGGCTGCTGCCACCCCCACCCTCACCCCCACTGGTACTCTACTGCAGTAATTCCTCAGCACAGGAAAATGCATGATAAGAATTTAATTGGAGGTGGTTTGATGGTTGGCTTGCATAGAGCAAACAGCACCTAAAAATAAAAAATAGTTCTTAAAGTCTACCTTCCATCTGTCCTATATTTCTGGTCTGGAACCTGAATGTTGATATCACAAAGTAAGTCTGTCTTCTTTTGAAATTGCAGAAACACTGAATTTAAGTACCTACCGTGCAGTGTTTTTCAGTTTTGCAGTTACCTTAACCAGGAGTTTTTCTGAATTGTAAGTTTTGATGTGTGGAAAACTTTACACCATCTTTTACAAAGTTAGTGTACTTATTTTTGAAGGTAAATCTTTTTTTTATGCCCAAGGTAATCTCTCACGTGTCCCTTCGTCAAGCCTTCTATTTAAGAATTACCCATTCTAGTACTCCAACAGGCTTTCTTACTGCAGTCTTACAAGACATGTAGTTACTGCTCACCTGTGCCCAAGATCAGGGCCATGCAGTGCTTTTCTAAATGGATACAAGGCCTAAACAACATGTCCTGCATGGATTGACTCAAAGCCCTGTCACTATACCTGGTATCCTACAGACTGCTAAGAGGTGACCTGCACCTGGAATACAAGGCATCTTCCGCCCCATTACTGATGGATTTACTGCATATCAGCAAGTCCAATGGCATCAGAAATACTCTATCTAGAGTTCTAAACCTCTTCTGCAACATCAAGAGAACAGTTTGGAGGGACAGGTATGTCAGAGGATTCCACTGCTGTGGAACAGACTCCCTGTCCACATAAAACAAAGTTCACCCCTGTCCTTTTTTAATCAGAACTTAGATATATGGGAAATTTTACCCCAGGACTGCCCCTTGTATTACTAGTGAACAAAGACAGCTCCTAAATGCTGTGTCCCATGCTTGGATCCCCTCAAATTATTTATGGTATGATCTCAGCTATTCTTATTAGGGGTAATATATAATTAATGACCATGGGATGGATAAGGCCAATCTCTAACCAAATGGGATAGGTTATTTTGAGCAGAAAAAGTGAAAATGGCTAGTCTTAAAATGGCCTGTAAGGACAGCTAGCCTAGTACTTACCTGTGAACCTGTAAATGAGGACATCAGAGTAGAAACCAAAAAAGTTAATATTGCAGAGAAAGTCGAAGAAAACAATAAATGTTGGTTCCGGCACATGTGTAGAAAAGGAGAAATTAATATGGTGAAGAATGTTTGGATGGACAGAAAGAAGTCAAGAGGAAATGAGGGTGTCCATCAAAGGGATAGAAAGATTGTGTGAGAGAAGACCTGTGACAGTCAGTCATGGTTGTTGAAGGTAGGAGAGGGGCACTGAATCAAGAGAAATGATGACAGTTGATGAGACATCCCAACTCCATGTAGAAAAATGGGAAAAAAGTGGTGTTGATGATGATGATTTTAAATATGAACATGCTAAGGCAAATGCATTTTCAAGTCCAGTTGAATAAAAACTTATTGTATGGCTTCTTTTCATCAAGTTATATCCATTGTAGCATATGGGCTAGTTTGAAAAGCAAGCCTAGGATATTTATTGAAGGTTTGTTTCTACAATATTTATAAACCAATAGCATATCACTTTTAAACAACTTGACTTAAGTGATGAGGAATTTCATGCTATTCAACCTTTCTTGATGACCTATTCTTGATAAACTGTCTATTTTCAGAGTTAAGTTAGTGAAGTCCCTTTGTATCTTTACAGTTTCCTAATCTTAGTTGACTTACAGACACAGGGTGGCTGAGCTGGTGCAGCGGTTAGCATTGCCACCTCACAGCAAGAGGCTCTCCAGTTTGATCCTCGGCTGAGGTACCTTCTGTGCGGAGTCTGTATGTCCTCCCTGTGGTCACGTGGGTTTCCTCTGGGTACTCCAGTTTCCTCCCACATCCTAAAGACATGCTTTAGTTGGATTGGATACTCTAAATTGGCCCTGTGTGTGTGCCTTCTGTGGAAGGTTGGACGTCGGGCTGCCAACTCGACACTCTAAAATTCCACTGCCAATCATGAGCGGACAGGTGATCCGCTGTGGTGACTCTTAACCGGGAAAAGCTGAAAGAAGAAGACGTTGACTTACAGACACAGAACAATGGTCCATAGTCTGAGTGTTATGATAACACTATTTAACATTAACATAATTTTGGCATGTCCTAACAAAGTGTAAAAAATGCCATACATTAAAAGTAATATTTTCTATTTTCCACATTCATGTTTGGTGTAACTGATAAGGAACTATTCCCTAAAGTTGTTAGATCTTTTAACAATATCAGCAAATTGTAAAATGTTACTGTTGCTGGAATATAGCTAGTAGCTATCGATGTGGCAATCTTGTTCATAATATACTTTTTTTCAAATTTAAAGGTTTATTGTTCACTGAAATAATCCAAATAATGCTGCAAAATGTTCCCATCTTACAGTCTTGTTTCTTTTAACCCCTCTTTTATTATTAGCAGTTTTGCTAGTCTATATGCAGTCAGGCAAGGGTAAGGTTGACATAAGTACTTTAAACAAATAAGGGCTCAGGACAGAGCACTGGAGCAACCCCCCCACACACACACACACAGACACACACACACACATACAGCTAGATGTACTTCTGGATAAATTAACTCTATTCCAACATGCTCTGAACTTCGGCAAAGTATTGACCCAATTTTGTACTTATGACTTAGTGTTCAGGTTCACATTCATTGGTCGATTTTCATTCAATACACAAATCACATTGTTATAAAATTTCAATGTGTTGGTTGGTGGTTACACAAGATCTACCAGGGATAAAGTCATGTTAGTTAAGATTGTAGCCTAGATGTACATCTTTTAACAATATTGTAAGTGTCCCCTTGAAGCTTTTCTCTATATTAAAAATAGGCCTGTAGTCATCCAGAGTGTTGACATCACTTCTGTTTAGAATTGGTACAGCTTTCGCTTCCCTCAACACACCGGGACACAGCATTGTAATAACGACTTCTGAAATAAGTGTGCAAGGCATGTGTTATAGTACTTGTGATCTTGTTTACAAAGAAGTTGTTGAAGCCATCATGCCTTGCTGCTGACTATACCATATCTTCCAGTATCAATGGAAATGAATGGTGATCAACTGTTATAGGAATGGATACCATAGTAATTGCATTTTTTCTTTCAGGGGCAGAGCTTTTGCATAGTAATTCTACTATACCACACCCATCTGACATAAATGTATTAACATTCTTAAAAATGAGAGTTTCTGTATCTCCTTAGTATGACTTCTTACATGCTTAAAAAAGGACTTTTACTATCTAGTGTGTCTAAGGTGGGGGTGCTTTTGTATCTAGCTGTACATAATTATTCTGTCCTCTGTAGACATGTTTGTTGTATATCAGTTTCTTAATGCATGAAATTTCTAAATTTTTTCTCATAGTCTTGTTTCTTTTATTTCTTTTATTTATTTATTTAAATTTGTTGACTGGGAGTGTCCGACTGGATGTAGGTCCATTTTCAGCGGAGGCGCTGGGAGAAAAGCTCCACAGTTAAAATAAATAGACAGTAGTTACATTGGATTACACAGTGATTAACAATTTAACATAGCAATTACTTACAACATATTTACAGATGAAGAACATAGTACATCAGTAGACAACTAGAATCTTTATCTGTGAAGTACATAACAGACATTAACAAATATTACAATGAGAAGTTCCTGCTGTATAATAAGTACTAGGCTTATGAGCATCTGAGCTTGCTATAATCAGGGTAGTTAGTGGAGTGGAAAGAAAGGTAGTGGTTGGATTGGGTGGATGAGTGGGAGTTGCAAGGGCATAGCCAGCATGTTTTGAGGTGCGCTTTTAGTAAAGTTTTGAAGTGGGTGCATGATGGTATGGAGGTAATTGTGGGTGGGAGTGAGTTCCATAATTTGGCTATGGCACAAGAGAATAGTGCTTCACCAGCAGAGTTATTGGATTTAGCGATCTGCAAGTGATTTTTGTTGCTGGATCTTTGTGGTCTGGTGGTGCGATAGGGTTGGAGTAGATTCTGGAGGGATGGGACATTTAGTGGATGCTTTACTAGTTTGTGGGCGAGTGAGAGTTGATGCCACTGAAGGAGGTGAGGGAGTTCAAGCCAGCCCAGTTCAGCAAGTGAGAGACCGTGGTGACTATGGTAGGATGCCCCTGTGGCGAATTTGGCGATTTTGTTGTAGCAGGTCTCAAGCTTGTTTAGATTGCATTGCCTTAGGTTGGTATATATTGGAGAGGCATAAAGTAGGGTGGAGTTAAGGTGGGAATTTGCTATTGAAATCTTTGTTGCTTTGGTGAGAAATTGCTTATTTCTGTATAACGCTCCTAGTTTTTTGTGGACTTTTTTTATGGTCATGGATATATGAATGTCAAATTTTAGTTTATTGTCTATTTCCACTCCTAGCAATTTGGTGTGTTCAGTTGGGTATATAGTGGTGTTGTCTTTTGCTGTGATGTTAAAGTGTGAGTTGTTTTGAGTATGTTTGGTGGGTTGGAAGATAAGTAGTTTAGTTTTGTTTGGGTTGAGTATTAATTGGGCATCGGATAACCATGTTTCAACAGAGGAAAAGGCTTCCTGTGTGACGTTTTGCAGTTTTGGTAGGGACTGGGCTGAGCAGATGATGGTTGAGTCATCTGCGTATTGTATGAGTGTGCCATGTTTGGTGGCAGAGGCTAGATTATTGGTGTAAACAGAGAAGAGTAGGGGTCCAAGGATGGATCCTTGGGGAACCCCTATGGAGACAGGTAGTTGGGGAGATATGTCATTATGTCATACAACGGATTGTTGGCGGTCAGACAGGTAACTCTGAAACCAGTTGGTGACTGATTGTGAGAAGGATAGGTTATTGAGGACAGAGATAAGTTGTTTGTGTGGGACCATGTCATATGCTTCAGATAGCTCTAGGAAAGTAGCAGAGGAGAGATAGCCATTGTTTTTATGCTTAAGGATAGTGTTAGTAAAGGAGAGTAAGGCAGTGGTGGTGCTATGGTTTGGTCGGAAACCATGCTGAGTATTGGAAAGGAGGTTGTTAGTAAGGAGGTAGTCTGAGACCTGAGAGTGTATGCATCTTTCTAGTATTTTGGAGAGTGGAGAGAGAATAGCTATGGGGCGGTAATTGGTTAGTTCTGCGGAGGGTCCGCCTTTGTGGAGGGGAATTATATGTGATACTTTCCACAGTGTGGGAACGTAACTTTTTGACAGAGATCGGTTAATCAAGATGGATACTGGGTAGGCCAGAGCATCAGCTGTGATTTGTAGGTATTCACTTGGGAGGTTGTCTGCTGCTAATTTGGTGGGTTTAAGTTTAGTTAAGAGTTTTTTTATGTTGGAGGTAGGTACAGGAGAAAAAGAGAAGACAGTGGGGAGATTACTAGTTGAAGGTGTGGGTGGGAGGGGAGGGGGGGTTGTGTTGTTTAGCTAGTGATAGTATGGTTTGGGTTGTGTTGAATGAGGTAGCAATATTTTCTGAGGAGTGAGGGATGTTAGGAGGAGGGGTACTGACTTTACCTGGGTGGAGGATGGAGTTTATGGAGGACCAGAATTGTTTGGGGCTGTGTTGTGAGGAGTCTAGGCCAGACTGGTAGTATTGGAATTTGTCCTGTTTTATTAGCTTTTTGACTCTATTGCGTAGTTCTAGGAATTTCTGTCTAGTTGAGGGGGTTTTGGTTTTGCGCCAGTGCTCCCAGGCTTTATCCCTGTTTTTCATTTCTGACTTAGTGGTTTTCTGTAGCCATGGGGAGGGTTGTGCTTTGGTTCTGGAAAATCTTATGGGGGCATGGTAATTAAGGGTGTTCAGGAAGGTAGTATTAAAAAATTCAACTGCGTCATCTAGACTGAGGTACTTTAGAGGATGCCAGTTACATTCTTTGAGGGATGAGATGAATGTGAGTAGGTTAAAGTTTAGTTTTTTACGTATTTGATGGAAGACGACAGGTTTAGCTTAGTATAGGTATTTTGTGAGTAGGAATGTTGGGGAGTGATCACTGAGGCTATCTGATAAGCAGCCTGTTATATATGACTGGGGAATCTTACTGACTAGTATCCAATCCAGGGTAGTGTGCTTGCTGGAGTTTTTATTTATCCTGGTTGGCGACTGGACTAGTTGGGTGAAGCCATGAAGGTGTACATGATGGGTTGGATTGTTGCCAGAACAGGATTGCCAGTCAATATTGAAATCACCTAAGATGATAGTTTCTTAGGGGAGATGGTGGGTAGACCAGATGAGGAGGTTTTCTATTGGAGGGATGTTTTGGCCAGGTGGGAAGTAGCATCCAATTATGTTGATGGTTTTATTTTGGTTTATTTTGAGGTTGGTATATATTATTTCTTCATTGTCTATTTGTGGAGCTGATGATTTTAAGATCTGGATGTTTAGATGCTGTTTAAATATTATAGCTACACCACCTCCTTTTTTGTTTAGCCGGTCTCCTCTTAGTATGCCGTAACCTGTAGGGAGTATTTGCTCACTGGTAATGTGAGGTTTTAGCCAGGTTTCTGTCAGGATGACTATATCTGGGGAGTACAAGTCTATGGTGGCATGGAGTTCATGGACTTTGTTGGATGTACTTCTAATATTTAGGCTTAGTAGAAGGAAGTCACTTGACTTTCTATTGGCTGTAATATGGGAGAAGTTGTGGTTTCTAGTCTGATTATGAGGATTGGGGTTGGAGATGGTAGGGCCAGGGTTGGGGTGGATGTCTCCACTTAGGGCTAGATTTGATATGCATGAGATTATTAGTTTTCTCAGTTTTTGAATGTGTTTGTTTATAAGGGAAACTTTATGATTGTGCTCTGTGGGTAATAGGTATGGTGGGAGGGTTACTATGTTAAGTTGTAGGGATGCTTTATGTTTGAGTAATATAGTTGGTAGAATGTGTGGGGGGTGCATAGGGATGGTTCTTGAGCTGGTGGGAGGGGAGCTGAGTGTGGGTGAGACATGAGTGTTGGTGTGAGTAGTAGTACAGTGGTAGTGGTTGAGTGGGGGAATGATGGAGCTGTGGTAGGATGTAAGATATGCAAGGAGAGTGCATGCAGTGAGCATAGGTAAGGTATGCTTGTACATGTTAGTTGAGGATGTGTGATAGTAGTGGGAAGATGGAGGAGGTAGTGTTGGGTTAGCGCTGTGGTTGGCTATTGGAAAGATGGGGAGGGGTTTGAGTGCAATAAAGGTGGGACCACTGGGGGCAGGGTGGGGAGTGAAGCGGGTAGAGACCCTGTTAGTTGCTCATATTAGGGGTCTGGAAACAATCAGTTAAGAGAGTTAACTGATAAATGAACATATGATAGTGACAAGGGTGGTTGTAGTTTTAAAAATGGTGCCTGCCACAGGTAATATTTATTAACTTTGGGATTGTCTTAAGGTAATAAACAGGGAAGAGGGAGGAGAGAACAAGGGTGTGAGCAGGCAGTTCTTTGTACTGCTCCTAATGAGCCAAAGCAAAGACGTATGTGTTAAGAAACAATCACAATTGACCAAGGACTGCTCTGAAACTGTAAGTCAGTTCTTAATTTCTCAGGTGGAAAAACAGGATAACCTTGTATCAGTAGGCTACTGTGGTCACAGTTTAAAGTAACAAACACACAGTATTGATCAGTTATGGATACTATTTGCTAACAGAAGGGAGTAAGAGAAAGTGGAAGATGTGCTGCTGCTTACAAGCCAAAGCAGAGTGCTCTCCAGGGGAAAATGAATATTGGCTCAAACAGGTAGACACATACTCAAAGTTAACTGTAGCTGTTTGCAGACAGTTCAGACCTGGACTGCACTTTTCTTACAAGAATGATAAAGGTGGTTTTTGTATTAAGTTTTAGAATGTTTTCTACACCATCCAAGGATTACTTTACCTGTAGTGTTTCCTTATAGCATGTAGGCATGTTGTTTTTAATTTTTTCCATTTTCTGGTAAAACCTTCCTCATGAATAAGAAATATTGGCTTGTAGGTCATGTCTCTAGTACCATTGTAACAACACATTTTGCTTTTTGATGAACTCACTACTACAATCAGGGACCTAAGTCTTTACCAACAGATAAAACACATGGAAGAATGGGTTTATAACCTACAGCCTCCTAAACCTCTGGAATAAACTTTCCCTGCATGTTAAGCAGTGTCACTCATTGTCTTTCTTTAGAAATAAACTAGATGGCTGGATGGGTACTCAAATATACTCCAGGATTGACTGGTGTTGTCCTACTGGAGAAAGGAGGTATGGCATGAGGGGGAAAACCGGCAAGGTGAAAACGGTTATGAGACTCAGTGGCCATGGAGTATCTATGAATCTATAAATCTGTGAATCAGCCAAGTAACAGTTTTTATGTAATTGTCTCTCAAGATTGACATTTTGTTTGGCATAACTGGCTGGGGGCTGCCACAACATTTGCTTTGTAATTAAAAAAATAAATAAATAAATAAATGAAAACCAAAAATGAAGCAGGCAACCGGGCTCCACACAAATATTTAATGAAATTAAGCGCTTTCGTCCAAAAATTCAAATGACTTCATCAGAATAAGTACCAAATCTAAAATCACAGTATAAATACCCATTTCAATTTAACAAAAAAACCTTCCCCTGTATTAACATTTCCAAGGCAACTGAAATAATCACATGACATCTTTCTCATAAAGGTTACTTATAAAAAGCAAGCAGTATGTATAAAAACACTACTTGTTATATACAATAAAAACACATATGTAAATATGCCTTAAACTAACCTCAGAATAATACAGCGGTAGCGCTGTTGCCTCACAGCAAAGGTTCTCCTGTTCGATTCTCGGCTGGAGTACCTTCTGTGTGGAGTCTGCATGTCCTCCGGTCGAGTGGCCTCCGAAAGACATGTCCTCCCCATGGTCGAGTGGCCTCCGAAAGACATGCGTGAATGGGCATGCCTTTGCTGAAGGCTGGGCGTCGGGCTGGCAACTTGGCACTATAAAAGTCTACTGCCAGTCATTAGCAGACCGGAGTTCCGCTGTGGTGACCCCTAACCGGGAAAAGCCGAAAAGAGAAACAAACAGTAAAACATACAGAAAATAAAATAAATAAATTACTTGTTTTTCTTAAGTGCATTCTTAAAAAAGAATGCCCTCTACGTCTGTGCATGCAACTCAGATTTACATCCATACATGCGTCGATGCACACACCTGCTGTTGCTTCATCATTCCTGCTGCTTCATTTCCGCTTGCAGAATTTAAACACACTAGACGTTCCTGCTACCTCTTCTGTCTGCAGAACAAAGCTGAAAAGATGTATGAAACAAATGTTCCATTAGTAAGGGTGTGTGTGTGTGTGTGTGTGTGTGTGTGTGTGTGTGTGTGTGTGTGTGTGTGTGTGTGTGTGTGTGTGTGAAATGCCCTAGTTAGGGATAATTTGCTCAGTCTCAAACCCTTTACCTTGGTTACAGGAGTGAGTTTCAAGGGAGCAGAAGTTTACTGCTGCTCAGAGTAAATCTGTTTTCAATGTGCGACTGTTGTGTTTATCAGAAGGTGGTCACTGTTTGTGCTATAGAATTTGAAGACAGTGTTAGTAGCACGACAGTTAGCATACTTCCTTTTGATGCAAAAGGTTGTGGATTCTACTCCCACACCATGTAGATGAATTGCTAATACTGTGTTGTACTTTAAGGGGTGGGGGTGCTGCAGTCCTGAATGTATCCTTGATGAGAAGCCTAGTGACTATGAACCTTTTGGTTTGCCATCCATTCCCTATGGTAATATTACTAGCTTACAGATTTTTTTTTAAGTCACATAGGCAAATTATTCTTCAGGGGCAGTAGGCACTGAATTTGTAGATGAAATGCTGAAATATAAAGTTGTTTGCCAGTAGGAACCTATTCATTAGATACAGATCTCTTCAATGTGGGATTATTCGGATGATTTTTACTTATGCAGAGATTGTGCATATTGACTGATATTGGTGGATTGTAATGACAAAAGTGTGATTGGCCTTTTATGGTTGAAATGCTCTGAATGGGCAGTTTTCTCATTATTAGTTTATGCTTTGTTTTATCGCTTACTGGAAAAAATGTTCAAAATACAAATTTAGAACACACTCTAACAAGTGGTGCTGAATTATACAAGGAATATTATTTAATGCAATCAGGAAGGTGAATCAGTGGACACATGCATGTGTGCATGGTCCTAGAAATGTGTGCAAGGGGCTTATGGTTTGAAAACAACCCAAAGATAAACTTAATCCGCCACTGGCCAGATGCACTTTCATTGAATGGGAGTTTCAGTGCCGTTTGAAATGAATGTAAGTTTCAAGGACAGAGAAGTTTACTGCTCATGCCAAGTCTGTTTTCTTTGTGTGATTGTATTGTTTTCTTTAGCAAGTGGTGATCAGTGTTTCTGCTGTAAAATTTGAAATAAAAATTTTAAATTAAATTTTTATTTTTTATTTATTTTTATTTTACATTTGTTAACCGGGCTAGTCTAGCTGGATATATGTCCATTTTCAGTAGAGGCCCGAGGAGAAAAGCTCCACACATACTAAATTTCAACGGGACAAAAGGCTATCTATCACAGCAGGCTCTACCTCCTATTCTTCTTTCGTAAGAAATAAAGAAAATGGTGTGTACATTGACAGGTTGGAGCAGTGTCTATGGTTACTGGGGAGAAATAGCCAAGTAATGGGACAATGTAATGGCTGTGAAGGGGGCTGCTGGTGTGTGTGTATGTTGGGGGGTGTGCATGTGGGGGCCCAATCCATTACCCTGCTAAGGGCCCCATTTGATGATGGTTTGGATCTGCTTCTTGCATCGATCATAAAAAACTTAAGCACACATTTTTCCTTTCAAATAATGCAGAATTATTTAGAAACTAAAAATAACTTCAATAGTTTTTTATATGCTGAAACAAAATGTTATTATTCTGATGATCAAGGTGAAAAAAATACTTTCAAAAGAGATGTGTTTTTGATACTAACTGCTCCCATATGTAAATTCACACCATTAAAACTGTATAGACATCTCAGTTCACTGTTTAAGTGGGTGGTCTGCCTAATTTTTGTCTTGATACAGATATCTCTCCATCTCCAGTTGTAAGGACCAGTGTCATTTTCCTTTCCATGCCACCATGACAGACCACGATGCTTTGCCAGAGATGGCCTGCACCTGTCACCCCTGGGATTCTGGATACTGGCTAAGGCTCTTGCCACCCCTATAGTGCCTTTTTTAGGCAAGGTTCAAATGATAAATTCACCACCATAACAGGTCCAAGCAAACAAAATCTGAGGGTAATGCTACTTAATGCTAGAAGTCTAAACCTCAAAATGGAGAACATCGACATCTGTGCAGTGTCAGAGACCTGGTTCAAGACTGCAGAGAGCACCCCTGCATTACCAGGCTATAATTCATACCACACCTTTCGGCCACCTAACCTGGACCGAAACACTAAAGGCGTGTCCATATTCATTAAGGATATCCACAACTCCAGAATAGTTACTCAGCATAATGCATCTGACATTATCCAAATGCAACTAACTCTGGGCAAGACCATAATCCAAATTGTAGTTTGCTGCAAATCCCCCACCATGCCCCAGGATTCCCACTCCTCATTTCTTGATACACTGAAAAATATTAGGGTACAACCCAACACCCTAATAATGGGCGATTTCAACTACCCCACCATTAACTGGGAAAACTACTCATGTACCAACTCTTTTGTGCAACGTTTTCTGGAATTCATAAATTCCAGTGTCTTGGATCAACTTATCCACACCCCCACCAGGGGCAGTAATGTCCTAGACCTGGTCATTACCAGCATGGGTGACAGGTGTTCCACACCAAATGTCAATTCCTCGTTGGTCAGATCCGACCACAAGCTAATTATCCTAGACATCCCGCCCCCATTAGGGAAACTACCATAAAAAATTTCTCCAAAGCCAACTTCACGCTTCTTAAGACAGAAGTGTCAAACTTCAGGACACCCATGCAGATGAACAGTAGAGGTATGACTGCTGAATCCTACACAATTGCACTTTATAAGCACTTACACGAGTGCATGGATCATGCTATCCTTGACAGAACCAAGATGCTATCCTCCAAAAACATGAAGCCAATCTGGTGGTCCCATGCCATAAACAAAATCTAGAACAGAAGAAAGAAACTGTTGCAAAAAAAGGGTAAAATCCCAAGATTTGAGGAACTCCCTGGTTAGCTTCAGTAAGAAGCAGAGATCCCTCATAAAATCCTCCAAAGCTAGTTATGAAAACAAAATCGCCACTGATTTTAAAGAGAACCACAAAGCATTCTGTAGCTATGTCAAGAATCTCAATGGCAACATTCAGATCTGCTCTGAGTTACAGCACAATGGCACTAAATATACAGAACCAACTGATATTGCCAACATCCTGGCAGATAGGTTCAGTGCTAACTTTATCCCCCTCTCACCCCGTAAAGGGCCCATATCTATACTGGAAGAATGCAAATGTTCCTGTAATCACGGCTGCAAAGGTAAAAAACACACTCTCCAAAGCCAAGAACACAGCATCCATGGGACCTGACAACATCCCAGGCTGTGTTCTACATGGACTACAGAACGAACTGGCACCCCACCCAAGTACCATGTTCAGTCATAGCCTCACCTCAGGCTTTGTGCCCACTGAATGGTGCACAGCGACGGTTGCCCCACTCCACAAAGGGGGATAGGTTCATAGCTAGGTACTAGGATATCTGCCCAAAGGCATTTATAAGCCCTAGCTGGGATGTGTTGGCTTTTGCGGTCTCCTTAGATTAGTTCCCTGTGCCTCTGTCCAGCTGAGCCATTGAAGTGATCCATGGGGTAAACTTTCTGTTTCCCATCAACTCGTCAAGGTTTCTCTTGAAGAGGGTTAGCAAGGAGCTCTGCCTAATGTAGATTGGAATCTTGTTCCAGAGCATGGGAAGTCTCTGGGACATGAACCTATCCCTCCAGCACGTCCTATTTATTGTTGTGGTGAGGTTTAGATCCCTGGAGTGTGTGGCTCGAGGGGATATGGTTTTCTTTAGGTGGAGCATGTCCATCAATTTTGGGTTGGACATGGCCTTGTATGTCAGGCAGAGATCACCTCTGAGTAGGCAGTATGCAACCGAGTACAGCTGGAGTTTCTTCAGTTGAGCTGCATAGGGCATCTGTTTGAGGCCAGTGAACCTCTTGGTGAGGTAATTCTGTGGTCTTTCCAGTTGTTGCAGGTGTCTTGTAAGGTGCATTCCAAATGGGGCATTGTTCTCTATGATGGGTCTGATGAGTGATGCATAGAGGGGCCCAATGACCTCTTTCAATCTGGATGCAACCCCTTTTGTGATTAGGTGGGCCACATAGAAGGATTTTCTAACCACTTTGGCAATGTGATTATCAAAGGAAAGGTTACTATCTACTTGGGTCCACAGATCCCTTATTACATCTTCCGTATTTAGGGGGCTTCCACCTCTGTGGTAGTTTGTGGGTACTTTGTTTTTTTCCAAAGGGAATAACTATGCACTTTTTGGCACTTACCTGGTGTCAAAACCATTGCCTCAAGCTATCTATCTCAGCGAGACCCTTTTGGAGGATGTCTGTGTCTGCCAGAGAGTCAATTATAGACCCTAGTTTGCAGTAGTCTGCAAACTTGGTCAGCCATAGTCCTCCTGTGCTTGCCTGTACTTCTGAGAAGTATATGCCAAACAGGAGGTGTCCTAGGACTGAGCTCTGGGGAATGCCACTTGTAACGGGTTTAGAGTCAGACCTAGCTCCCGCAACTCTTACCATGTGGGTTCTGTCCATGAGCCAGCTGGCAACCCATCTCGTGACGTAGGGGTTTATGTTCAGGCTGGTGAGCTTGTCTATAATACCAGAATTGGGAATGGTGTCGAAGGCCTTTGCGAGGCCTAGGTAGGCTGTGTGAACCACCTTTCCATCATCTATAGCCTTGGTAACTGTCTCAAAGAAGTCCACCAGGATTAGGAGGCATGATCTGCCCTTAACAAAGACAAACTGGGTAGGGTCCAGTGTTTGGAGGTTCCCAATGTCTCTGTTAATGAGATCCATGATGATGCACTCCATAGCTTTGCAGATCAAGCTAGTCAGGGTGATAGTTCCTGGGGTCCGTTGTGGCTCCACCTTTGTGGAGCTGAATAACTGTTGCTGTGCGCCACTCTGTGGGCACATATCCCGTGGAGTTGCTGAGTTTAAACAGTGTGTTTAGGTGAGGGGTTAGTTCATCTTTGAGCTCGTGTGTGTTTTTGGCTTTGGAGAGAGCTGTTTTAACCCGAGTGTCTGTGATTTCAGGGGTGCTACATTCTTCTTGTATAGTTATGGGCCCTTTTGGGGGTGAGAGGGGCGTGAAGTTTGCACTGAACCTGTCTGCCAGGATGTTGGCTATATCGGTCAGTTCAGTGTATTTTGTGCTATTCTGCACTAACTCCGAGCAGATCTGAGAATTGCCACTTAGATTCTTGACATAGCTAAAGAATGCCTTGTGGTTATCTTTGGAGTCCATGGCAATTTTTCTTTCGAAGCTAGCCTTGTATGATTTTGAGGGAACGTAGTTTCTTGCTGATACTGATCAGGGATGTCTTCCCTTCTTGGGATTTTACTCTTTTCTGTACTAGTTTCCTCCTCCTATTGTATAGCTTGTTTATGGCAGGGGGTCCACCAGACTGGTTTCCTTTTCTTGGAGGAGTGAGTCTTGGTTTTGTTTGGGATAGCATGATCCATGCATTCTTCTAGGTGCCCATAGAGTGCATTAGTAAAGGACTTTGCAGCTTGGACAGAGTTATCCTTTAGCATGGGGGCTTTGAATCTTATCATCTCGGTCTTAAGTAATGTGAAGTTTGCTTTTGAAAAGTTTTTCACGGTAGTTTCTTTGACCCGGGGTGGTGGTGGAATGTGGATATCCAGAGTGATTAGTTTATTTTCAGATCTAACCAGTGAGGGGTTGACCTCCGGTGTGGAACACCGGTCGCCCATGTTGGTGATGACCAGGTCCAATATGTTGTCACCTCTGGTGGGGGTGTTGACCAGTTGATCCATGGCGTTTGAGTTTATAAATTATAGGAAATGTTGGGAAAGGGAGTTTGTACTTGAGTAGTTCTCCCAGTTAATGTCTGGATAATTGAAATCACCCAATATCAGGGTGTTTGGTAGGACCTTTATGTTTACCAGTTTTTCCAGGAATGCAGAGTGGGGGTCCTGGGACATGGTGGGTGATCTGTAGCTAGCTATAATTTGAATAGCAGTTTTGCCCATTGTTAGTTGCACGTGGATGATCTCGGAAGCATCGTGCTATGCCACTAACCTGGAGCTGTGGGTATCCTTGATGAATATGGATACTCCCCCGCCTTTTGTATTTCGGCCCGGATTTTGTGGCCGAAATGTGTCGTAGGAGTTGTAGCCTGGTAGTGCTGGGGTGCTCTCTGGAGCCTTAAACCAAGTTTCTGTTACTGCACATATATCAATTTTCTCCATACTGAGGAGTGCCTCGAGTGCGTGCATTTTGAGGTTTAGACTTCTGGCATAGAGTAGCATTACCCTTAGTTTTTTGTTACTTGTGCTATTTACGGCGGTGGGTTTGTCTTTTGAGCCTTGCCTAAAAAAGGCACTATGGGGGTGGCAAGAGCCTTGGCCAGTATTCAAAAGCCTAAGGGTGACCGGTGCAAGCCGTCTCTAGCGAAGCAGCGTGGCTTGTCGAGCATGTCATCCCAGGCTGACAGACACCGGATCCCCTTTGAATAACACCAGAAGCTTAGCCAATTGTTGAAATTGATAATTTTCTCTATACCATGGTATCATTCTTGGTGAGACAGGATGCTACTCAGGGTCATACTGGCCTGGGCTACGTGATCAGAGAGCTCCTCCATGTCTCTTTTTATGTAGTCCAGGGAGGTACGGCTCAAGTCATTCACACCAACATAGACAATGACAGAGTCATATTTGTACTTGTTCTGGAGTGACCTGAGTGCTCGTGTTATGTGGCAGATCCTGGCACCCGACAGGCAGCTAACAGTAACCTTCTCCTTGTTCAGCCTAGTGAGTGGGATGTCAGTGTGCCTGACTATAGAGTCACCTATTACTAGTGTGTTGGGTATGTTATTTTGCCGTAAGGGCTGTGATTGTGTGGCACACTGGTTTTGTGAGTATGTGTTTCATGGTTTGTGTTGGGGGGTGGAGGTTGCTTGGATGCCTGCTTTGGAGGTCTCTGTTGCTTTTGCAGATTTTTATTTAGAGCCTCCGAGTATGTTTTCGTGTATTTGTGTGTTTTTTTGCCGGTGCTGGTTTCATAGGTCTATGTGAGACTGGTGGTGTGATGCAAGTAATTCCCTTCTCCTCTTGACTGCCTGGTCCAGTCTTGGGTTGAGAGAGCTTAGCCTCCAGTTTGGCTGTATAATTGCATCTTTTCCATGTATTAGTGTTTGGTGGTAGGAGGAGAGGGTTGTCTGTGTACATGAGGCAATTGTAACATTGCCTCAAAATGCCCAGATTCACCAGTTGGACCAGAGAGTACACCTGAAACTGCCCTTTGGACATGCCTGGATAGGTACAGTGAACTTTTTTTACTGATTGGCTGGTAAGGTCGAATAGAGAACCTTGTCCTCTACAGTATAGGGGGGTCTAGTGCTAAGGTTTATTAGTGCTTGCTATGAGTTTTGAGCAAGTGGATCCACCGTGGACCCCGTGAACTACCGCCCCATTAGCCTGATGAGCCTGGTCTGCGAGGCCATGGAACTTATAAAACAAAGACAGTGGTAATCTCCAAACTCTGGACCCCACCCATTTCAGGTTTGTAAAAGGCAGATCATGTCTCCTAAACTTGATAAACTTCTTTGAAGCAGTCACCAAAGCCATTCACGAGGGTAAGGTGGCTAACACAGCCTATCTAGATCTCGTCAAGGCTTTTGACACCATCCCCCACTCTGGAATTATAGATAAACTCACTAAACTAGGTATAAATCCCTATGTCACAAGATGGGTTGCCAACTGGCTCATTGACAGAACCCACACTGTGAAAGTAGCAGACTCCAAATCCGACTTCAGACCAGTGACAAGTGGAGCACCACAAGGTTCAGTCCTGGGTCCTCTCCTGTTTGGTATCTGCTTCTCCGAGGTACAAGGTAACACAGAAGGTCTTTGGCTAATGAAGTTCACAGATAACTGCAAACTAGGAGCCATAATCGAAACTCCTAATGATGTGGACAGCCTACAAAAGGGCCTCACTGACACAGATGCCTGGTGTCAAAGCCATGGCCTAAAGCTCAATGCAAAAAGTGCATTTTCATCCCCTTTAGTAAAAGCTCTGTACCCATGCACATACCACATAGGCGGTAGTAAACTTAACACCAAAATTGTGATAAGAGAACTTGGGACACAGGTGGACAGTAGTCTCTCCTTTGATAATCACATCGCCACAATGGTCAGGAAATCCTTCTACATGGCACACCTCATCACAATAAGGTTTCTCATCCAGGAAAAGAGAGGTCATTGTTCCCCTCTACTCGTCACTCATTAGACCCATTATAGAGTACAACGTCCCTTTTGGTATGTACCTCATAAGACATCTACAACAACTGGAAAGGCCACAGAAATACGTCACAAAGAGGATTACTGGCCTCAAACAGATGCCCTATGCAGACAGTCTCAAAAGTCTTCAGCTTTACTCCGTCACATATTGCTTACTCAGAAGCAATTTCTGCCTAACATACAAAGCTATGTCAAACCCAGAGCTGTTGGACATGCTCCACTGAAATCCCAATCCCTCCAAGCTACACGCTCTAGGGACCTAAACCTTGTCACCACAATAAAAATAAACAGAACATGCTGGAGGGATAGATTCCTGTCCCAGAGACTTCCCATACTCTGGAACAAACTACCTGTCTGTATCAAACAAAGCTCCTCATTAGCACTCTTCAAGAAAAAATTTGATGATTGGATGGGAAATAGGAAATTCACCCCGGGGATCACTTCTGTGGCTCTGCTCAACAGTGGCAAGAAAATAATTTTCCTCGGTGGCGAAAGCCAGGGTACCTTTTTGGCTAGGCTTATATATGCCCTAGGGCCAATAGCCTAGTACCGTCCTATGAACCTGTTTAATTAACTCCTTTACTTCTTGAAAAGACTTTGTTAGAGTTCTGCTCACAATATTTCCATATACTACTACCACAGTCAGAGTCAGTCAAAGTAAGTTTTATTGTCATTTAGACCCACACCTTGGTGCAGGCTAAATGAAATTTCATTGCTTTGAGCTTTGTGTGCAGACAAAACATATAAATATAACAGATATAAATAAAACACATTTGTAACATTTGTAATGACACTAGGACATAATTACATTTTTGTATCTCTATTAGCAGCACTTAACATTGCACAGGTAGATATATTGCACAGTTGCGACTGGAGCCTTATGAGACTAGAGCATTTTCAGTTGTATGGAATGTAACTTGTTCTTTGAGTTACTGCACAAAAAAGTAAGAAGCTGTAATTTGCTGTTGCACAGGTGAGAAGAACCTAACAGTGGGTTGAATGTACTTTAAGGAAAGAGATTTCCTCAGACTGTGTGGTCTCTGACTAGGTGACCTGTTGGCTTGCATTGCTAGTCAGGTTTAGTAATTTGACAGCCTGAGCAAAGAAACTATTTTTGAATCTAGGCATTTTGCAGCGTATAGGTCTGTAGCACTTGCATGAAGTGAAGCAGAAGAACAGTCCCTGAGCTGGGTGAGTTCGGTCTCTGGTAATCTTTGTAGCTCTACTGAGGCAAAGTGCAGGGTGCAGATCCTGTATAGATGGAAATGTGGACCTGGTGATCCTCTCTGCCACCTTCCCCACCCTTTGGAGAGCCTTATGACCTGTAGACTTGCAGTTCCTGTTCCATACTGTGATATTGCTTGTCAAGATGCTTTCAGTGGTGCCTCTATAGAAGGTTGTGAGCACTGAAGATGATAGATTTTCTGACTTCCACCTGCGTAGGAAGTTGAGCCTTTGTTGTGCCTTCTTGACAATGTGATTTTTGTTAATGGACCATGTCAAGTCTTCGCTTTCCTTAAAGTACAATCAACCCACTGTTAGGTTCTTCTCACAGAAGATGGGTGCTGTTCACCCTTTCTACTGTTTCTCCCTTGATTGTGAGAGGATTTGCCATGTGGTTTTTCATGAAATCTACTATTACTTCTTTGTTTTTTTTTACGTTCTGAGCCAGGTTGTTGTTGTCACACCAGTCAATCAAATGCTTCACCTCCTCCCTGTATGCTATTTCATCACCATTGCTACTTAAGCCTACTACTGTAGTATCATCTGTGAATTTGATGATGTGATTGAGCTGTTCCTAACTGCGCAGTCTTGGGTCAGCATGGTGAACAGCAGGGAACTGAGAGCACATCCTTGAGGGACTCCCATGCTCAGTGTAGTGCTCTCGGGGGTGTTATGGCTTAGACTCACTCTTTGTGATCTGTCAATGAGTAAGTCCCAAATCCAGTTGCACATGGGAGTGCTGACACCCAAATGAGTCAGTTTCTCTAGCAGATGTTGTGGTATAAAAGTGTGTTAAAGGCAGAGTTGAAGTCAATGAATAATAGTCGGACATAACAGTTCTTGTTTTCCAGGTGAACAATGGATGTGTGCAGTGCTAGTAAGATGGCATCTGCAGTGGAGTGGTTCAACGTCTAAGCAAATTGGAGTGGATCCACTTCTGCAGGGAGATTTGTTTTAAATAGTTTTTGACCAGTCTTTCGAAGCACTTCATCACGGTATAGGTGAGAGCTATTGGATGGTAGTTGTTCAGGTTTGCTGGATGACGCTTTTTGGACAGTGGTATGAATGTTGTGTTCTTGAAGCAGCTGGGTACTGTGGACTGATGTATTGATGCATTAAATATGTCAGTAAGAAATGCCATCAGTTGAACAGCAAAATCTCTTAGCACACACACCCCAGAATTTTGTCTGGTCCAGCTGCTTTTCTTGGGTTCACCCAGCTTAGAATTCTCTGAACATCAGCTGAATTGAGGTAGAGTACTACTTCACTTTGTCTGGTGGTGAGATTTGTGGCTTTTGTGCCATTCCCTTCATCATAGCTGCTGAAATAGGTGTTGAGCTCATTCAGAAATTCAGTGTTGTCATCACACAGGTCTGTAATCTGTTAAGGGTTGTAATCCCTGCCATAGAGATCTGGACTCCCTTAAGTCTGAGAAGTGACTGGATTTTCTGTCCATAGGCACGCCTTGCCTTCTTTATTCCCCTATTTATGTTCTTTCTGGTCTCTCTGAGGGCATCCTTGTCACCTGCCTTAAAGGCAGCATTGTGTGCTCTTAGGAGCTCATATACTTCATTTGTGATCCAGGGTTTCTGGCTGGGCCTTATGGTGAAGGTCTTGTTGACTGCCACACTATCCTTACACTTAGATATGTATGCCAACACAGATTCTGTATACTTTTCCAGACTGATGTGTTGGTTCCCCATAGCGTTGTCCTTAAACATATTCCAGTCTGTGTTGTCAAAGCAGTCCTGGAGTGCTGAGACTGCTCCCTCTGGCCATACTCTTATTTGCTGCTTGGTTGGCTTGCTTGGCTTGCTTCTTATTAATATTGGTTTGTACGCAGGGATTAGCATGATGGCCAGATGATCCGAGTTATCCAGGTGTGGGTAGGGTAGGGTATACTATATGTATGGGCTATTTAGCTTTACATTTCATTCTTTAATATTCATAATTGTACATCCACTCAGGCTGGAAACTTAAATTTATTTCAGTCAGTCCTTGGCACTATTATTTTCCAAAGCTCTGAGTATTGAATACTCAAGTCATCAGCACCTCTGCATGGGTAATGTTCCATACAATTTCTAGTGGTTGTGATAGGCTGTCCTCTTACTGGGATTAACCTCTTATGAGCTGTCCTTCCTAGTGCTGCCCATGAGCTTAAACAAAGAGATGATGCTTTCATTTCTCTCCCAAGGTCCTAATCATTTTCTTTTTATGCCACGGTGTACTACAGCTTACAATATCAGGTGGTGTTTCACCTGACTTAGTACTTTATTCTCTAACCTTAATTAATTAACTTGGGATTTCTCCCCCTTCTTCTGGTTGTCATTTAAGTCAAGGCCAAATTTGTTACTTAGTTCAAACATAGCAGCTTGAAATATGGTTGTAGCTGCAGTGTTTTGCAGCAACATTAAAATGTAATACCATTTTATCAGCTATAAGCACTTAGTGTAAGTTTTATAATCTACAGCCTTAATTGAATCTACTTTAACACCTTTGCATACTCTTCTTTACCAGAACACAACTTCCCTGGTGAAAACAATTCCCCTGACAACAAACTTCTGCTGGGACTTTTTCCAAACCTGCAAAAAAAAAAAGAAAAAGAAAAAAAAAACAGTACTGAAGCAGTGACCGGTTTCCAACTAAAAGAACATATTGTTAGAAGAGCAACCTTCTGGTAGACTTAGCAGACCACAGGTAAATGCTGCTTTCAAAAACAAAATTAAAAGCTCTCTGACCTGAAGCAGTCCGAGTAACAAGAATGTTACTTTGTGTTCCTAACTATCCTACCTCCTAGACTGGTGGAAACCATCTGAGGGGTAGTGACTACATTCCTCTGTATTCATTGGCTGATTATTCCTCCCCTCAGCTCTGTTAGTCTTCAGCTGGTGTAGCTGCTGTGGCTCCATTCTTTAAATCACTTTACTACTTCCTGACCCAAGTGAATCCATTTCCCTTCTGTTGCCACACTTTACAGTAAGATAAATAGCATTTTTATAGAATTTCTTAACAGAACCTGTTTGTTATTGAGTTCTGGGTTGACCTTATACTAGAAATCATTACAAATAAGCTTCTAGTGTGCTATCATCTGGTTCAATGTTGTCAATCTCTCTATCAACCTGGAAATTTTATTTATTTAACATTTGTTAACCCACATAGGAGCAAGGAAAACACTGCCTTGTGTCCCAACTAATATTTTAGGTAATCCAGTAGAGCAAAGGTCCCCCCAGCAAGTAGGCTTACTTTTAGCAAAATCCAGATTTCATTGCACTATAAATGATTTATTTCTGTAATTGGTTGCCCTCTGTTCACTGATCGGCTGTCCCTGTATTTCAATGTCCATTCTTCTGTTTCATATAGCATTTTATATCACATCAAAAATAAGCAGCTCAGTAGGATTGTAGGGATCAGAGAAACCCTATCACCAGTGAGACAATAACCCCTTAAAACAAACAGCAACCGGCAAAATTTTGCTACCAAAACTGATGGACTCTGGATCTGCCACTGAGTAATCAAGCACAGACTTTTTGTTTTCATTTACCTTATTTTAAAGAACAACAGCAAAATCCTCATACAGCTAAAGTCAGCAAGGAAATTCACACAGTACTAGCGTCCCATCCGTTTATTAGCCGACTTCATCAGAATACAAATTTGCAGTAAAATTCACTCCATTTAAGTACTACACCCAATTCACATTCAATTATTCAATTTCACCGTTAATTAAAACATTAAAATAGTTAACTGTTTAAACTTTGTTAACATATACTCCCCGGTTTCTTAAAAAACATTTAATATTTATTCACTGCGTCATTAAGTCCAGGGCTTCTATCTGACTTTAACCTAATGAGGCTTTTTTTTTGTTCTAAGTTTTTCAATCACCACCTCTTAAATCAATTTGCCCCTGCTCTATGACAGAATTTTTTTTTTTTAAAATTACATCTTAAGGTGTGTTTATAAAGCACTTTTTGTATCTTTCTTTCTAATGTAATACTGATGCTCCTTAATACGTTCTAACAGCTGCCTAGTGGTCATTCCAACATAAAATGCTGGACATCCTGAACATACACTAATGTAAACAATACCCCTAGTTTGGCAGTTAAATCTTCCATTCAATGTAATAGTAGATACAGGGTCAGCCAACATAATATAGGGTCCTTCTAAAATTTAACGGGCAAATGTTACAATGTCACAACTGTGGGTTCTACACTTTCCCATAGTACCTGACTAGCCAAGACCCAATCTACAATTGCTGCATATGCCTCACTAACCTGGCACTAAGTTTGCCTCCCAGAAGTTTTAACACCACAGCAGCAAAAAAAGGATTTTCAAGATGTGCCAGGCATATTGAATGTTGTGTGTGGATACTCACTATGACCATAGATGTTCGATCTTTGAACTGAAGGATTACTGCAACAAAAGAGGCTTCACCCTATTAATACCTGTACTTCCCAGTTTGTGCTCATACTGTATGCCAACTATTTCTGCTACAAACAATTGCAGTTTGGACGTATATGCTTTTTTTAATGGTGCTGGGGTACTCAGTATTACACTGCGGGTTTGTAATGTAACTACGTTGCAAAGGACTAGATTCACAAATGTATCTGATTTGCTTTTTTGGTGTATATGTAGAGGGTACACCTTAGAGCATTAGACATTAAGTTAAGGTTACAAGAATACTTGCTGATAACATAATTCACATAGGTGCTAGCATGATAAATGAACAGAACATTGCTGAGGTAATGATTTCTTTTACTGCTGGGGTTCTGTGTAATGGCCCCCCGCATTGAAGGTAATAACTTCATGTGCCCCAGGGACAACAAATTGCTTTCTTTTACCAGTATGTGTGACTGGTATCCACCTGCAGTTAAACCCATTCATCTTATGATATGCAACAGTGATTGTTCTGTTTGAGCATCTATTTCTGTAGTGTGTCCATATCAAGCTATTCTTTATGTGGATTGGTGCCATATTCATTTAGCTCTTCATTCCATATTTGTAGTTTTTTTGTTGATCTGTTCTGCCTTACCAAAAGTTATCACTGTTTCCATAAGACTGTCATCATTGCATGACCTTGTGTGATCTGATTAGTCATTCTGTATCAAAATGTAATCATAAAATAATTAGAAATATAAGACTGTTAATGTACATATTGCTTGTCTGATAATTTTGGGAATTAATTTGCAAGTAGCTACATGAGTTGGCCCAAATGGACTGCTTTCAGCCGTGGTCACGGTACTGGTCATTACACAGAAAGTATAACGTCATTATGAAAAAATTAGTTTGGAGTAGTATAAGCAGTATTGGGATACAACAAGTAATCTCTAGGGATCCTAGCTATGCCAGACACCAAATGATAAATAAAATGAAATAAAATAAAATTGAGTTGTGTTACACTATGAAAATTAAAATTCCACCTCTTCCACAGTGAGTACATACTTTTCATTCAAGTTACTGAAATGTAAATCATTGCTATTGTATCTTTATGTGACTAGTGCTGGATTCAGAAGCTCAACATTACATCTTGGCTTAAGGCTTTTATCATGCTGTAATGCTGTAACTGAATTACAAGAAGCATTTCGCAAAGAAGACTGAGTCCTTGTGAATAATGAATTAGTCACTTAAGCAAGCCTTTGTAAACTGGTTAACAGTGTCCCTTGTTAAGTGAAGCATTGCATTGTAGTGACATCAGCCTAGGGGGGAGTGGCTGAAGAATGAGTTTGTCATAACTCTGGTCATTTTTTTTTTCTTTTGTAATGTTTATGTGCATTTGTTACTTAACTATTTCTTAAACAATATAACAAAACAACTTTAATGTGATTTTCAGATAGCTGTAGTGCTCATACCTCTCAGAAATCTGGACAAAGTCACAAATAACAGGGGGACAAAGGCCCAAAAATACAGACACCTTTTAAATATTGCTCTTACAACCTTGAAAAGTTGATAGAGTAACATGTTTTGCATTAGCATGAATTTTCTGAAGGGTTTGAAGTCTGAAAATCAAATGTCTGCCATTATTTTCTGACTTCAGTCCTCAATGATTTACCAGGGCAAAACTAGAAAACTACAACTTTATTAGAAACGGACCAAAAATATGAGTAAAATATCTGGACAGTGTGTGAAAATCTGGACAGTTGAGAGGTATGCTGCAGCTGCAAAAGTCAGCAAGGAGCACAAAAGTATTGCTGTAAGAGGCATTCTTGGTGTGCCTGAGAGCAGTGCAATAATGTGTTTCTGATCTAAGCACTTCATCAAAGGCGAGTTATAAGTGCACACATCTTGTGCTGACTTGCAGGTTGTTTGTGCTCAACTGGACGAATTTTCTTAATGACTGTCAGCTGTTTAATTTTGTGCTGAGTCACAAATATCCTTGCAGCTTAGCTCAAGTTTTTCTGAAATCACCCAAGATCTTACTTGACTTCGAAGTGTAAGCATGCATATAGATCATTCTGTTTTACTAACTCATTCACGTCATGTAATTTTGTTCTACCAGTGGTATTAATGTTGGTGATGATTTTAAAGCCTGCATGCATGTATGCATACTAGCTCAAATGTCTTTATTTCTGAAGTAGTGGGAATGCACACTCAGTTCTATTTATTCCAGACAGAATTCAGAGTTTGTTTATGAAAAAAAATCTGAATATCCAACACACTCAACATACCTTTTAGTGAAGTTTTCATACCCAAAAGGGTTTTTAGTAGTTTTTGCACTGTGTTTTCCTAAATTTAATCAGCTTTTTGTAACTCTTCCATGAACAGTGTTTATTTACTTATTTACATATATATGTATTTGTTAATAGGGTAGAGAATTGATCCACATAAACCCTGTTGGGACTCCTATGGGAGTACTGTCTAGTTCAGGGGTCTGCAACCTGCAGCTTTGGAGCCGCATGTGGCTCTTCCAGCCCTCTGCAGTGGCTCCCTATAGCTTTGAAAAATAATGGCCACTACCACACAACAAACACACACACACACACACACACACACACACACACACACACACACACACACACACACACAGTTACCTCTCAACTGTGCAGATTTTCGCAGAATGTCCTGACTTTTGTCACATATTTTTGGTCTGTTTCTCATAAAATTGTGGTTTTCTGCAAATCATTGAGGGCTGAAGTCAGAAAAAAATAGACATTTGAGTTTCAGACTTCATACCCTTCAGATAATTCATGCTAATGCAAAATCTGTTATTCATAGGTAAGTGCTAGGCTATTGGCCCTAGGAACTATACAAGCTGAGCCAAAAAGGTACCCTGGCTTTCACCACCCAAGAAAATGATTTTCCTGTGCCCCTGTCAAACAGAACCACAGAAGTGATCCCCGGAGTGAATTTCTTATTACCCATCCAATCATCAAGATTTTTCTTGAAGAGTGCTAAGGAGAAACTCTGTTTGACATAGATAAGTAGTCTGTTCCAGAGTATGGGAAGTCTCTGGGACAGGAATCTATCCCTCCAGCATGTTCTGTTTATTGTGGTGACAAGGTTTAGGTCCCTAGAGTGTGTAGCTCGGAGAGATTGGGATTTCTTTAAGTGGAGCATGTCCAACAGCTCTGGCTTTGACATAGCTTTGTATGTTAGGCAGAGATCGCCTCTGAGTAGGTGATATGTGACAGAGTAAAGCTGGAGTTTTTTGAGTCGGTCTGCATAGGGCATCTGTTTGAGGCCAGTAATCCTCTTTGCGAGGTATTTCTGTGGCCTTTCCAGTTGTTGTAGATGTCTTGTGAGGTACATACCAAAAGGGGCATTGTACTCTATAACGGGTCTAATGAGTGATGAGTAGAGGGGAACAATGACCTCTTTTTTTTCTGGATGAGAAACCTTTTGTGATGAGGTGTGCCATGTAGAAGGATTTCCTGACCACTGTGGCGATGTGATTATCAAAGGAGAGACTACTGTCCACCTGTGTCCCAAGGTCTCTTATCACACTTTCAGCGTTAAGTAGACTACCACCTATGTGGTAGTTCATGGGTACAGAGTTTTTACCAAAGGGGATGACAATGCACTTTTTGGCATTGAGCTTGAGACCATGGCTTTGACACCAGGCATCTGCCTCAGTGAGGCCCTTTTGTAGGATGTCCACAACGTTAGGAGTTTCGATTATGGCTCCTAGTTTGCAGTCATCTGCAAATTTAGTTAGCCAAAGACCTTCTGTGTTAGCCTGTCCTTCAGAGAAGTAGATACCAAACAGGAGAGGACCCAGGACTGAACTCTGTGGTACTCCATTTGTTACTGGTCTAAAGTCTGATTTGGAGTCTGCTTCTTTTACAGTGTGGGTTCTGTCAGTAAGTCAGTTGGCAACAAATCTTGCTACATAGGGATTTATACCTAGTTTAGTGAGTTTATCTATAATTCCAGAGTGGAGGATGATGTCAGACACCTTGGCGAGATCTAGATAGGTTGTGTGAACCACCTTACCCTCATCTATGGCTTTGGTGACTGCTTCAAAGAAGTCTGTCAGGTTTAGGAGACATGATCTGCCTTTTACAAACTCGAACTGTGTGGGGTCCAGAGTTTGGAGATCTCCAGTGTCTTTGTTTGAGTTGCATGGTGATATGTTCCATGGCCTTGCAGACCAGGCTCATCAGGCTAATGGGGTGGTAGTTCCTGGGGTTTGTTGTGGCCCCCCCTTTGTGGAGTGGGACAACTGTCATGGTGCATCATTCAGTAGGCACAAAGCCTGAGGTGAGGCTGTGATTGAACATGGTACTTGGGTGGGGTGCCAGTTCATTTTGTAGTTCGTGTAGAAGGCAGCCTGGGATGTTGTCAGGTCCCATGGATGCTGTGTTCTTGGCTTTGGAGCATGATGATTTTATCTGTGCAGCCGTAATTACAGGAAATTTGCATTCTTTCGGTATAAAGATGGACCCTTTAGGGGGCGAGAGGGGGGTAAAGTTAGCACTGAACCTATCTGCCAGGATGTTGGCAATATCAGTTGGTTCTGTATATTTAGTGTCATTGTGCTGTAACTCAGAGCAAATCTGAGTGTTGCCATTGAGATTCTTGACATAGCTTTAGATTGCTTTGTGGTTTTCTTTAGAATCCGTAGCGATTTTGTTTTCATAACTAGCTTTGTAGGATTTTATGAGGGATCTCAGCTTCTTACTGAGGCTGTCCAGGGAGTTCCTCCAATTATTTGCAACAGTTTCTTTCTTCTGTTGTAGAGTTTGTTTATGGCAGAAGACCACCAGATTGACTTCCTTTTTTTTGGGGGATAGCATCTTGGTTCTGTTAGGGATAGCACGATCCATGCACTCGTGTAAGTGCTTATAAAGTGCATTTGTGTAGGATTCAGCAGTCGTACCTCCATTGTCCATCTACATGGGTGTCGTGACGTTTGCCACTTCTGTCTTAAGAAGCATGAAGATGACTTTGGAGAAATTTTTTACGGTTGTTTTCCTAATAGGGGTGGGAGCGGGATGTGGATGTCTAGGGTGATTAGCTTGTGGTAGGATCTGATCAACGAGGAGCTCACCTCTGGTGTGGAACACCGGTCGCCCATGTTGGTGATGAACAGGTCTAGGATATTGCTGCCCCTGGTGGGGGTGTGGATACGTTGATCCAAGGCGTTGGAATTGATGAAATCCAGAAAACTTTGAGCAAAAGAGTTGGTACACGAGTAGTTTTCCCAGTTAATGGTGGGGTAGTTGAAATCACCGATTTATTAGGGTGTTGGGTTGTACCTTAATATTTTCCAGTGTATCAAGAAAAGAGGAGTGGGAATCCTGGGGCATGGTGGAGGGTCTGTAGCAAGCTACAGTCTGGATTGCGGTTTTGCCCAGAGTTAGTTGAACGTGGATAATCTCGGATGCATTATGCTGAGCAACTAGCTTGGAGGAGTGGATATCCTTAATGAATATGGACACGCCTCCACCTTTAGTGTTTCGATCTGGGTTTGGTGGTCGAAAGGTGTGGTATGAATTACAGCCTGGTAATGCAGGGGTGCTTTCTGGAACTTTGAACCAGGTCTCTGTCACTGCACAGATGTCGATGTTCTCCAATTTAAGGAGTGCCTCGAGAGTGCATTTTGAGGTTTAGACTTCTAGCATTGAGTAGCATTACCCTCAGGTTTTGCTTGCTTGTACCTGTTACGGTGGTGAATTTGTCATCTGAACCTTGCCTAAAAAAGGCAATATAGGGGTGGCAAGAGCCTTTGCCATGATCTGGAATCCCAAGGGCGACAGGTGCAGGCCATCTCTGGCAAAGCAGCGTGGTCTGTCGATCATGTCATCCCAGGCAGACAGATACTGGATTTCCATAGAATGACACCAGAAGTTTAGCCAATTGTTGAAGTCAATCATTTTGTCCTTCTACTTTGGTATAATTCTGGGTGATGGCAAGATGCTACTCAGGGCGAGGGTCATACCTGCCTGGGCTACAAGATCGGAGAGCTCCTCCATGTCTCTCTTCATGTAGTCCAGGGAGGTACGTCTCAGGTCATTCACACCTACATGGACAATGACAGAGTCATATTTGTACTTGTTGTGGAGTGATCTGAGTGCGTGCATTATGTGGTGGATCCTGGCACCCGACAGGCAGCTGGCTTTCTCCTTGTTTAGACCAGTGAGTGGAACATCAACTTTCTAAGTTTGTAAGAGCAATATTTAAAAAGTGTCCCTATTTTTGGGCTTTTGTGCCCCATTATTTTTGGCTTTTTCCAGATTTCTTGTTCAACAGGTTGAGAGATATCATACACACAGACACACACACACAGACACACACACAGTGAGCGATCAAGCAGTCCCAACAAAGGAACAAAAATAGGGACAGGTTTTAAATATTGCTTTTGTAAACTTAGTTCTTTTATATTTAGTATAATAACTGTATATAAAACTTTATACTCTGTGTTGTCTTCATTTTAGGGGTCAAATAAGGTTTGTGGCTCCTGATGAATTTTATTTGGTGAGAGAGGGGCCAAATATGACTCTTTTGATAGTGAAGATTGCAGACCCCTAGTCTACTTAAATGGGTTACTCTCTTATTCATATGAAAAGCAGTTGGTAGCAGCGGGACTCAGATCCCTAGATCAGAGGAAGCAGTTTGTTAAAAGATTTAGCTTTAATCCTTTACTAATAACCCATGACTGGGTGTGGGTATCACAGGATTCACCCACAGTTCATGTGATTTGATCACAAGGGAGAAGAGGACTGGGTTGACATTATTTAATAAAGAAATTGGTTATTTTTCCTTAACTAATGTCTTTGTATAACAGCACTGTAGTGCTCCTCCGTGTTCTTCCTCGTTACTGATGTACTCTGCATGTGTATGAGACTTACAATGTCCTTTGGTATCAAATTTGCAGTATTCTCTACAGAAGGTATGTCCTGCCATGGGCAGAATAGATAAGCTTAAAACAGATCTTTTTTGCTCCATACGTCACATTTATGCTCCTGGCACAGAATGTAGGGCATAAAAGGGACGCACAGATGCAACTACCTAGAACTTTTTTCGCCACCAGTTTGAATGCCATTTCTGCCAGTTGGTTTGAACACTTTGTGGCTGTACTGAATATTTAGCAACACCAGATAATTACCCCTTTGGGGTTTTTAGTTTTACTTTTTTATTTTACTTTCTTTTGCCACTACCTAGAGTTCATGTCATCCAAGAGGGGAAAATGTCAGTATGGGAGTCAGATTCCCCATAAGTATCATCACAAACAGTGTATTTTTTGTTTGGGTGCTTCCCACACTGTACCTCTTGTAGTATCTGTAAGGCATTTGTGCCTAAGACACTCAGAAGCTATTTGTCTCCCCCCTCCATTTATCATGAAAACCAATGGCTTAGACAGTTAGCTCAGGGTACCATGGTGGAATCTTTTAATCCTGAAATATTCCTGCTAAGTACAAAGAAGGCCAAGAAGTCTCGGATGGATTCTTTAGCTGTCCAGCCTCTACTGGACATCCATCTAGAAGCAGGTTATAGCTCTGTATGTCATTCCGTATTTACGGTGGATTCCTCTGCGACCCCGCCTGAGGTGGCATGGATCCTTCTTTGCCTACATCCCCTGAGGCTTTGCAGACATCTGCTCTGGTCATCGAGGGGGAACTGCAGTTGATTACCTTGGAGGGTCCTAGAGGGATCCCATAGATATTGGTCAGGGAAGACGTTTTGGGTTTTCTTATTGAATCTTGCCAAGGGTCTGAACCTCTGATATTTGTTAGAGCTGATGTCCCTTTTAAGAAAAGACAAAAACTGAAGCATGTTTCAACCTGTCCTTTGGATCCTCAAAGGGAATATCAGAAGTTTATTCAGGGCTTGTTCTCTGCCTTAATGGTCCTAAAGCCTCCTCAGGCAGTTTCAGTACCTGCTCTTCCTTGGACCTCTACCCCTTCTAAATGGTTTAGGGAGCCAGATTCCTTGGATGAAGATTCCCTGTCTGGTGAGGAGTCTTTGTCCTGTTCTTCACAGATGCCTTCACCTTTGACTTATGGTTCTGATGAAGAGAAGTCTTTTAACTGTGAGTCTCCTTTTGAGGAATTGTCCTTTGGGGGCATAATTGCTAGGATGACGGAATTCTTTACGTGGGATTCTTCTCGAGTGTTGGATATTCAGAGGAGATATTATGAGTGTTTCAGGTGGATACTCCTAAACCACTGGCAGGTCCTCCTGTGTTGGCTGCCTTGTTAGATACTTTCATCGCTGCTTCCAAGTCTCCTGATACTCAGCCTCCTGCTCCTAAGAAGCCTAATAGGTTGTATAAGGTTCCTGAGGATTGTCAATTTTTATTTAAATGTCCTGCTGATCCTGCTGTGGTGTCAGTTTCTTCTGACAAAGCTTATAAATGTTTGTCCTCTTCCAAACTTTTGCCTTCTGATTAGGATAGCAGGGCAATGGAGAGAACTGGCAAGAAAGTTTACACTGTGTCCTCTTTGGCCTTTGGGGCTATTAATTACCAGACCAACATGACCAGGTATGCTCTGGCTTTGATTGCTCAGGCTTGTCAGGTTATTTCTTCCCTCCCTGATTCTGATGGCAAATACTCTGCTTTATCTTTTTTAGGTTTTGCTTCTGAAGTGGCTTGCCACTCTTAAGTGTAGCTATGACGCTGCTGACACCTCTTCTAGAGCTGCAGCTTTTGGGTCTATCATGAGACTTTGCTCTTGCCTTCATCTCCAGTCTCTTCCTGAGGACATTAAGTCCATGTTGTTGGATGCTCCTTTGGATAATACTCATCTTTTTGAAACTACTGCTACTGAAACGTTTATGTATATTCAAGAGAGAGACAAAGCCTTGAAAGACCTTAAACATATTTTTTTGCCTCTCCTATCCCTAAGCTCTAGCGGAATTATCCTTCTAGGTCTGCTTTTGCTTGTCAGCAATCCCACCAGGCCTCTAAGGGCAGGAAGCGTGGGAGGCAGGCCCCCTCTGCTAAGACTTCTCAGATTATTGTGGCACAGAAGCCTCCTTTATCTAACAAGACTGCTTCTCTTTGACAATTTGGCCCCCTGCCTTTACTCCAGGTTCCTCTGTCCCTTCAGCTCTCCCTTTGTCTTCCAAATTGTTATCTCATCGTTTCAGACTCTTGGGTTCCTTCTATCACCCATCAGGTTTACTTCATGGTATGGAAATCTCTCCCTCCTTTTTCTGAGATACATCAACCTCCTCCAGAACAACTTCCCCATTTACCAGAGGTTCTAGGGTCTCTATTGAACCAAGGGGACTGTTCATCCTGTTCTCCCCTCTCAAGTGGGAAGAGGTTTTTATTCCGGGATATTCCTGGTTCCTCGAAAGTTGGGCACTTGAAGTCCTATTTTGGATCTCTCCCAGATCAACACCTTTCTCGAGATCCCTTTGTTTTGGATGCTTACTCTTCATACTCTATTTACTCTTTTCTTACCCCAGGCTTTTCTGGAGTCCTTAGATCTGAAAAATGCTTACCTTCATATCCCTCTTCACCCTCTCTTCAGGAAGTTTTTACATTTCTCTGTATTATTTTTCATATGCCTTCCTCTTGAGTAAGTACTGTATAGATATAACATCATTAAGCCCTGGGGGGACTGAAGCATTCAAAAATATCTGCCACTAAAGCTCTGTCTCTTCAATTAATAGTTTCCATGGCCCACCTCTAGGGCTGACCTCTACTTTCTAAATGATAGCAAGCTGGAAATAATGGTCTGGAAGTTGGTAAATATGCTTGTAAAGTGCATTCCTAGATTTAGCCTTTCTAATGTCATAGATGATGTCCTTCAAGGATGCATCTGCAGTCATAACATATGGTTGTCCTGCCTCAGGCAGCCCTTCGGTCGGCCGGATTCCAAAGTCTGGGTCTGGCCTCGGCTGATGTCACACTTTCCCCGACATCAGAGGTTCTGGGGTATAAAGGCATCAGCCGACACCATTTTCCCCAGTCTTTCTTGCCGCGCGGTGCCCGAAGCAGAAGCTGTTCGCAAGTGCCGGTCGGTCAGATCCAGAGATTTCAGCTACCGAAGACTTCGAAAAAAGCTAAGTACCCCGTTGGGGACTCTTTCTTGCCTCAGCCGATGTCAGACAAAGTAAATAATTGTTTAACTTGTGGGAAACAAATACCTCATAAGGATTTCCATTCTTAATGCCTTCCTTGCTTAGGCCCAGACCACGACGTATCAGCTTGTTTAGCCTGTGCCTCCTTCAACCGACGGACTCTTAGACGTCGGTCGGAGTTTGCAGATGAATTTTTTGGAACCGCTTTTGCTTATAAAATGCCGTCGGAGACTCCGACTTCGCATATGGTCAAAAAACGCAAGGAAAAGGACTGACACTCGCGGCCCGCGGTTTCGGCTGAAACCACGGCTAGGCCTACCGCGAGTGTCTCGGTTTCGGCTGAAACCGAGTCCACGGTTATTACTACTATCGAAACCATACCTCCGACCACTGAGGCCAGAGAGGACCCGGCTGAGTCGGCTTCAGAACTCCCCACCAAAGCTAGTGCTCAAGACTTGTCCGACACCATACCTTTGGACATTTCTACCCCTGCACATGGGGCAGCTAGGCCCCCAGCTTCTATGTCTATTAAGGCCTTCTCCAGGGCTAAAGCTGCCAAACTTTCAAAAACTTTGCCTGCCAAATCTACTTCCCAGAGGCCTTCCTCTAGTTCTCAGATTCTCAGTCTTGCTGAGGACCTTATATCCTTAATTAGGGGTTCCCAACCTCACCCAGACAGGGCCTCCCAACCTCCTCCATACAAAAGGCCCAGGACTGATCCCTCTGAACCTCTCTCCTCAGATTACTCCACGGATGGATCTGATTTGTCAGACCATCAGGAAGGGGCCTACTCGCCTTATGAGGATTCAGATGCAGAAGATTCTATTCCTTCGGCCTCCCCACCTGAAGAATTTTCCTTTGGGGAGACTTTACACTCCATGAGGGAGCATTTTCAATGGCAGGGTCAGGATTTCTCTGATTCTAGAAAAAGATTAAGGATCTTTTTGCATTTGCCCCAGCATAGGCCCTTAGCCATACCACCTGTTCTAACTGTAATTGATGATGTGTACAATGATGTCAGTACTGCACCTGATTCTCTTCCCCCGGCCCCTGCCAAACCTGACAGATATTACAGGGTCCCGGATTTTCACTTCCACCTGTATAAAGCCCATGCTGCAGACCCAGAAACTATTTCTCAGGGCCCTAAAGGGGTTGCAGCTGCTACTGCCAAAAATCCCCTACCCTCTGAAAGAGAGTCTAGAGCATTAGAGAGATGGGGAAAAAAAGGTTTATACATCTGCTACTCTTTCTGCCAGGGCATTAAACTGTCAATTCCATATGATACAGTACCAAGAATTTTTGTTAGATCAGCTGAATAAGAAGCTTTCTTCTCCTGAACCTTTAGACCGTAAATCCCTTCAGGATTTGGTACACAACTCTCAGCAGGTCAGTAATCATTTCTTAAAATGTGGCTATGATGCACTGGAGGCTTCATTTAGATCAGCTATGACTGGGGCAGTAATTCGTAGGCATGCCTGGCTGAAGGAGCAATCTTTGCCAGACCATGTCAAGGCTAAACTCCTCGATGCTCCAATGGAGAAACAAAATTTATTTGGCTCCCCTGCACAGGAGATTCTAAAGAAGGTAGAAGAAAAAACAAAATCTGTGCAAACAGTAAAGGAATTCCTGCAGGTCCAACCTCCAAGGTTCAGCAGAAACTGGCCTACAAAGAATTGGTCCTTTCCAGACACCTCCAGAGCACAGAGGGGCAGGAACAGACGCCCTAGAGGCAGAGGTCAATCAAAGGGTGCCTACAGGGACCGTCAGTGGCAGCCTGCCAACCAGAGGAGTAGTGCCACAGCTACAACTACAACCACTACCACAGGACAGACCCAATGACTTGACTCTGATTCCGCCTACCAGGGATCAACTGGAAGCTCCCTTGGGCGGAAAGCTGGCTTTATTCTCGAAAAACTGGCATTGCATTACAAAGGATACATGGACCTTGCAAACAATAGACAAAGGATACAGGTTTTACTTCCACACTTTGCCAAAAAGGGGCGGAATGCCAAACCTTCCACCAAACCAGAAGGCAGAGGCTTTAAGACAAATCAGCAATTTACTTCAGATGAAAGCTATAGAAAGGGTACCATCTATGGAACAAGGCCAAGGATTTTACTCCAGATTATTCCTGGTACCAAGAAAAGAAAACCAATGGAGGCCTATTCTCGACCTGTCCACGCTCAACACTTATCTCATTGTGCCAAAATTCAAAATGCTGACCCTACAGCAACTTCTTCCCATGCTGGGCAAGGAGTCTTGGCTGGTGACTCTAGATCTCAAGGAGGCATACCTGCACGTCCCTATCTGACCAGATTGCAGAAGACACCTCAGATTTCTTGCAGGATCAGAGCATTATCAATTCTCAGCATTGCCCTTTGGCTTATCTACTGTGCCCAGAGTATTCACGAAATGCCTGGCATCAGTAATTGCACATTGCAGACTTCAGGGAATTCAAATTTATCCATACCTGGACGACTGCCTAATACAAGCGGACAACAAGAAAAAATTGTTAAAGGACTTGGCCTATGTCATACACCTGCACAGGCCTTGGGATACACGGTCAACATCCAAAAGTCAAGACTAGTGCCATCCCAAAGGATAACCTTTTTGGGTGTAGATCTGGACACAATCACTCAGATGGCTTTTCTCACAGAAGAAAAACAAAAACAACTTCTAGATTATTTCATGATTTTGACAAGACAAACTCAGCTTACTGCAAGGAAAGTCCTGCAGGCCCTGGGTTACATGGCATCCTGCATAATCTTGATTCCACATGCCAGGCTGCATATGAGAAAATTGCAATGGTACCTAAGGAATGTATGGTCTCAACACAGTCACAGTCTAGAAACCATGATACCAATCATTCCATGCCTTCAAAAGGAATTCCTGTGGTGGGCTCAGGCCTGCCAGTCCAACAGAGGGTTGCCTTTCAACAAACCAAAAACAAGGCAGACCATCACCACGGACGCCTCAGACCGAGGATGGGAAGCACACATGGAGGACAAATGCATCCAAGGCCTATGGCCTCAAGGGCAGCTAAGCATGCACATAAACCAAAAGGAAATGCTGGCAGTGAGGCATGCAATCGAGGCATTCAAACCATTCCTCCAGCAAGGACATCTGTTAATAAGGACAGACAACACCACGGTCATGTGGTACATAAACAAACAAGGAGGCACACATTCCTACCCTCTATGCCGGATGGCAATGAATCTGTGGAACTTATGCCTGAATCTCAATATCCAGCTGCAGGCCAAATTTGTACCAGGAAAAGAAAATTCACTAGCAGACAGCTTAAGCAGAACTACCACGGATGCACACGAATGGATGCTGCATCCAGACATCTTCAAACTCATAACAAAGAAATGGGGAATGCCAGAGATAGATCTGTTCGCCTCCCCACTCAACCACCAACTGAAGAAATTCTGCTCAAGGACATACCACCCACAAGCCTGGAGGGTGGACTCTCTCTTTCAGCTGGAATGCCCTAACAGTATATGCCTTTCCACCTCTCCCATTGATGTACAAGGTTCTACTGAAGATCAGGGAGGAGCAGCCAAAGGTGATACTAATAGCTCCGGACTGGCCAAGATAACACTGGTATCCGCTACTGAGAAGCATGTCTCAGGCGAATTCATGGCCTCTTCCCCTATGGCCTCTTCTTCTAACGCAGAACAATTTCAAGACCCTGCATCCAAACTTGAAAACATTGCAACTAACTGCCTGGAAAATTCCTTAAAACCAAACCAAACTGTTTTATCTCAGAGGGTGAAGGACATTATCCTGGAGGCTCGCAGACCTTCCACAAGGAAGACATACTCAGCTAAATGGAAAAGATTTCTCATTTGGAGCACATCAAAGGGCACAGATGTCACAGTGGCAAACCTAGCACACATCCTAGAGTACTTAACAGAATTGTTCCACAATGGCCTGTTTTATTCTTCCATTAAGATTCATGCTTCAGCAATTTCAGCAGAATACAATATGGATCCACCTATCTTCTCTCACCCTCTGCTTAGACAATTTTTGAGAGGGATCAAAAATGTTAAACCTCCAAGGAGACCCCCTCTACCTGCATGGGATCTCAATTTTGTGCTGGAAAAACTGACACTACCTCCTTTTGAACCAGCAGCATCAGCAGACCTACAGTTTTTATCTTGGAAAACTGCTTTTCTTCTGGCAATCACTTCAGCAAGAAGAGTATCCGAGTTACAGGCATTAATGGCAGTGCAGCCTTTTCTTATTTTCCACCAGGATAGAGTGTCACTGAGAACCAATCCTACTTTCATGCCAAAGGTGGTATCCAGGGTATCCTTGAACCAAGCTATTCATTTGCCTACTTTCTTCCCTAACCCACAGAACAAAGGAGAAAAACTTTTGCACACCTTGGATATACACAGACAACTACGCTACTATCTGGACAGAACTAAAACCAACAGAAAAACTGACGAACTTTTAGTAGCATATGCAACTGGGGTGCAAGGAAGAGCAATTTCCAAACAGACAATTTCAAAATGGATAGGAAATTGCATTCGTTTTTGCTACTCCTTTCATGGAAAGACAGCTCCTGAAAATATCAGGCCTCATTCCACAAGGGCCACAGCCACCACTACAGCTTTCCTACGAGGGGTGGCTACCAAGGACATTTTAGAAGCTGCTACTTGGAGCTCCGTGCATACATTTGCCAAGCATTACAATCTACCTTTATACTCCAGATCCCGAGCAGGGTTTGCAACTGCAGTTCTGCAGGGGATCTTAACTACACCGTCCTTCTCTTAGTACCTTCTCCCCCAGTTTGGCTATGGTATTCTACCCATATGTTATGACTGCAGATGCATCCTTGAAGGACATAGTACAGTTTTGTACCTACCATAAATGTAGATGTCCGATAGGTATGCATCTGCAGTCAGGATTACCCACCCTCCTTCCCCTCTGTGGTATTCCTAGGGTGCTTACCCCTCTTTCAGCTAGCTGGGGGAATCTATTATGGTGTATTTGTTTGTTTGTATATATATGTATATAATTTGCTACTGTTTGGAAGTTTTCAGCATTCATCCAAATTTAGCCTTCCTAGAGGGCACCTGGCATCTGGGGCAAGAAACACTGAGGAAAATGGCATCGGCTGATGCCTTTATACCCCAGAACCTCTGACGTCGGGGAAAGTGCGACATCAGCCGAGGCCAGACCCAGACTTTGGAATCCGGCCGACCGAAGGGCTGCCTGAGGCAGGACAACCATATGTTATGACTGCAGATGCATACCTATCGGACATCTACATTTATGGTAGGTACAAAACTGTACTTTCTTCATATTTCACTGTTGCAGTCATTACATTTGGGTTATCTGCTTGCAGTAGCCCTCAGTCAGCCTGATTAACAAAGTCTTGGGTCCTGCGTCGGTTGCTGTCCCTTCTTCCATGATGTCAGGTCGTCAGGGGTAGAAAACATGCAGCTGACGCCATTACATCAGTCTTTCTTGCTGTGCGGTGCCGGAAGCAGAAGCAGTTAGCAAGTGCCGGTCGGCCGGCTCCTGAAATTTTTGTTTTCGAGTTTCAGAACCGAAGTCCTCAGCTAAAGCTAAGTACCCCGTTGGGGAAACTTTTTCTTGCTCCTTACCAATGTCAGTAAAAGTTAATAATTGCATTACTTGTGGAAAGCAAATACCTCATAAAGATTTTCATTCGTACTGTATTCCTTGCCTAGACCCTGACCACAACGTACCTTGCTGTCAGTTTTGTGCTTTATTTAATCAGTGCACTATCCGTCGTCGGTATATTTTTGCCTCTAAATATTTCAGTTCTCGGTTTAATTATCCAGAAATGTCATCGGTCAGCCATCCGACTACCGGGATTTAAAAAAAAAAACGCAAAGATAAAGACAAAGACAGGCCACCGAGGTCCAAAACTGCCGACGACACTTCTAAGCCAGTCGCCAGTTCGCCTGTACTCAGTGAGGTGCTTTCGCAACCCCTGATACCCGCTACTTCTGATTTGCAGGCCTCTACTGAGACCCATTTGAAGTCCGGTATGCTGCAAAATGCTTCAACTATGGAACCCACGGATGTCTCTACCTTGGATGGGTCCGGAGCCACTGTGCAGGCACCGGCTTCTGAGGGTGTATTCAGGCCTACGGACTTGCATATTAAAGAGACATCTCCTTCTTCATTTAGGCCTAAATCTCAAACCATGCCTAAACAAACGATGCCCAGGCCACATGCTCAGGCCTCTATACCTAAAAAACAAATGATAAGAATGGCTGAAGATCTTATAACTCTAATCAGGGGAAGCCAACCTCCCCCTTCTAAGAGACCTAGGACTGAAGTTGTTTATGAATCTTCTGATCAGGATTCTGATTTTTCTAATTCTTCTGATCTGGATTTGCCCTTATCTACTTATGAGGATTCTGATGCAGACAACTCTATTCCCTCTGCTTCCCCTCTAGATGATTTTTCTTTTGGTGAAACCTTACATACTCTAAGAGAGCATTTCTACTGGGAAAGCCAGGATTTTTCTAATTCAAAAAAGAGGCTTAGGGATTTCTTACTCCTGCCTCAGCATAGGCCTTTAGCTATTCCTCCTGTACTAGACATTGTTGATGATGCTTTTTCAGAATCTAGTTTGGCCCCTGATTCTTTGCCTCCTGCTGCTCCCAGAATACCTGACAGATATTACAGGTTTCCTGATTCACACAAGTTCCTTTTTAAAAATCCTATTGTGGATCCAGAGACTATTTCACAGGGACCCAAGGGTATCAAGGCTTCTACTGCTAAAAATCCTCCCCCTTCTGATAGAGACTCCAGAGCACTGGATAAATGGGGTAAGAAGGTTTACACTTCTGCAGCCTTGGCCATTAGGGCTTTAAACTGCCAATTTCATATGTTAAAGTATCAACAACATGTTATTGGATTGCTTAAACAGAAAATTATGTTGATTCCTGACTTGCGGAAAATAAAGAATTACAGGATTTAATGCATTCTGCTGAACAGGTTGGAAAACATACTTTGCAATGTGGATTTGATTCATTAGAGGCCTCTTGCAGGGGTGCTGTTACTGGGTGTGTGCTCAGACGGCATGCTTGGCTTAAGGAGCAATCTTTGCCTGATCATGTTAAAGCTAAATTGTTGGATGCTCCATTAAATCAGGACCGCCTGTTTGGCAACAAGGCTATGGAAGTTCTTAAAAATATGGAAGATAAAGCTAAATCTATGCAAATTATTAAAGATTTCTTACAAGTACAGCCACCTAGATTTAGTAGGCACTGGCCCTCTAAGAATTGGTCTTTTCCAGCCCCATCCAGGTCTTCTCAAGCCAAACCCAGACACAGCAGAAACCCAAGGTTTCAGTCCCAGGGGACACACAAGACTAAGCAATGGGGGGTTTCCACACCCAAATCAGGGAGTAGTAAGACTCCCCCCTATGGAAAACTGTCTCAGTGACTTGCTTTTAAAACTTCCAAGCACTTCCCAACTGAATGCTCCTTTAGGCAGAAAGATTGGTCTGCAGGCCAAAAACTGGGAACTCATTACCCAGGACATAATGTCCTGAGGATAAACATTTCACTTCCACACCTTACCAACACCAAGCGGGCGGCCAGATCTACCCCCAAATCAGTGGGAAGAGGCCCAAAATCAAGTACTCTCTCTTAAGCATGGGGGCTATTCAGTTGGTACCAGAAGAGGAAAAGGGACAAGGTTTCTATTCAAGACTTTTTCTGGTACCAAGAAAAGGCAATACATGGCATCCTATCCTGGACCTTTCTACTCTAAATACCTTTCTGGTGATTCCAAAATTCAAGATGCTGACTCTTCACCAGCTGCTTCCTATGCTAGGCAAAGATGCATGGTAGGCATCACTAGACTTAAAAGAAGCATACCTGCACATCCCTATCAGGGAGTCTTGCAGAAGATACCTACCCTTCAAAGCAGGCTACATGCACTATCAGTTCTTTGCACTGCCCTTTGGCTTATCTGCTGCACCCAGGGTATTCACAAAGTGCCTAGCTCCAGTCATTGCATTCTGCAGGCAAAGAAATATTTAAATATATCCATACCTGGATGATTGTCTAATTCAGGCAGAAAGCCAGGACATACTTTTGAATCATCTGACCTTTGTTCAAAGGGTACTGACTTGTATAGGGTACACCATAAATGAAAAGAAATCACACCTGGTACCCTGTCAACAAATTATATTCCTGGGAGCAAGTTTGAATACAACTTCCCAGATGGCTTTCCTCACGCCAGAGAAACAGACTCATTTGACAACCTACTTCAAACAAGTGGCCACAAAAACCCAGTTATCTGCAAGGCAAGTACTGCAAGCCTTGGGGTTCATGGCCTCCTGCATTCTTCTAATTCCTTATGCAAGGCTGCATATGAGGAAACTGCAATGGTATCTCAAAAGCCTATGGTGTCAACATTCACAGGCTGCAGAAGCTATGATTCCTATCATACCTTGCCTACGCCTAGAGATCCTTTGGTGTGCATAGGCCTGCCACCAAAACAAGGGACTACCATTCACACTACCCCCTGCCACCCAAACCTTAACAACAGATGCATCATACTATGCATGGGGGGCTCACCTGGCAGGTAAGTGCATTCAGGGCAAATGGAACCCAAGTCAAATGCATCTACACATAAATCAAAAGGAAACTTTATCTCAATGCTTAATGCTTACTGTGTAAAGTGTAGCTTTAACAATGTACCAGTTCATGTCTGAATTTTGATTAGTTACTTAATCCACAAACTCGGTGTCTACTATGTAATGTGAAGCCTTACCAATTTACCTGTTTGTCTCTATTTTTTTCTATATCCTCTATATCAATTGTATTTTGCTTAGCTTATGTATCTGTATCATGAATTGTAACTTTATCCAATATCTAATGTTTTTACTATGTAATGTTGGAGCTTTTCTCCCCGGGCCTCCAGTGAAAATTGGTTCTTGAGCCCAGTGGACCCCCCCGGTCACCAAACTGAAATAAATAAATAAAGTGTTAGCTGTACAGAATGCTCTGACAGCCTTCAAGGATCACATTCTTCCAGGACAACTAATGGTAAAAACGGACAACACCACAGTCATGTGGTACATAAACAAGCAGGGGGGGTACACACTCTTACCCCCTCTGCAGACTAGCCATGGCATTGCATTGTGGAACACAGCCTTGAGCTACCAAGTGCATCTACAAGCTCAATTCCTGCCAGGAAAACTAAATACACTGGCAGATGGACTAAGCAGAAACCTCATGGACCCACACGAGTAGAAACTGGAACCAAGGATTTTCAGCGTGTTGACAAGCAAATGGGGGAGGTCAGATTTAGACCTGTTTGCCTCCCTCCAGAACCATCAGTTGGACAAATTGTGCACAAGGGTTCCCCACAAACTAGCTTGGAAAGTGGATGCTCTATCCTTCAGCTGGAAAAACCTATCAGTTTATGCCTTTCCTCCTTTGCCTCTGCTCTCTAAGTTACTACTAAAGATCAAACAGGACAAGCCAAGGATGATTTTAATTGCACCAGACTGGCCACGCCAACACTGGTACCCCCTCCTGTGCAGTGTGTAATGCTTGGCCCCATGGCACCTGCCTCAGACTCCTTCCCCTTTGTCTTAGCAGGAGAACCAGATTCTGCACCCTCAACTGCAAACCCTGAACCTAGCAGCCTGGCTAATTACCTAATCTCTCCTTTACCACCCCTCAATAAATCAGTGATGGATATCATTTTAGAGGCTAGGAGGCCTAGTACTAGAAAATCTTATGCTGCAAAATGGAAAAGATTTTGTACCTGGAACCAATCTCAAGGGATGAGTGTAGCAGTGCCCAATTTACCTCAGATTCTACAATATTTGACTGAGATGCTTCATAAGGGCTTGTCCTTTTCCTCCATCAAAATTCATGCCTCAGCCATTTCAGCTCATTATAGCACAGAGCCTCCCCTTTTCTCTCACCCACTGCTCAAGCATTTTCTCAGAGGGGCCAAAAGTTTAAGGCCACCGAGGAGAGCTCCAACTCCAGCCTGGGATCTTAACTTTGTCTTGGAGAAACTCACTCTTCTTCCTTTCAAGCCAGCTGTCACTGCAAATTTAAAATTCTTTTCCTGGAAAACAGATTTCCTTTTAGCAATCACTTCTGCAAGAAGGGTATCTGAGTTACAGGCTGTTATGGCAGTGGAGCCTTTCATCATCTTTCATGCGGGCGGGGTGTCCCTCAGAACCATTCCCTCCTTCATGCCCAAGGTGGTATCCAGTGTGGCTCTTAATCATTCCATTCATTTACCAACCTTCTTTCCTAACCCACAGAACAAAGGGGAACAGATACTGCACTCCTTAGATGTGCACAGGCAACTTAGATTCTACTTGGACAGGACTAAACCTCAAAGGAAATCTGAACAACTGCTGGTGACATTTGCTGCAGGGACGGAGGGGAAAACTATTTCAAAGCAAACCATTTCAATGTGGGTAGACCACTGCATTCATTTCTACTATAAGCACCATGGAAAACCTATCCTGCAGGGCATCAGAGCCCATTCAACCAGGGCTGCATCTACCTCTACAGCCTTTATCAGGGGTGACCTTACAAGGGACATCCTAGAAGCTGCTACCTGGAGTTTTGTACATACTTTCACCAAGCATCACCATTTGCCAATTTTCTCTAAATCCAGAGCTGGTTTTGCCACTGCAGTCTTGCAGGACCTTATAGCTGGTCCTAATTCTATTTAAATTCCTCCTCCCAACCTTAGCTTTGCGAATCTACCCAAATATAATGACTGCAACAGTGAAACACGAAGAACATAGTACAGTTATGTACACTTACCATAAATGTAGATGTTTGAGTGTATTCACTGTTGCAGTCCTGGTTACCCTCCCTCCAGCCCCCTTCTTCTTTTGGCTATACCGCTACTCTCACTTACTCTGCTTTTTGGTGTATTTGCTTTTTTGTTGAAGGTATATCCTTGTATTATAGATTTAATTGCTTCCCATTAGGGGGGCACCTGACATCTGGGGCAAGAAAAACTGATGTAATGGCGTTGACTGAATGTTTTATACCCCTGATGACCTGACGTCATGGAAGAAGGGACAACAACCAATGCAGGACCCAAGACTTTGTTAATCAAGCCAACTGAGGGCTACTGTAAGCAGATAACCCAAATGTAATGATTGCAACAGTGAATACACTCGAACATCTACATTTATGGTAAGAGTACACAACTGTACTCTATGTTCATAGATACACTCCCTAAGCTTGCATTCCAATTTACCAATATAGAAACTATTACACTGGTCACATAGTGCAGCATAAATAATCCCCTTTGTATGACAATTACATTTTTCAGGGATTAAGATGGAAACATTACTGATGGAAAGGCAACTGCACACAAAAATGGAAGGGCATTGTAAGCATGCCCCACACTTAGTCATACGCCCTGTAGTTGTTTTATCTTTAGAATGCCTCATAAAATCATATATGTTTTTGAAACAAATGCCTTTTTTTATAGACTATGTTAGGTGCTTCGCCTAAACATTTGCATAAAAATAAAATTCAGTCATTAGAAATGAACTGCCGAGATCACACTACAGTGGAGAAAGGGGCAAACACATGGGGAAGGCCAAGCGATTTCTTTCCCTAAGGAAAGAAATTGCTGTTTTGAGAATTCCTGCTTTAGTGCCTCTTCGCTATTCTGATATAGACCCCTTTTTATGCATGCATTTGATTTAAACTCATTTTATTGGATAAGTTTAGTCGTGTGACTTGATACAACAGATTTAATTTGTGTCGTCATGTGGTGCATTCATTTTTCTGAAGAAATCCTTTTGTTGTGTAGGATGAAAGTTGTTGTGTCTTTCGGCTTATCCCGGTTAGGGGTCGCCACAGCGGAACTCCGGTCCGCTAATGTTTGGTAGTGGATTTTTACATACCGAGTTACCAGCCCTGACGCACAACCTTCAATGAAGGCATGCCCATTCATGCATGCCTCCACACAGAAGACGCATTAGCTGAGAATCGAATGAGACAATGTCTTGCTGTGAGGCGACAACGCCACCGCAGCATAGGATGAAAGTGCTAAAATAAAATATGGTGTGAACACTCATTGCCAGCTTGCAGTTCTTTATTTTCATTTAGTTTTTGGTTTGTTGTTTCAAGCAGATGGAAATGTTATGTGATGCATTAACAAAAAAGGACACTCTGTGTAACAACTTGGAGGATCTATTAGCTATACAAACAACCAGGTAACTAAGAAACCCACAATAACAGCTTTTTTAGCCAAGATGTTAAATATAAAAAAGTGGTAAAAGTGCAAAATCACTGGGAAAACACGCAGATTAACTAGAAGGAAGAAGCAAGTGCATTCAGGTACTTAAAACAGCCAGACAGCTGTTCAAGACACAAAGCCAGCAAGTTTAATGAAACAAACTATAAAAATGTTATAAAATTCTATTAAATAAGCAAAAACAGTTCTGAAGTCAGCAAACAGCTATACGTTAAATAATTTGAAGTACTTTCGTAGATCTCTTGTGGAGCTTAAGCTTGAAAAACTCCAGAAAAACTTCTCCCAGCACTTGTGTTTCAGCTTTCTCTCCAGGAAGTTTTTGGAGACGTAAGGGAACTATGTAAAAGCAAGCAATTATGCCCAGCAGGCTGTTTGTCATTGTGTAAATAACGCATGCCCAGGGTGTTCTTATAACAGACAGGTACCTTGGAGGGCAGTATTGTGCTTAGAGAATGGATATGTTAAATTGTTTTGTATTTGTTTTTTTTTTTTATTTACTACATGCATTTTTAATTATTTTTTGATGTAAAATAGTTCTTTTGCATAATGTTTCAAACTTGTTGTAGTATTGGTAACTGTTGCTAGAGAAAATATTTCACATCCAAAATATTAGTTTAGTAAGTATTTAATGTCTACATGTACGCACACACACACACACACACACACACACACACACACACACACACACACACACACATTTAGAAGCCGAATATATTTAAAGCGCACATGATTAAGCATAGTTAATAATGCCAGCCATTAAAAGTTTCTTACCTGCATACCTTTCAACTGTCCAGATTTTTGCAGAATGCCCAGATTTTTACATCATTTTTTGGTCTGTTCCTTATAACATTTTTGTTTTGCTGACAGATCATTGTGAGTTGAAGTCACTAAGTAATGACTTACATTTGAGTTTCAAACTTCGTCTTCTTCAGAAACAACATGCTAAAACAAATCCTGTTATTCTAGCAACTTTCTAATTTTAGAAGAGCAATATTTAAAATCTGCCCCTATTTTTGTGCCTTTGTCCCACCATTATTTTAGATTTTATCCAGATGTATTGAGCTAAGAGGATGAGAACTGCATCCACTACCCAATGTCTATCTCTTTCACACTCTCACTGTCTCTTCTGCTTTCATGCATGCAAGTATACATAGACTTGCACATGCAGACAAAATATAAACACATACAGACATCTATTTTTTTACATTGTCTACACATTTTAACTGGCACTCACTAAACAGCCAAAGAGCTGCTTAGCGAGCATAAAATAATGGTAACCATTAGCTAGCTATCTTACAGTCTGAGCTTCATGCCAGCTTAATATGCTGCTGTGAAGTGATGGTCTCATTTTTCAGCGGGCATAAGTTGTACATTAACACCTTGTTGGAGAATGTCCATTCACCATTCTGGCTTTAATGTATAGTTTGTCCATTGCTTAAGTACTGTTAAAGTGAGTAGAAAAGTGAAATGATCAATAAGAAAGTAGTTTGAAGTACAGCAAATAATGCCTATCCTTTAGAAACAGCAGCAAATTGTTCTCTGCATTGAGTAACCACTACTGCCATCAGCAATGTTACATCCAGACTAGAAAAGCAACCAGAAGCTCTACTTTAAGGTAAGTGTGATGCCCCTGCACTGGTCCAGTAATCAAGGAGCCTCAATCCTCACCACTGGCAATAGCTAGGGGGCGTACAAACTGGTAGGATGACAAGTACGTGCACAGTAAAGTGCAATTTCCCTTAAGAGAACACGGAGATCACAGTCAGTCTGGGGCTGGTTTCTCCCTCCCTGTCCAGATCCCCAATAAGACTCCCCACTGGCACAGCTGTAGGGTTGAGAGCTCAGCCGAGTGGCCAAGCTAAGACCTCCAGCACCCGCTCTGTCCAGCCATTGCTTTGTGTCCCTTCCCAAGTAGCTGACACAAACATACTGTGAGATTTGATGGATATACAAGCACACACACACACACACACACACACACACACACACACACACCTGGGAAAGTCTGGCGCAGGTTTACTAGCTATGGCCCCTTTTGCCAAGGCTATAAGGTAGTTCCAGCTGCCACCAACCACCCTTATCAGCTACTGTAACACCCTTAAAAAGGGTGTCCAATCCTATTGGGTAATGTTACTATTAATCCAAATGGTACATATTGTGTAATGTTACTATTAATCCAAATGGTAGTCTGACCAATAGCAAGGCTATTGGAGTGGCCTGTACAGTGTCACCAAATAGATATGCACATACTTTTAAGAGCTTAACTATGTCTCACAAATATCAGCCACAAAGATAGGTTTAAATATGTTTAATAATAAATAATAAAATAACAAGACAGTACTCAATCAACACAGTAACCTCAGAGTTCAAAATCACAGGAAATATTTTAAAACAACATTGTAGGACAGTCTTAAATAAATACAGAAAACATCTAAACTAATCTTTACTATATCCCTATCTGTATATAAAAAAGTTACTATGCCCTAAGTCTTACTTACAGCAAGGCAAATGCAGATGGTGATGCTGATGAGTGGATGTTATCAGATCTAAAGACAAATACAAAATGACCATTTTCTCTCTGAGAGAGTTCTTAAATCAATATCAAATATTAATGCTGAGTTAGCTTGGATGGCATCACTTTTTGTGACCTGACTTCATTTCCCAGGCTAAAACAGAAACAGAATTTAGCATCTCTGTGTTAAAAATTCATATCTATCAGAACTGTTCAGCTGCCAAGAAGTCATAAAGCAGTAAAACACTTTTTACATTTTAAACCTAGTAACTACTTGTCTTTCAGGGCAATACAAAAATTCCTAGCTCTAGACATTGTGTCTGCTATACTGAAACTGAGAAGACCACTTTTATAGAACAATTGTAAAGCAATTTAATTTCAACTTATTTCTGTTGTAAATCAGCAGGGCATGCTCTGGTTACATTTTAGCTCAGTACATAACATACAGTTCTGTATAAATCATGTCAGTATTCACAAATGACATAGAATTATTTACAAAATTACAGATAGCTGGGCTGGCAGTATGTCATAGTAAGATTCAATTGTAAAAGCAAGAAAAGAAGTAGGAAAATCACACTGTAACAATTTTATTAGCTATATGGAGATATTGTCTAATGAATCAACAAAGGAGAACACTCAGTATCTCAAATGGAGGCTCTGTTAGTTACGTAAAACAACCAGGTGACTAAGAAATACATAGCATCAGTTATTGTAACTGAGCTGTAGTTTTTTTTTTTTTTTTGTGGTAAAAGTTTAAAAGCACATGGAAAATCATTTAGAATCACTAGCAATGAGTAGAATCAAATATGTAAAAGACAGGTGGCTGTTCAAGATACAAGGCCAGCAAGTTTAACTAAACTCTAGGCACTACAGAGACTATCCCACCTGTCAAGCAGGTCTAACTTTTTTTTCTAGCAGTCACAACTAAACCACATAACTAGTATCCAACAATTAACACTCCACTTCAGTAGGTTCAGTGATTTGCTTACTTGCTCACCTGCCTAAGCCATCTGACTGTCTCTGCAAAATAAGGCTTAAGTTTCACTGACTCTCTGGCTGGATGGGTTAATGCATTGTTAATGAAGTCAGATGTTACTGGATTTGAAATAGGGTATCAACATAAAGTTTACAAATGTGTATGATCCTTTGGGGTTGACTTAATGGTTAAGGTGTTTATCTCACAGGCACATGATACAGAGTTTGATTCTTACCTTTGGTAACTGTCTATTAGCTAAGCAGCAGTAGTCAACAGATTCTTTATCTACTGTTTACCTTTGAACTAAATCATACTCTTCTCTTATCGATGCTGAACTTCTCAGATGCTAATTTCAAAAATGATTTTTCTGGACTGGAACCGGTATAAATATTCTTTGTTATCTGAAAGTAAATTTAGATCTGAAGAAGCTCACACAATAGCAAAACTGCTCATCTAAAATTAAACTTGTGTTTTTTTTTTGTTAGAGGACAGTTTCCAAATGGATATTTTCAAGATAAGCAGTAATACAGAGGGTAAAGTGATAGTCTCTTTCTGTACTACCTAGAGTTTTTATTTTTTTCTTCTTTAATATGGTTTTAAGCTTGCTCCTATTAAGAAGGCATAGATTCTAGTCTAGGACTGAAGAAATGTACAGCTTGGAGACAGGATCTTATAGTGAAAGTCCCCAATATGCTTCAGTATCACAACTGCCTGGTGCAAGAATTCAGGCATGTAACTGTTGCATTAACTTCAGAATAATGCAGTGAGAGCCATTGTATTTCATCCAAGATCACTGACTAAAGTGTAATTGATAATACATTGTTAAGGTTATCATGTCATATTTTTAGACATCAGGGAACTAGTATTTTAAACTGTATTAGCTGTATTTTGAAGTGGATTAAGATGGTAACTTCTTACCCATTAAAGAAACATCTTTTTTGAATTATTATTTATGACATAGGTAATCATACATTTATGTAAATGAAAACAAGTCATATTGATATTTTCAGTTGCAGGCATTACATAATACATGTAAGCTTCTAGACAGTCATTGTCAATCGAATATTACATAGCTCATTCAATTCCTGCCTTCCCTTAAACCTCATTCTTCATCCAAAACATTATTCTGCATGTATTGTTCCAACAATTCTGAGTTTTTCTATGCAATTTGCTCCTACCCTTTCCTATTTTCCAGTTCTTTTATCTCTGTTACTATATTCACTACTTCTAGTATGATTGGTTTAGACTTTGATTTCCATTTTCTAGTAATTACTTTTTTTTGTCAGCCGTCAGAGTTAAACTCAGCAAGACCTTACTTTGTTTAGGCAATTTTTTACTTGCCCTTTATTTCTGACAGAGTCTGCCAGGAATTTTTAAAGTCTGGCAACTCATTACACTCCCAAAAATATGTTCTCAAATATCCCTTTCTTTCCCATCATACCTCCAACATTTGAGGAAAAAAAATTGGAATCTGCTTGGAGTATAAAATACCTACGCATATACTTCCAAGCAAAAATCCTAAATCTTCTAGACTTTATTGCATATTTCGGAGAGTCATACATATATTATCCCATCGTTTCTTTGTGAATTGCTTATCCAGTCTCTCTTCCCAATCTTTTCTAACCTTCTCTGACTTTTTCTTATAGTTATCATGCAGTATTTTATATGCCATACTAATTATCCCTTCTTTTCAACAGCAGCATTTGTTCTAGATTCTTCTAAAAAACTCTACCAGTGCTGGTCTTTCACTTATAATCCCACTATTCATTTCTCTTTGCCTTTCCCCATTACTGTGTTGGCTTATTTCTTAGAATACTTTCTCGTACTTTATGAATATAATATTCTATATGGTTTATTGTTGTTATTTTTAAGCATCTGCATCCAAAATCCCAGTTTCTCCCCATATGTTGAATTTCCTCCTGTTTCACCATCACCCCTTTCCACTTTAAGTTATAGCTTTCTGCTTGTTCTATGTATAGCAGCTTTAACTGTGTAGCTGTGAAATATCCCATTCAAATCAGGTAATCCCAAACCACCTTGTTCTTTTTGAAGGATCAGCTTATCGAACTTGACTCTTGCCCTCTTCACCTACCAGATGAACTCATTCAACTCTTTATAATTACTATCCACAACTCCTTTGGTTGATAAAATATGCCTGACCTGTGTATAAAACTAAAGGCACTAAAAACATTTTCATTGCTTCTGTCTTGCTATCCATATCTGTAAAACACAGCTTCCAGTTTCTCATTGTTTGTATTTTCTTTTGTTAATCTCTTCCTACATATCCTTAGCTGCCATGACAAAATCCTTTCTAACCCTTACTCCTAAGTACTTCATTTTATCATGTCCTCATAACTATGGGTATTTCTGCACCAATTGGTAGTTTACAGCTATCACCTTTATCGTTATTAATTTTGTATTCTGAAAAGACTTGAAACTGTCTCAGAATGTTCCACAACATTGAAATGTCCTTTTCTGGTTTTATCTGTACAAAATAATATCATCTGCAAATACAGCCAACATTTTTTGATTACCATGCCAATTATATCCTTGAATTTCTGAACCCCTTATTTTCTTTGCCAGTTCTAAATATAATGCAAATAACAAAGGGAAAGAGGACACCTCTGGTTCCACTGTCAAATAGAACTTGTCAGAGAAGGACCTCCCCACTTTACTTTTTGCCTCCTATGCCTCACATATCCTCCTAATTAACCTTATTATTGTGTCAAGGAATGCAAATGCTTCCATTGCCCTAATCATAAAATCCAAGGTTACTCTTTTGAATGCTTTCTCTGCATCAAGACCTACCAGTAATAGTGGTATTTTCTTACATTCTGTTTTTCTTTGGGTCATTGTTCTATTAATGTTGTCAAATGTTTGCATCCTCTCAAGAAAACCATACAGATCCATATCTATCAGTTTTGGCATCACCTGTGCCATTTCTTTAGCCATTATAGACATAAACACTTTTGTAATCATGGTTCAGAGTCAGAATGGGCCTGTATGAAGCTGGATCTTTTGGCTGTTTGCCATCTTTAGGTATTACAACCACCACAGCTTTCTTCCAGGATGTTGGTGCTTCTTTTCCTTTTAAAATGCTGTTAAACAAAACCTTCCAGATCTTTATCACTTTCTTCCCCACCTAGCTTACAAACTCCCACAGGAATGCCATCTCTTCCTGGAGACTTTCCTGTAGATAAGTTATACATCATCATGATTTTATCTCATCTCCTTCTGTCCTGAATGTTAATTATTGAGCCTCATCTACCTTTAACCTTGGCATATTTAATTCTTATTTCTCTTTATTTGATTTCCATATTTCTCTGCATTATATAGATTTTCATAAAATTTCAGAAATATTCCTAATACCACTACAGGATCTCTGGTTATTTTCCTTGTTATAGTTTCATAGTTTCATAGTTTAGTACTAGGCTATCTGCCCTGGGGCATTTGCAAGCCTAGCCCTAGAGATGTGGCTTTCGCCACCCCATGTAGTGGTACTAAGGTGTATAGAATAAATTTAGAATACTGTGCCTTTGTCTAGTAGTGACACATTGAAGACCCCCTTACTTATTAAAATTAGTTTACTGTGCCTCTGTCAAGTAGCGACACAGGGGTGACCCCCGGGGTAAACCTACGATCTCCTATCCACTTGTCAAGATTTCTCTTGAAGAGAGTCAGTGATGGGCTCTGCCTAACATGGACTGGGCTTTTGTTCCAGAGTATGGGAAGCCTCTGAGTTATGAATCTGTCCCTCCAGCATGTTCTATTCATGTTTGTACTGAGATTTAAATCTTTGGCTCTCGTGGTTCTTATGGATTTGGATTTTTTTGAGGTGAAGCATGTCCATCAATTCCTGGTTGGACATGGCCTTGTACGTCAGGCACACATCACCTCTGAGCAGGCGGTATGCTACTGAATAAAGCTGGAGTTTCTTTAGACTGGCAGCATATGACATATGTTGGAGACCCTCAATCCTCTTGGTGAGGTACTTCTGGGGTCTCTCCAGCTGTTGTAAGTGCTGGGTGAGGTACATACCAAATGGGGCATTGTACTCAATCATGGGCCTGATAAGGGAGGAGTACAGGGGCACGATGACCTCCTTTGATCTGGATGTGAACCCCTTCATGATAAGGTGGGCAAGGTAGAAAGTCTTTCTAACCACTTTGACAACGTGGGTGTCAAATGAGAGGTCACTATCAACTTGGGTCCCCAGGTCTCTGATTACTTTTTCGGTACTCAGTGGGTTACTGTCTATGTGATAATTTGTGGGTACTTTGTTTTCCCAAAGGGATGACTATACATTTCTTGGCATTCAGTTTAAGGCCATGATTCCAGCACCAGTTGTCCGTTTCGGTGAGGCCTTTCTGTAGGATGTATGTGTCAGCTGGTGTATCGACTATGGCGCCTAGTTTGCAGTCATCTGCGACCTTTGTCAGCCACAACCCTCCCATGTTTGCTTTCACATCAGAGAAGTAAATGCCGAACAAGAGGGGTCCCAGGACAGAGCCCTGTGGGACACCACTTGTGACTGGCTTTGAGTCTGACATGGCTCCCGCAATCTTGACTTTATGGGTTCTGTTCTTTAGCCAGTTTGCAACCCATCTTGTGACACATGGATTTACATTTAAGCTGTTTAGCTTGTCTATGATCCCCGAGTGGGGTATTGTGTTGAAGGCTTTAGCCAAGTCCAGGTAGGCTGTATGGACTGCCTTGCCCTCATCAATGGCTCTAGTGACTGTTTTGAAAAAGTCAACCAGGTTCAAAAGGCAGGATCTGCCCTTTACAAAGCCGAACTGGGTGGGATCAAGTGTCTGTAGGTCCCCAATGTCGCTGTTTATGAGTTCCATAATAATTCTTTCCATAGCTTTGCAAACCAGGCTGGTCAAGCTTATGGGGCGGCAGTTCCCAGGGTCTGTAGTGGAGCCTCCCTTGTGGAGTGGGACCACTGTTGCTGTACGCCAGTGTTCAGGTACATATCCTGTAGTAAGGCTAAGGTTAAATAACATTTTTATATGCGGGTTTACCTCCTCTTGGAGTTCACATATCACGCAGCCGGGGATACCATCGGGTCCCATAGATGCTGTGTTTTTTGCTTTGCTGAGGGCGGTTCTCACCTGGACATCAGAGATGACAGGGAGGTTACATTCAGCTGGGATGAGTATTTCTTCTTTTGGAGGTGATGGAGGGGAGAAATTTGCACTGAACCTGTCTGCCAGAATGTTAGCAATATCTGTGGGTTCGGTAAATTTTTTGTCGTTGTGTACTAACTCTGAGCATATCTGAGGGTTTCCGCCCAGGTTTCTAACATAACTGAAGAATGCCTTGTGGTTATCTTTAGTGTCCTTGGTGATTTTTCTCTCAAAGTTGGCCTTGGATGTTTTTATGAGAGAACGTAGCTTTCTTCTAGTGCTGATCAGAGATGCCTTCCCTTTGTGGGATTTTGCTCTGTCTTGCAGTAGCTTCCTTCTTTTGTTATACAATTTGTTTAAGGCTGGGGTCCACCAGACAGGATGCTTTCCTTTGGTGGAGAGGGTCTTGGTTTTATTTGGGATTGCACGATCCATGCATTCTTGGAGATGTCCTTAGAAAGCGTTTGTGTAGGATTCAGCATTGTGGGATGTGGTTTCCATTGCCCCTGTGGGCTTAAATGATACCATCTCAGTCTTGAGAAGTGTAAAGTCAGCTTTTGAGAAGTTTCTCACTGTAGTCTTTTGTGCTGGGGGTGGAGGTGGTAAATGTATATCCAGGGTGATTAGTTTGTGGTCAGATCTCACCAGTGAGGGCAATACTTCTGGTGTGGAGCATTTTGTCCCCATGTTTGTGATGATCAGGTCTAGTATATTATACCCCCTTGTGGGAGAGGTGACTAGCTGTTCCATTGCACTTGAGTTTATGAATTCCAGGAACCTTTGGGCTAAGGTGTTAGGGCTAGAATAGTGCACCCAGTCTATGTTAGGGTAGTTGAAGTCTCCCAATATGATGGTATTTGGTGAGACATTCATATCTTCCAATGTCTTCAGGAAGTCTGAGTGGGGTTCTTGAGATTGGGAGGGTGGTCTGTAACATGCAACCAGTTTTGCCTATGGTTAGTTGCACCTGGATGGTCTCCGATGCTTCATGAGTTGCCACTAACCTGGAGGTGTGGGTATCCTTGATGAATATGGACATTCCCCCTCCCTTTGTGGTTCGGCCCGGGTTTTGGGGCCGAAAAGCATGATATGAGGTAAAGCCTGGTAGCGCTGGGGTGCTCTCAGGAGCTTTGAACCAGGTCTCGGTTACAGCGCAGACATCGATGTTCTCCATACTGAGGAGTGCTTCGAGAGCCTGCATCTTGAGATTTAGACTTCTGGCGTTGAGCAGCATTACCCTTAATTTTTTCCAATTTTGTTTTCTAAGGAGGTGGGTTTGTCTTTTGAGCCTTACCTAAAAAAGGCACTATGGGGGTGGCAAGAGCCTTAGCCAATATCCGGAAGCCCAGTGGTGACAGGTGCAAGCCGTCCCTTGCGAAGCAGCGTGGCTTGTCCAGCATGTCATCCCAGGCAGACAGACATTGGATCCCCCTAGAATGACATCAGTAATTGAGACAATTATTAAAGCTGATCATCTTGTCTTTGTATTGTGGCATCATTCTTGGTGAGGGCAGGATGCTGCTCAGGGTCAGAGTCATACCAGCCTGGGCTACATAATCAGAGAGCTCCTCTATGTCTCTTTTCATGTAGTCCAAAGAGCTACGTCTCAGGTCATTCACGCCGGCATGGACAATGACAGAGTCATATTTGTACGTGCTTTTGAGTGACCTGAGTGCGTGTGTTATATGGCGGATCCTAGCCCCCGATAGGCAGCTTACTGTTACCCTCTCGTTGCTCAGCCTGGAAAGTGGGATGTCAGTGTGTCTGACTGTAGAGTCACCTATCACTAGTGTATCAGGCATAGTGTTTGGCCTTAAGGGCTGTGATTTATTGACACACCAATTTATTGAAGTATGTGTTGCATGTGTTATGTTTTGAGGTGGTGGATTTTTGGGTGTCTGCTTTGGGAGCCTCTGTTGTTTTGGTAAGTTTTTTAATAGAGCCTCCGAGTATGTTTTTGTGTTATTATGTGCTTGATTTGCAGTTGGGGTAGGTCTATGTGTGACTGGGTTTGTTGTGTGTGTGGTTACCTTCTCCTCCTGTCTGGTCTTGCCAGTCCTGAGTTGAAAGAGTTCAGCCTCCAGTTTGGCTATATAGTTGCATCTCTCACATGTATTTGTGTTTGTTGGGAGGAGGAGAGGGTTGTCTGTGTACATGAGACAATTATAGCATTGTCTCAAGATTCCCATATTAACCAGCTGAACAGGAGAAGATGCTAGCAATCTACCACTCGACATGCTAGAATATTATAAGAGAGTGCTGTGCCTTTAAGTGAAGTGGTTGGAGTGGTAGGTGGATGTAGTGCTACTTGAGTTTGAGAGTGCTTGCCTAGAAGAGAAGCTTTGAGAACAAGTGCTATGCTTATAATATAACAAGTAGACTGGTTATTCTAAGAGTAGAGCTTTCTAAGGGAAAATTTGAAGAGCAGACTTGGCGGAGCCAGAAAAAGTTTAACCCTGTTTAACCGGCAGTGCGCTATGCACACAATCGCTCAAATGCGGATTTTAAACAGGGAACTTCAAAAGAGCTAGAAATGGTCCAAAACAACCAATTACTACAGCTCTCGTGCTGAGGTCACTCCTTCAGGGACAGATAGGCTGCTCAAGGCTCCCCACTCCCACTGGTGAGCAAAGAAACTTCCTTCTTATTCAACTAAGGTAATGGACAACACAGGAACTACACCACAGCCCAGAATACAGCAAAGCCTGTAAACTGGTCTAAACTAGTCAAGGAGAGGCAGGAAAACAAGGATTATTTTTTTTTTTTGTTTTTAGATAGAAAACACCTAGAAATACAGAAGGCAGCAATAAATCAGTTACACAGGCTAGCACACTTTAGTGGGCAGCCTCTATAGTTAAATTAAACAAACAAACAACAGATTTTCAATTAATTTTTGACCAGGTAAAATTTTAAGTGCAGATACTATATAATGCAGCAAACAGTTAAAAAAACAGTATAAGCTTGTTTAAAATAAGCAAGAGAAGGTATTCCAAGTAAAAAACAGAAACAAATACTTAAATCTGGAAAGTAGTCGTTTTTCTCAGTTCTCTGTAGCTAGGACCACTCTGCAGGACCACGTGGAGCTGTCTCTGAGTAGTATAGTCAGAAAAAAATGCTCTGAGGCGGATTTTAAACAGGGAACTTCGAAAGAGCTAGAAATGGTCCAAAACAACCAATTACTACAGCTCTTGTGCTGAGGTCACTCCTTCAGGGACAGATAGACTGCTCAAGGCTCCCCACTCCCACTGGTGAGCAAAGAAACTTCCTTCTTATCCAAGTAAGTTAATGGACAACACAGGAACTACACCACAGCCCAGAACACAGCAAAGCCTGTAAACTGGTCTAAACTAGTCTAGGAGAGGCGGGAAAACAATGATTATTTTTTTGTTTTTTTTGTTTTTAGATAGAAAACACCCAGAAATACAGAAGGCAGCAATAAATCAGTTACACAGGCTAGCACACTTTAGTGGGCAGCCTCAATAGTTAAATTAAACAAACAAACAACAGATTTTCGATTAATTTTCGACCAGGTAGAATTTTAAGTGCAGTTTTCGATTAATTTTCGACCAGGTAAAATTTTAAGTGCAGATTGCCTAAGCTTGGCAACAACCATTTCTATTTTCTGTTGCCAGAGCTGTTGTGCTAATAGCTTTTTCCTCTGGAGTTGTTAGCAAAAACAGGTGCTTAACAGCTCGTTCCTTATTTTCTCTTTAGCACTTTGCAGTTGTGCCTCTTCTTATTCTATGAGATTCCCCCTATTCTGTGACACTTTAACCTTTGTCATCCCCTCTAAATAATTCTTGTTACTTCTTAACTATATCTCTTTCTGTTTTATTTCTACCCTACTTTTAAACCCCACTTTCATTTTATCCCACTCATAGCTATATTTTCTGAATACATTTCTATCTTCCTTATTAACTCCACAACAATTTCCACTACCCATTCATTAAAGTCCTCTCTGTTTAACAGATAGGCAGAGAACTGTCATTGTCTCATTTTTTTTATTTAATTACCCTGCATTTTGATTTTAGTTATTATTGGCACATGATCTGAAATAGTTATTGGATGCATATCATAACTTTCAATTAAATGTGTGACACTGCCAGCCCAGCTGCCTAGAATTTTGTAAATAATCCTATGTCATTTGTGAATATTGATATGGTTTATACAGAACGGTATGCTATGTACTGAGCTTCAAGAATGTAACCACAGCATACCCTGTTGGAACATAGAAGAGTAACTTACAAAACATCAAGAAAATAAGTTAAAATTAAGCGCTTTACAATGTGCCACAAAAGTTAGTTTCAATGCAGAAAGGAGACAGGATGTCTAGAGCTAGAAATTTTTTTCTATTGTCTTGGAGAGGCGTAGTTACTAGGTTTAAAATGTAAAAAGTGTTTTATAGCTTTATGACTTCCTAGCATCTACACAGTTCTGAGAGGTGTGTATTTTTAACACAGAAATGTTAAAATTCTGTTAAGTTTCTTTTTAGTCTGGGAATTAAGTCAGGTGACAAAAAGTGATGTCATCCAGGCTAACCCAGGAGTAGAATGTGATATTAACTTGGGAACTCTCTCAGAGAGAGTCTGTGCATTTTTTATTTTGTCTTGGACCTATCAAGAACATTCTCTCATCATCACCATCTGCATTTGCATGTCTGTAAGATTTGGGGCATAGTATCTCTTTTAGCTATAGATAGGAATATAGTAAATATTAGTTTATCTGTTGTCTGTATTGATTTGAGACTGTCCTGCTCCTGCAATGTTGTTTTAAAATATTTCCTGTGATTTTGAACTCTGAAGTAACTGTTTGCTTATTGAGTATTGTTTTGTTCTTTTATTATTTATTATTAAATATATTTAAACCCATCTTTGTGGCTGATACTTGTGAGACATATCTAAGCTCTTAGCGTACTGGCATATGTATTAGGTGCCACTGTACAGGCCATTCCTAAATAGCCATGCTCTTAGTCAAAACTACCATTTGGATAATAGTAACATTACACAGTAGGATTGGACACCCTTTGTAAGGGCCTTATAGTAGCTGATAAGGGTGGTTGGTGACAGTGATAACTACATTATAGTCTGGGCAGAAGTGGTCATAGCTAGTAAAACTGTGCCAGCCTTTCCCAGGAGTGTGTGTGTGTGTGTGTGTGTGTGTGTGTGTGTGTGTGTGTGTGTGTGTGTGTGTGTGTGTGTGTGTGTGTTTGTATATAAATAAATCAAATTTCAAAGTGTGTGTGTGTCAGCTACTTGGGCAGGGACACAAAGCACTGGTTGGACCGAGAGGGTGCTGGAGGTTTTGGCTTGACCACTTGGCTGAGATCTCATCCCTATAGCTGTGCCAGTGGGAAGTCTTATTGGGGATCTGGAGAAAGAGGCAGAAACCAGCCCCAGACTGACTGTGCTCTTAAGGGAAATTGTACTTTACTGTGTGTGTGTATACTTGTTATCCTCCCATTATGTATGTCCCTCACTGTTGCCAGTGGTGAGGATTGAGGCTCCTTGATTACTGGGCCAGTGCAGGGGCATCACAAAATGCACATGTTCCTGTGAAGTATAATGTCTCTCTAGTCTAGCCCAGTTTTTGTACTTTTGGGAATAATATGTAAATTCTCTCCAAGCTCCTGCGTCTGAATTCACATCTTTCACACTAAATATTGTCATAAATTTCTTCAAAAATCTGCAGTCTTTTGTTATAATTTCCCTTCTAGGCCAGCCAGATACATCCTCACTGTTGCAAATCAATACCAGTCCCCAACTATAAGTAGCATTCCCTGTTGAAAGCTGATTATTTCTCCCAGAATTTTCTTAATAAGCTCCATTGTAGCAGCTTTAGGTGGACTATAAATACATGCCAGTGTAACATTCCTGCCTTGCCAGTAGCCTGTTACTGCTACACATCTACATGTAGTATATATTTCCTCTTCTGTCACTATTGGATCTCCTCCAGCAATTAATATAAGTACTCCCGTCTGTCACCTCAGCAACCTTAGATTGCAGCCTATTATCTTAAGCATGCTTTTGTCCAGGCTTTCTTCTCTTTTTACATTACAGTGCCTGTATTTCTTAAAACTAAACAAGAAGAAAGAATGCAAATAAGGGAAAAAAATACCTGTTTACTTTAGTATTCTGTAACACACAAACATAAGTAAAAATGCTTTACTATATAACAGAGTTTATGTCATGTTTTATAAAAAGACTGTTAAGAACAAATATTGTTTTACTTAAAGTTACCTCTTTCTTTCCTCTTCATGTCTCCTTAATGTTCTTACAGATGTTAATGACACAAAGTAGGACTTGTGCTTTGGAGTCCCCTACAAGTTTAACAAAGACAAAAAAGTCCTATATTTCTATGTTTTCTTTTTCCTCCATATTTCACAAATGTGATTGATGCTTTGTGATCCCAATTTATTCATTAATTTCTGAGTTGCTAGTTTTCTTCCTGTTGATGTCTGTCTCCCAACTCCAGTCTTTGGTTCATTTCCAACAAACTCCTGTTTCTTCTAGTCAAAACTCCTGTGCTTTTCTGTGTCTCTCAGTTATTTTCCTTCGGAACATTGGAAAAGGTTTCACTGACATGATCTCTCTATGAGCTTTATTATCAGAAAAATAAGAAGCAGAGACCCCTTCTGTTTAATAGCTCACTTTTTTGTTGGACAGACTTTTGTATTTCCTCCCTAGTATGTTCTGCAACAAAAAATGACTTTGTCCCTCTAGGAAAAAAAATATTATGAAGATTGCTGTATACAGCAGCTTGAATCTCACATCTGCCTCTCAACATTCCCCGATTGTTGGAATAAATGTACTCCTCTTCTGCCTGGTGGACAGTGAGTAATCACTGACCACAAACACACTACTGTTGCCAACCTTTAATACTTTGTCCTTCTGCCACAGTTTTGTCAGAATCCACTCTTTCTGCTGGTAGCATTGCTTCTTTACTATTAGAGAGCTTGGCTGCTTTCTCATGGCTAGGATTGGAGCATACACACTATGTGTCCTTTCAGTTAATGAATTCTGCTGTGGAGTACCAGTCCAGTTGGTTATTCATGCTTTCATAAAATTAATAGTCTGTTCCTTTCACCTTCTCTGGAACAGCAGAAAAATCTCAGGTTATTCCTATGTGCTCTGTCCTTCGAATCTCCCATTTTTTGAAACATCTCTTCTTGAGCAGTCTCATACTCAGCCAGCATTTCCTTAATTTCAGCCTCTGATTTTTAGCCTTACTTGTCTTATCTGTAAAGCCATGAAATACCATGTTTCCTGTACAGATAGGGGGTCACATGTGCCTGAGTATTTTGATGCTGGTGAAAAGGTTTATAAGTAAGCATACATATGGAGGCTTAGATTTTACTATAGTATTCATCAGTAGCTAAGTGCAGTTGTGATTCTTTTCATTCTGTGATATAGTTAAAGAAACCTTTGACTGGTTTGCTTCCAGCCTTTGGTGCTTCTCATTTTTGTAGTCTGATTTAGAATATTTGATATGCTGTTATAAGCATTTTTTGAATTTTGTTTAACCTAGATTTGTTTTGAGACTGTGTTACTTGTGAATGTAAGGTAGTTCCTTTTTTTTGTTTGTGTTGTACACGTTGTTTATTCTGGAGTTTTGCCTTTAAATGCCCAGCGTATTTGTGACATTTTGATATGTACTTCTGAATGCAATAGTTAATGATATGAAAGACATCATTGGGGGCATGCTGGACATTTTATTTTAGTTACACAGTCTGTTGCAAGGTTGTCTTATATGGGACAATACTTATACTGGCAAAACCTAGAAATTAGAATTTTATTTGATTGAGTTGCTGATAGTCCTTAGTTTTAAGATGATAGTGTTCTGATCAGTGTTTGTTAGGAATGGAGTGATTTTAGGAGGGGAGCATTTAAATCTAATGGTTTGTTATGATATAATGCCAAAATGTTGCTGTTTCTTGGGTTTTGAATATTTAATTAAGATTATTCTATTTAAAAAAGTCAGAGATTGGTTGTAATTGTTGTATGGTAATTTACCCACTCCTTGTTTGGGCAACTGAAATTCCCTTAAGTATTGCATTATATTTGCTCTTCAAATCCTGAATTGTATTCAAAAAGTATAAATATACATAGTAATAAGAAATGTATAATATTCCTTGCCATGCAATAAAGATGATTTCACATTCCTTAGTGGGGTGAGAAACATTCTGCAAAAATTAACCAGGCTGAAAGATAGTTGTGAGTGGAAATTTATATTACAGAATTTTTCAGAGTGATTTCTGAATCTATTATGTAGCAACAAGAAAAGGACTAAATACATCAAGGAATTCCTGATGTGCAGTTTTACTAAGATATTATCATATAGATGTGAAACAATGGAATATGCCATCCTGATAATAAGCTACAAGCCTGAACAGGCAGTGAAAGGTGTGAATTTTTCAATGACAGACTTATCAGTGTGCAATTAAAAAAAATGGGACACACAAATCTTGAAGGCTACTTAAAACACACCCAGGCCTCAGAATCAGACATTTGTGGTTATAACTTAGGACTGGTAAATTATTTCCAATTCCTGTAGGTTTCTGAAGCTTAAAGTCACTGAAGCTTCATTCAGATGAAACAAGACTGTTGAAACTTTAGCGTGATAGAACCTAAATAAAATATTTTTTGCAAGGGTTCAAACCCCCCCCCCCCCACTTAACCTTATCTTCCTTAAATACACTAATAGAACAGTCAGACTGCCTTTGAGAAAAGCCGACACTCACTGAATCACTGCTAGTACACAAATAGTGCACTGGCAGTGATTCCCTATGGGAAAAGTGATTAGAGAGTTCACCGCCAGTAAGCAAATAGACAGTGCACTGGCAGTGATGCCCTATGGGAAAAGCGATCAGAGAGTTAATTTTCATAGAAGCTGACAAGTTTAAATTTAAATTATTTTATACTTGTTTAAATGTAGAGAAGCCATATTGCTATATGTTCCTATGGACCCTTTAGACAGAACTGCTACCATTAAATACTGTGTTGTAGAATGGGTCTAAATTGAAATGGACAGAGGACTGTGAACACATCTTCAAGGAGATGAATAGTCATGTGTCCATTCACTTTGATTGACTTTTTCCTATTTGGTTGGGCTTTGTTTTATAGAGGGGTGCTCTGTTGCATCAGCTGCAGAGTAATGTAGTGAGAACCACTGTATTTCATCCAAGATCATTGATTAAAGCTAAACACGACAGGTCTAGGAATAATGAAATTCAACTATTTTGCATAAAGAAAAAAATCTGCTGTTTCTCGATCACAAGTCCATGCAAACCATACTCAGCCCAGGAAAAGGGGTACCCTGTGATACTTGTGATTGATAGCTGTAGACTGATTCGTGTTCCTGTGGGGATGATATCGAATGTAAGGATGCAACCTGGCAATACTGATGAACTGTCATGACCTTTGCATGAAAAACCTGAAGAACTAGTAACCTTGGAGCATGTGTGTACTCAATAAACCTGTTAGAAAAGCTGCTGCTGTTGCTGTACAAAGAGCAAGCAAGAAAAATAACAGTGCTGTCACAAGTGTATGAGTTATCCGTAAAAGAATAATCTGTATGGCATGTCTAGTTACACTCCTATATTTCTGCTAAGGAAGAACAGCTCTTAGTATGTTGAGGAACTTTACTCTGTGTTTGGAGAGTGGTTATTTCATCACAGTTAGTTGTCAAGTGGTGTTGTTAACCTGAAGAGCAAAAAAAAAAAAACAAACTTTTTTTTGATTGGGGAGATGGGGGAGACACCTTGGCAACAACGTTTCACAAAACAAAAAGATAAAGATCAAGTCTATGTCTCTTCCCTCTGTTAAACAGTATAGCATTCACAGGAAGTCCATATCTACCCCCCCCCAATTAAACAGTGTAGCATTCATTGAAAGTCCAGTAGGTAAAAATAATAAGAAATCATCACGGCTGTAATAAGAAATCATCAAGACTGTTTTTATCTATTAGTGTAAGAATTCATATATCCCGCGTTAGTGATGCTGTGGTAGCGTTGTCGCCTCACAGTAAGACGTTGTCATGTTCGATTCTCAGCTAGAGCGTCTTCTGTGTGGAGGCATGCATGAATGGGCGTGTCTTCGTTGAAGGTTGTGCGTCAGGGCTGGTAACTCGGCACATAAAAATCCCCTACCAAACATTAGCGGACCGGAGTTCTGCTGTGGTGACCCCTAACCGGGATAAGCCGAAAGACACAACAAGTGTAAGAATTCATATCTCTTTCTTTCTCCAATCCTCCTTACATAAAATAGCATGACATTCATTGAAAGTCCACTCAGTAAAAATAATAAGTCATCAAGGCTGTTTTTACCTATTAGTGTAAGAATTCATATATCTTTCTTTCTCCAATCCTCCTCCCATAAAACAGCATAACATTCATTGAAGGTCCAGTCAGTAAAAATAATAATAAGTCATCAAGGCTGTTTTTACCTATTAGTGTAAGAATTCATATCTCTTTCTTTCTCCAATCCTCCTCCCATAAAATAGCATAACATTCATTGAAGGTCCAGTCAGTAAAAATAATAATAAATCATCAAGGCTGTTTTTATCCATTAGTGTAAGAATTCATATCTCTTTCTCTCTCCAGTCCACCTTTTCCCATAAAATAATGTAACATTCATTGAAAGTCCAGTCAGTAGAGACATTCAAATAAAAGTTCATCCCTGTCCATATTCAAGTGCAACTTAGATCTCTGGTTGGGAAACAAGAAATTTACCCCAGGACTGCCTCAGTACTACTAATGGACAGAGGCAGCTCCTAAATGCTTTGTCCCATGCATGGGTCCCCTCAAGTTACATATGATATGCTCCCAGTTATTCTCATTAGGGATAATATATAGCTACAGTAGATGTAAAATGTGTACACACCCCTGTTAAAATGCCAGGTTTTTGTGATATAAAAAAATGAGGCCACAATAAATCATTTCAAACCCTTTACCACCTTTTAATGTGACCTATAACCTTTATAATTCAATTGAAAAACAAATAAATCAGTTAGGGGAAAAATATAAAAAATAAAAAACATACAATAAGCTGGTTGCATAAGTGTGCATACTCTTAATACTTTGTCGAAGCACCTTTTGATTTAATTAAAGCATTCAGTCTTCTTGGGTACATACCTGCCATCAATTAAAGAGACTCTGATTAACCCCAAATAAAGTTCAGCTGTCCTGGTAGGATTTTCCTGACATTTACTCAGTTGCCTGCTACAACAAAAGCTGTGGTTTGCAGAGAGCTTACAAAGTGTCAAAGGGATCTCACTGTTGAAAGGTATCAGTCATGAGAAGGGTACAAAAAAAATTCCACAGCATTGGATATACCATGGGACATAGTGAAGGCAGTCATCAAAAAGTGGAGAAAATATGGGACAACAGTGACGTTGCAAAGAACAAGGCGTCCCTCTAAAATTGATGAAAAGACAAGACAAAAACTGGTCAGGGAGGCTGCCAAAGGACCTACAGCAACACTGAAGGAGCTGAAGGAATTTCTGGCAAGTAGTGGTTGTGTACTACATGTGACAACAATCTCCCGTATTCTCCATATGTCTGGACTGGGTAGGGTTGCAAGACGGAAGCCTTTTCTTACACAGAAAAACATCCAGTTCTGGCTAAAATTTGCAAAACAATACATCAAGTCTCCCAAAAGCATGTGGAAAAATGTGTTATGGTCTGATGAGACCAAGGTTGAACGTTTTGGCCACAATTCCAAAAGGTACGTTTGGTGCAAAAACAACACTTCATATCACCAAAAGAACACTATCCCTACAGTGAAGTATGGTGGTGGCAGTATCATGCTTTGGGGTTGCTTTTCTTCTGCTGGAACTGGGGCTTTAGTCAAGGTAGAGGGAATTATGAACAGTTCCAAATACCAGTCACTTTTGGCCCAATACCATCAGGTGTCTGCTAGAAAGCTGAAGATGAAGAGAAATTTTACCTTTGAGCATGACAATGATCCCACCAGAGGAAAATTAAGATTTTGGAATGGCTCAGCCAGAGCCCAGACCTAAATCCAATAGGAGATATGTGGGGTGACCTGAAGAGGGCTGTGCACAAGAGCTGCCCTTGCAATCTGACAGATTTGGAGTGCTTTTGCAAGGAAGAGTGGGCAAATATTACCAAGTCAAGATGTGCCATGCTGATAGACTCCTACCCAAGACTGAATGCTGTAATTAAATCAAGAGGTGCTTCAACAAAGTATTAGTTTAAGGGTGTGCACACTTATGCTACCAGCTTATTGTACGTTTTTTTATTTTTTATATTTTTCTCCTAACAGATTTGTTTGTTTTTCAATTGAATTGTACAGGTTATAGGTCACATTAAAGGTGGGAAAAGTTTAGAAATTATTTATTGTGGTCTCATTTTTTTTGTATCACAAAAACCTGGCATTTTATATCCACTGTGTCTACCTTGGGATGGTAAGGCCAGTCTCTAACCGAATGGGATAGGTTATTTTAAGCACAAAAAAGGGAAATTGGACAGGCTTAAAATGGCCTGCAAGGGCAGCTAGCCTAGTACTTACCTATGAACCTGTGAATGTGTGACTAGTAGATAAAAACAGCCTTGTTGAATTAAGAACACATATAAACCCCCTCAGTAAAACAGCCAACAAAGCCCTATCTGCCCAGTATTGCAACAACAATAACCAGTACAAGTAGCCATAATAATCAGACAAGGGCAATTAAAATATTAGTACTATTAACTTAGGTCATTGACAGAATAAGAGAATGTGAATTAATATACATTTTTCTGAAGTAAAAAATTCTGTTATAATATGCTTATTTTATCACTGAAAATATATCTTTCTTTCTTTCTAGTTATTGTATATTAAGTGCAGTTCTTCTCCAAAAAAGATGACTGTGTAAAAGCCATTAAGCCATACTACATTTATGCAATGGATTTTAATTTGAGACATGCAACAATCCAGTACATATCAATTATCCAGATGTTTGCAGAATGCCCAGATTTTTGCCTCATATTGGTCTGTTTCTCATAAATTTTGTGGTTTTGTGGCAAAGCACTGGTAATTGAAGTCACTAAATGACATCTGAGATTCAGACTTTCTGTCCTTCAGAAAATGCATGTTAACACAAAAGCTGTTAACTTAGTTATGAAAGCGATACTTAAAATCTTTCCCTATTTTTGGGGCCTTTGTTCCACCAACATTATTGACTAAGTCACTAAATAATGACAGACATTTGAGTTTCACACCATTTTTCAGATCTTTGCATAATTATGATTGGTATGCATATTTGCAGAATTACTGGGCACATGTTAGTATCTTGAAAGTAGTGGTACTTAAAACTCCAGCTATCAGTGCAGTGTTTTTTCAGCAGTGTGTATACTTTCATTTAATACCATGGAATACTGTAAGCACCCCATTGCTCAAGGTATTAAAATAATTATTTACATATACGATTTATTCATAACATTTCCAGAAAATAACTCGCATTTTCTGTAATACCAAGTACCTCATTGGTTTGATAAGCTATTTATGAGCTCTGTTGTGACTGGACATGTGAAATGCTACCTCGCAATCCATCCAAGTAGAAAATGCTAGAGATATTTACAGAAGTATGATAAATATGCACATATGCATATTTTATCACTGAAGAAATATAAATATCTAAAGATTGGTAGAAGGCATACAGCAGGTATCAGTGACTTGTGCAGCTTGTACTTTGCTGTCGGTATGAAGTATGAAGCTCTACTGACCGGCATTAACTGACTAATACTAATTGATTGACTAGTCCACGTGCTTTGTGCACCTTCACGTACAATAAACATATGCTGGAAGCATACTGTGCAAGTTGTTTCCACAAAATGTCTAGGCAAAGCCAAAAAGCAGTTGGTAAACGGGGAAAAACACACTGACATGGCATTAACATTACTCAAATAAGCTGTAAAAGGTAATGCAACAATAGAAACCAAGCAACAATGCACTCAGTATAGTAAACATATGCCAAAAACATGTCTCACAACTCCTTTGTTTATGTGCTGATAAAATGGGTGGACAGTAGCACAAACTGCAACCATGTGGTCTGCTAACAGATAACACTTTTTTATCTAAGCAACTGGTACTTTTTTAATATTAGTCAAATTAATTATAAAAGGTAGTGGATCAACATAATCACATGTACATTTCTATCTGTACAAATTCTGAAGCTCTTCTGACCAAAGTATATAAGCAACATGTCTCCTTACCCCTAAAAAAAGATAGCTACCACAAACCCTTCTTCAGCTATGTCAAAAGATTTAGAGGTATAGCCTGGGAATGCTTAAAACTAATATATAACAACAACACTTGCTCATCAACAGCATACAAAGCCAACATATCTGTGGACCAATTCAGCTCTAACTTTACTCTTCTGTCTTCCCCCAACTTTTTCCAGTTTATTAAACCCCCACACCACCCCCTCTGGCCATATCTGAACAGATCCTGAATGCATTCTCCAAGGTCAAAAACATTTGCTCTAAGGGTTGACTGAAAAGGTCATTGGGTCTGAAATGCATTCAAAATTACTGACCTTTGAATTTAACTGTCACTGTTCTCCATATATGTCTATCATGGTGCTAATTCTCTTTGCTAGGTTGTCTTTGCTCTGTTTGCATTGCAAAAGAGTAACCTAGACAAACTTGAAAACCACGATTAATACAGCTGAGTGGTTTACAATCACTTAAGTATGCACTGCTTTAGCATCCAAGTAAGATTTATACATAAATACTGGAGGCAGTTATGCAGAAAATAATTTTAGACCACTGACATTTCTTGCAGAATTTGTACAAATAGCAAAACCTACATTAAGTACACAAATTTAATGACTGTTTAGAATTGGAAAATGACAAAAGTGTCATTTACTTACTTCAGTAGCATCATCCAGCCCCACTCCATCCACCTGTTATCTCCACTTTAACTGATTTCCATAGATGACTGATTGTGACAAAAATGTAATTGCTATGGTAATGTATGTTAATTTGTTATACAAACACTACATACATATTCCAAGCTGCTTTCACACAAATCACAATATTCCCAAGATGCTTTGACATAAATCACACTCCTCCCGCAAAGCCAGGATAATAAACGGCGATCAATCATCTAGACTGAAAGACTACTAGTTTTTGGTTTAAAAAATTTACTCCCACCTTATTTGTATTCTTCTGGAGAAGTAAAGATCACTGGATGCAAAGCATGATTGTGTTCGACACAGCTTGAAAAAAAAAAACAGTTAACAGTTACGTAGCAAGAGTGTGGCTCTGCTGCACTTTTGTTGCACAGAACTGCTGATTATGCCTTTAGTTGTTTATGCCATTGATAATAATTACGCACTTTTTTCTTTTTGGTATAAAGAAAATTAACACCAACACACTACTCCATATGTGCATCACAGTCAAAATAGAATCAAGGCAACAGATTTAGAGGTTAAGCATTTCAAAGCCCATTTTTTGTGTCTTTTTAGAAACAGTGGAGATTCCACTGCATTTGGAGATGAATGAAGCACTGTGGCACTTGCATTCTTCTGCCTTACTCATTTCAGACAGTCCTACTATTTTTGATACCCTGCAAAGTGATTACATATACACTGACATCCCTACTTGCATTACTGACTCACTGTAATCATGATTTACCGGGAATCAAACCTTTGAAAGAAATAGCAAAAATAGAAGGCAAAAATGCACTACAAAACACAAATTCTGCATATCCTTTTAACTGAAATATGGCCAAAACATACTCACCGAGTTTAGAAATGATCCACTCAAGAAAACTTTTCCCATTTTTTACATGGAGTGGCTCAGCTACTCCTACATCTCTCCAGGATAAGAGAGCTAAAGTAAGGAGGCAGCCCAACTTTTAAACACGCAACAAATGATCGGGATCAGGAAGGTCCATTTGAAAAAATAACAGTCATCAGGCAATCAGATTGGTTTGTGCAGGAGATGGATGACATCACCAGCATTACAAGCAATCATTTTCTCGTCTGTGTCCTCCATTTTTAATTTCAGCAGGTTGATGAAAGATTGTATGTGAGGTTACTTTGCAACAGCGAGATTAATAAACAGTTCTTTTTTTCTGTACAATTTCTAATTAGAACTCTGGGTTTTTAATGTATGCACTTAAAGGTACATACCATTGATCAGTCAAATGTTGGTGTCACACTGTCCTCAACAGAGTGGATGCAGGTCACTGTTTCAGTCCCAGAGAAGATCAAAGAGATTCTATCCTGAGCACTTAGGAAGATATCCTTTATTTGCTGGATAACTTAAGTGGGAGCATATATGTGCAGTATGAAAAAAAAAATACAGTTGCCATTAAAGTGTGCATTAAAATTATTGATAGTATTTTAAACCACTGCTAAGTTATGTACCTAAACTGTGTATAGCTTATAAAGCAAAGGTAACAGCAGATATCTTAAAATGGTATTTGTGGGGTGCAAGGGCAACGGTTCATGGAAAGTAATTCCAAAATGTCACCCCCAGTTTGACTGCCTGTGTATTTGAAACTATAGGAGTTTATTACTACCATATTTTTATCAATATCCTATTATGCCATCAAGCATACCACTACTCTGTGTCCATACCATCAGTTAAGGAAACTGACCCATGTACACTAAAACTAGAATAAAGTAACACACTGCACATACAGATATAAAAACCTCACCTTCCTGTCAAAATGCTCATCTAACTCAAGCCCCTAGAAATTAAATTTAACTTGAAGTAAAAAAAAAATTGAGGAGGGGGGGGGTGTAAAAAACAAAAACACATAGTCAGTGGTACCACTTGCAATTTGTACCCGAAGCACACAAAATAAACTGACTTTAGCTATCTGAAAAATATAAGTAAACTACAAAATTAAAAGACATTAATATAATCCATTTTATCTTAGCAACACATTAAAAATATACATTGGCTATTTCTGGCCTACAACTTATGTCTCTACCTCATTGTGTATATACATTACTACACACCATAAATCCTACCTCTTTAAAACTATTAGCTACTAGTTTTCTTTCTGTAGTTATAGACCTCTTCACCTATAGCCTGTTCATCTTCTACCCCACCTATCCCATTTCTCCACTATGCAAATTTACAACCTGCTTCTATCCCTCCTCTCTACCTCTACCCTAATCCTCCTATATAACCTCTCCTCCTACAATACTCAGTTAAAACCTCACCATCCTCCATCTATCCCTTAGTTAGCCCTCAGTTCCCAAACTCACCCCTACTTCAATTCTCCATCTTCCTAAAATAAAAATTCCCCCCTTGCTCCTCTTTTTCCTCTAAAAGCAAAGTGAGGTATTATTACCTTCTCCCCACTCCTCACAGCTCTCTTCCTACTCAATATGTCCTCATCCAATCTGGAGACATCCATCCTAACCCTGGTTATGACTTCCTGTTTCCTAAACCTCTATGCCCAAGTACCCAACCACTCCTCAGCCTAACATCCCTACAAAACATCTTTCTCTGTATTCCATGAACATTAGAAGTATAGTCAACAAAGTCTTTGAATTCCATGCCTGGATGTCCCATCACTCTCCTGATATCATAACTCTCTGTAAACCTTGGCTGAATTCCCACATTCCTGACAAAGATATCTTACCCCCAGGATGCAACATCCTACAACTTGATAGATCCCATAGAAAAGGTGAAGGAGTCGTTATCCTGTTCTCTAATCACCTTTCAGTAACCCCACCCCCTCTTCCACATTCGCCAAACTGCTAATTGCCAATTGCAAAATCAATGTCCACAATGAAATCACCATAGTTGCAATTTACATACCCCCTGATGACAATATCCCAGTACTAGAAAATGTACTCTCCTGGCTCACTCAACACTTGTGTAATGAAACTATAGTCTTGGGCAAAGTCAACATTAACTGGTTATCCTTCTCCTCAGATACTCCTACCTCCTGTCTTAATTTACATGGTTTCTTTCATTTAATATCCACTCCAACACGCACCAACAAATCTACTAACTTTACCTCTCTTCTTGACTGGATAGTAGTCTTTCACCCCTATAAGTATTACTTCCCAGAAACACTGCCTGATGCTCTCAGTGATCACTGCCCAGTCAAAGTCCTCAAATTCTCATAGGCTGGTACTAGGCTATTGGCCCTAGGGCCTATACAAGCCTAGCCATAACAATTCCCTGGCTATTTCTTCCCAAAGTATTTACTTCCCTGGACCCCTGTCTAGCAGGGCGACTGACATAATCCCCAGGGTGAATTTCCTATCGCCCATCCAATCATCAAGGTTCCTTTTGAAGAGGGCCAAAGAGGTGCTCTGCTTGACAGTATGGACAGTTTGTTTCAGAGTCTGGGGAGTCTCTGGGTCAGGAACCTATCCTTCCAGCATGTTTTGTTCATTGTGATGACAAGGATTAAATCCCTGGAGTATGTGTCTCTGAGGGATTGGGATTTCTTTAAGTGTAGAATGTCCAACAGCTCTGCATTTGACATGGACTTGTATATTAAGCAGAGATCGCCTCTGAGTAGACGATATGCGACAGAGTATAGGTGGAGTTTTTTTAGACGGTCAGCATAGGGAATCTGCTTTAAGCCTGTGATTCTTGTAGTGAGGTATTTCTGCGGCCTTTCCTGTTGTTGCGGATGTCTTGAGAGGTACATACCAAATGGGGTGTTGTATTCTATAATGGGTCTAATAAGGGATGATGAGCACAGTGGGACAATGACCTCATTTTTTCTGGATGAAAAGCCCATAGTGATGAGGTGTGCCACATAGAAGGATTTCCTGACTGTTGTGGCGATGTGGTTATTGAAGGTGAGACCACTGTCCACCTGTGCCCCTAAGTCTCTTATCACACTTTTGGTGTTTAGTGTACTGCCACCTATGTGGTAATTCGTGGATACATGTTTTTTCCCGAAGGGGATAACTGTACACTTCTTGGCATTGAGCTTGAGCTCATGGCTCTGGCACCAAGCATCTGTTTCTGTAAGACCCTTTTGTAGAATATCCACATAATTTGGGTATTCAATAATGGCTCCCAGTTTGCAGTCATCTGCGAACTTTGTTAGCCAGAGTCCCTTAGTGTTGGCCTGTACTTCAGAGAAGTAGATGCCAAACAAGAGCGGTCCCAGGACTGAACCCTGAGGTACTCCACTTGTCTGGAGCTGGATTGGAGTCGGCTACTTTTACAGTGTGGGTTCTGTCAGTAAGCCAGTTGGCAACCCATTGAGTGACGTAGGGATTAATGCCAAGCATAGTAAGTTTATCTATGATTCCAGAGTGGGGGATGGTGTCAAAGGCCTTGGTGAGGTCCAGATAGGCTGTGTGGACCACCTTACACTTTTCCACAGCCTGGAGATTGATTTGAAGAAGTCAGTCAGGTTCAGGAGACAAGATCGGCTCTTCACAAACCCAGACTGCGTGGGGTCCAGAGTTTGAAAGTTGCCCGTATCTTTGTTTATAAGTTCCATGGCCTTGCACATCAGGCTCGTTAGACTGATGGGGTAGTAGTTCCTGGCATCCAAGGTGGTTCCCCCCTTATGGAGTATGATAACTGTAGCTGTGCTCCACTCAGTGGGCACGAAACCTGAGGTGAGACTATGATTAAACGTGACACTTAGGTGAGGTGCCAGTTCATTTTGTAGTTCATGTAGTACATATCCTGGGATGTTGTCTGGTCCCATGGATGCTGTATTCTTAGCTTTGGAGAGTGTGTTTTTTACCTGTCTGGCCGTTATTACTGGAATTTGGCAATCTTTCGGTATTGAGATGAGCCCTCTACGGGGTGAGAAGGGGGTGAAGTTTGCATTGAATTGATCTGCCAGGATATTGGCAATATCCTTGGGATCAGTATATTTAATGCCATTCTGTTGTAGCTCAGAGCAGATCTGAGCATTGCCGTTTAGATTCTTGACATAGCTATAGAATGCCTTGTGGTTGTCTTTGGAATCTTTGGCAATTTTATTTTCGTAACTAGCTTTGGAGAATTTTATGAGAGATCTCAGCTTCTTACTGAGGCTGGTAAGGGCGTTTTTTTGCATCCTCGGATTTTCCTCTTTTCTGCACCAGTTTCTTCCTTTTGTTTGTCCTCACATCATGCTAGACCTCAGAAGTTCATAACCTGTCACAAACTGTCACATTTTGATCCTGATAAGCTCAACATCCATCTCTCTGCCATTAACTGGTCCTTCCTTAGACATCTCCCTCTAGATGATGCTGTACTACAATTCAGTTTTGTATTTCTTAACATTCTCAACTCCTTTTGCCCCCTTGCGTACTGTTAGAGTCAAATCTATCATATCCCCATGGCTCACACACTCCACCCACTCCTTAATGCAAAAAAGGGGCAACTCTTGGAGGCTCTGTTCCAAAACCAAGCTACCCTCCCACCTCCAACAATATAAAGAACTTTGCAACCTTACCAAAAATCCATCTATAATGACAAGAAGAACTTAACTAACCCAAGGAAATTCTGACATGCCATCAACCTAATTCTACATCCAGGAAACCCCTTTTCCCTCCAGCCATGCCCTAACAGCACAATCCTTGAAACTGCTACCAATTTCAATTCTTATTTCATTGACACTATCAGCAAATTAACTCTTCAAACCAACTCCAACCCAAGTGCTAACATCCCCCCTGAACCTCCCATATCCCTCAACCCCTCTCAGGCCTTTTCCTTGAAACCGGTATCCACAAATCACATTAAATCCTTACTTCTAAAGCTTAAATCCTGCTCCCCCCTCTGTTGACAACTTACTCCCACTTTCTCCAAAAAAATGCAAACTCTCTAGCCCTCCCCATCTCTGTACTTATCAACCATTCCATTATTGAATCTAAAGTACCCACAATTTGGAAACAATTCTTCACCCTACCCATCCACAAGAGAGGTAACTGCTCTGAACTTTTTTAACTTCAAGTCTATTGCAATCCTATCCCCTCTTTCAAAAATTCTAGAGAAATGCAAACACAAAGAAATTCTTCACTTCCTCTTACAAGAGAACCTATTTACCCTTACACAACATGGCATCTGAAGTAGGATATTCATTTGTCTGCAACCTGTGGGTTATGGATCCGAACTAAACTTATCCACCTCCACTATTTCCTGGTTTTCAGCTACCTCAGTGGCCGATCTCATAATGGCCTTCCGCTTCTCCTGCTCTACCCTCAAAATGACCTCAGATCTTGTTTGCCCATTAATCAGTCATGGTAACTGGATGTGGATACATTGCTCTCAGCAAAGTAGAGTATTTTCTTGTATAAAAAGAGAGAATTTTTGTTTCTTTAACAATTTTTTGAATGTTAAGTCTTCCTTTTCAATAATATAGACTGTTTTAAGTTTGTTTTAAGTTAAAGTAATAATTTTATTCCCCCCTCGCTGGGGGTAGGCCTGTGTGCTTTCTTTTGTTGTTTAAGTTACTTTTCTGTAACTTTGGGTTTTATAGATTATGGCTGAACAGCCTAAGTCTATATTTTCAAAATGCTCGAGTGTGGCCATAAGCTCTCACCGGCTGATGGCCACACTCGTGTGTTAAAGTGTCTTGGGGTTGAACACCTCACATCTGGTTGTTCCATTTGTGCAGGGTTCAACCCCAGGGCACAGGGAGGAGGTCCGCTGGTCTTGCCGGGTCTTTTACCGCCCGACTCACCTCCGCCTCCTTCGGGACTCCCTGCGGCTGCAGTTGTTCCCCTGTGGCACCCCTCCTGCTCCTGGGACTCAAACTCCCGCTTCTGGAGAGGAGAGGGATGCATCTAAAAGGACGGAGGAGAAGCACCTGGCGGGCGAGACCTCTGTTTCGGCCCGCCAGCCAAGCGGCTTCTCCCGGCTCCGTTCGGTTGTCTCCTCCTTCTCGGCTCCGGTCCCCTGTGTGCTTCTCACGGGTCCTGAGGAGGAGGAGACCCGATCTCGTCGAGGCTATCGAGGAGGCATTCCAGGCCTACCTCGGTAGCCTCGTCGAGATCTACCCATAGCTCGATGCTGATCTGGACGGATGATAAGGTTCATCCAGGCCCAGATGCAGATGGGAGTGCTCTTGCCTCCCCCTCCGGGAGCTCAACACCCTTTTAAGCCTATTGCTCCTTCTCCGACCCGCTATCCGGGTTCGGAGCAACTGAGCCGAGCAGCTTCGGGCGGGGAGGTCGGGCCGATAGTACTTGGTACCGGATCCGACCCTGCCTCGAAAGTGCGTCGGACCCGATCTCGGAGCCTGGATCCGAGCCGGATCCGGGGATCAGTGCTCGCCGCCCGTCTGTGTCGGAGCGCACTGTCGCCGGATCCGAGTGCTTGGCGCCGGCTCCGATCCACTCTTCGGATCCGAGGGGGAGCCGATTGTCGGATCCTTTGGTCGAGGTCGGCTCCCCTTCGGCTTTTGTTGTAGTGGAGATGGCTCTGTTGAGGGTCTCCGGACCCCGGCACTTGCCGGCTCCGTCCGCTCCCTCTGCACTGGGCCAGACTTCCACCATCCGGCCCCTGGGACAGCCCGTTTCTGTGCCCCAAGTTGCTCCCATGGAGCAAATTGCTGCTGCGAGGACTCCTCTGACAGCCCCCAGAGGAGGCCCTCGCAACTTGCGTCTAAGGAGGCACATTGACTCCCCGAGTCTCTCACTGAAGACACGGACTTGGAGGAAGGGAAGGCTCCCCACGGTCACCCCGAGGATGTCTCCTTCGGAGACATCATGGAAATACTCCGTATTAGGGGTGGTCTGCCCCAAGTCTTCCTCGGACGAGTCCGTGTTCTTGGAGGCATTCAAGCGGGCCCGTCTACCTCTTGGGTGTCCCCCTGCCGACCCCTGGTGGACCTTATTACCACCAGGCGTGGAAGGAACCGGACACCGTGGAGCCAATTCCCAAAAGACCTGATAGGATCCTTAGTCCGCCCTCCGACAGGACCCATTGGAGTAAGGGGCCTCCTGTAGATGCCATGTTGATGGCGGCGGCCACAAAGAGGGAACTGGCTCAGGAGAGTCCCTCAGTCCACCCACCGAGCAAGGAGTCTCGGATGATGGACCGCTTGGGGAAGCGGATGTTCAGTTCGGTGACCTTCTCGTAAGGGCGCTGAACTATTTGGCACATGTTATTCGGATGCAGCGAGACCTTATTAAGGAGTACGCTGCATCCCCCCCTGAGTCCATTTCGGAGGAGGACAGAGTTCTGCACTCCACCAAAATGGCCACTCTTAGGTCAGTCACAAATACTTCTATGGCTACTCTCCCATGCTACGGAGGGCGCCGCTAGAGCTCTTGAGGGACAGGACTGGTCACTAGGCGTCAGGCCTGGCTCCGTCCTGCGATTTTCTGAGCCCTTCAAGGCGTCGTTTGCGACGCCCCTTTGATGGTTCTGCTCTGTTTGGCAAGACCGTTCGGCGTTGACCCAGAGCGAGAAGGACGGAAGACGCTGTCTGCCGTCGAATCCGCTTCTCTGCACCCCAGAGGCCCTATTCTAGGAACCAAAAGGGTCAGAAGAAGATGTGGTTCGAAGTCGCAGCAGTCCCAGCCTGCTCCGGACAACCAGTCCTTCCGTGGCAGAGGAGGACAGGGAGGACGCCCTAGAGGCAGAGGGGCTCCCAGAAACTTGGTCCAGGAACCTTTCTCTGAACGGCCGCAGCAACCCTGAGGGTTGCCCGACTGCTCTACTCTGGAGGCAGTCGGGGCGTTCGGGCACCTAGCGGCATGGGAGTCCATAACCCGGACCGCTGGGTTCTCCAAATCATATCCAGGGATATCGCATTCCTTTCCTTCACCTTCCAAAGATGAAGTCCCTCCCAGGCGTACCACCCGGTCAAGGGAGGCCGCTTTGGCAGAAATTGGCCATCTGCTAAAGAAAAGAGCCATCCAGCCCGTTCCCCAGACCAGATCGGATCAGGGTTCTACTCCAGATTCTTTTAGTGCCAAAAGGCGGGGAACTAAGACCAATCCTAGACCTCTCTCTCTTGAATCTGGCAGTCCCCAAAGAAAAATTCGAATGGTCACTCTGCAATCTATTCTCCCCTGCTGGGAGAAGATCACTGGATGTGCTCGATAGATCTCAAGGACGCGTACTACCACATCCTGATGGACAGGCGCTCAGGAGGTTTCTCCGCTTCGGCTGGGAGCCAGTCACTACCAGTTCGGGTCCTTCCCTTTGGTCTCACCACAGCCCCAGGGTGTTTACCAAAGTACTAGCAGTGGTAGCGGCCCACCTGAGGCTTCAGGGGGTGCAGGTCTTTCCCTACCTGGACGACTGGCTCCTTACCGCCCCAACAAGGCATCTACTTCTCTTGACGCGAGACTCCTTTCTCCATCTTGCTCCATTTCTGGGCATCACAATAAATACAAACAAGTCCAACCTGGCACCCACGCAGCTCTTAGATTTCATAGGGGCCAGACTAGACACAAGGAGTTTACGAGCCTTCCTCACTGCGGACAGAGTTCTAAATCTGCAGCTCCAGGTGCGGGCCATTCTCCATTCAAGTTCTGTTCCAGCGGAGTTGGTCCTGAGGGCTCTAGGGTCCATGGCTTCGCTATAGCACTTCTTCCTCTTGCCAGGCTCAATATGCGCATTCTACAGTGGACGCTCTTAGTACAGTGGTCATACCTTGCTCTCCCATGCATCATCCCATAGCGATCAGCAAGGCTTGCAAGCGGTCCCTCTTGTGGTGGCTCCACTCCCGGATCTCCACGAGGGTCGCCCATTTTGTGCTTCTCCCTCTCGCCACGGTGACCACGGACGCCTCCGCCTGGTGGGGGGCACTGCGGGCGGACAGTCCAAGGCACGTGGAGCGATTCAGAGACCTTACTGCATATCAATGTTCTAGAGATGAGAGCAGTGCTCTTAGCGTTGCTAGCACTTCAGGACTTTCTTCCCTTGGGAACAATTGCGATTCAATCGGACAATATGTCTGTTGTCTGGTACATCAACAAGCAAGGGGAACAAGGTCATACCCTCTTTGTCGAGAGGCCATGAGAGTTTGGGAATGGGCAATCTCCACCAATCGCTTTCTCATAGCAACGCACATTCCGGTCGGTCCAACATCCTAGCGGACAAGCTCAGTCGCACCATTCTGACCCCTTACGAGTGGTCTCTCAATTGTCAAGTAGCGGAACGCATATTCGCACGGTGGGGAACCCTTCATGCGATCTCTTTGCTTCTCCCTCAAACACCAAGTGCGACAGTTTTTCGGCTCTAATACCTCCTCCCGGAGGTACCCCAAGAGACGCTCTGGTGCATGCTTGGCCACCCGGTCTTCTGTATGCCTATCCACCCTTGCCTCTGATGCTGCAAGTTCTTCAGAAAGCCTCTCGGGTGGGTTGCAGAATGATTCTCATTGCTCCATTCTGGCCTCGACAGATCTGGTTCCCCTTTCTAAGGTCTCACTCGGTGAATCCTCCTTGGATTCTAGATCCCATTCGGATCTGATATCCCATCCATCCTGCATTCCTCCTCCGAACCTGGACAACCTGAAGCTGACCGCTTGGCTGCTCCAGTTCCACTCTTGATAAGGACTCCCGGTATTTCTTCACCGGTTAAGGCTATTTTGGTGGCGGCTCATAAACCATCCACTAGAAAGGTTTACCGAAGCAAATGGAAACGTTTCTCTGTGTGGGCGGAGCGGCAAGGCCTAAATCCCTTCACGGTTCCTCTCCCTGTAGTGCTTGACTTTCTAACCTCTCTCTTTAATGATGGTGCCAGCAGTTCCACAGTCAAAGTTCAACTGGCGGCAATTTCTCACTATCACATTGGTCAAGAGTCTAATCCTCTTATGTCAGCCAAATTGTGCAAAACATTTCTTAAAGGTACTTTCCTTCTCAGGCCCCTATAAAGCAAGCAGTTCCTCCTTGGGACCTTTCTTTGGTTCTACAGGCCTTGACCGCTCCCCCTTTCGAGCCCGCGGCTCTGTGGATCTTAAATTCTTGTCCTACAAGACAGCCTTTTGGTAGCCATTACTTCAGCCAAGAGAGTTTCTGAACTTCAAGCTTTATCAGCTAAACCTCCTTACTTGGTATTTCATCCGGACCGTGTCTCCCTCAGGACCAACCCGTCCTTCCTTCCTAAAATCGCTTCTGAAGCAAACATCAATCAATCCATTAACCTCCTGTTTTCTTCCTAAGTATGAAAACAAAGGTGAATATAAGCTACACTCACTAGATGTTCACAGGCAACTTAGATTTTATCTCAACAGGACAGCTGGTCATAGGCAATCCGACCAGCTGTTTATTTCCTTTGCAAAATTCAATTTGGGCAAGCCAATTTCTAAAGTTTCTCTGTCCGCTGGATTTCACAGTGCATTTTATTGGCTTATCAAGCGTCAGGAAGGCCCGCACCGGGGTGTTCATGCCCATTCAACCCGGTCAGTATCTACCTCGGCAGCCTTCAAGGCTAGGATTCCTCTAGATGATATTTGTGCAGCAGCCACGTGGGCTTCATCTCATACATTTATTTCCCACTATAAGTTGGATCTTGCATCTAGGGGTAGAGCATCCTTTGGCTCCGGGTGCTCGGAATATCCTTCCATGATGGCCCAAGATTCAGGTAGCTGGGGACTCTGTCCCACAGGTTGCAGACAAATGAATATCCTACTTCAGATTTAGAAGTTATGTACTCACCATAACGTTCCATCTGAGTAGGTGTATTCATTGTCTGCAACCATCCCGCCCTCCTATCCCCCTGGCCTTTCAGTTTCCTGCATATTCCTTGTTACCCTTTTTAGGGTATGGTTGCTTTGGCAAACTCGATCTGAGGTCATGAGGGTAGAGCAGGGCATTATGGGTGAGGGGAGGAGCTGAGAGCTTGGATCCATAGCTGGAAAACCATGCCGGTTCGGATCCGATATCGGATCCATAACCCACAGGTTGCAGACAAATGAATACACCTACTCAGATGGAACGTTATGGTGAGTACATAACTTCTAATTTCACCCTAAAAATAGCACCTGCACTGCCCTCATTTCCTTCATAAATACCATATCTCAACAAAGAGACCAAAACAAACTTGTCTCATGCCTATTTCTCGATCTCTCAAAGGCATTTGACACCGTCTCCCACCCCTTCCTTCTGAACAAGCTATCTGAACTAAACTTATCCACCTCCACTATTTCCTGGTTTGCTAGTTACCTCAGTGGCCGATCTCATTCTGTTAAATGGCTTACTTCCGCTTCTCCTGCCCTACCTGTCAAAATGGATGTACCTCAAGGATCAGTCGTTGGCCCATTAATGTTTAATATTTTTACAACCCATTGTCCACATCATGCCCACACACATCAGTCATGCAGTACACTGAATGATGACTCCACAGTTATCACCATGGCAGATTCCCTCTCTGAATTAAGTACTAGGACACAGAAATCCTTATCCATTGAAAACTGGCTCACCAAGAAACAACTAATTCTAAATCCAAAAAAGACTGAACTCTTGCTTTTCATTCCCAAAACTATGAACCATGTTAAGTCTTCCTTTTCAATCTCATCCCACAGTAACACTGCTATCACTGTGGAATCACATGCTAAACTACTAGTGGTCATCATTGATGACCATCTCAAGTTTGATCTGCATGTTCTCAACAACATAAAGAAAACCCACCAAAAACAGGGACTCCTTTACATGAACAAAACATTCTTATCCAATAAAGCCAGAATCTCCCTATCCCAGGCTTACCTTCTCCCCAGTCTATTTTATGACTCACAAATCATCACTAACCTTCAAACTACTCTCTCAAGGAAACTAGAAATCACCTACAATAAAACTGGTAGATTCGCTGCTGATCATTCCTATCACTCGCACCATTGCACTGCTCTTAAAAGTTTAAACTGGCTAGAATTTTCCCACCATCTCTCTCTCTCTCTGCTTCAAATGATTCATTCTGTTTTGTATCTATTGCCCTTCTGTCCAAACATTGCCTCAGTTGTCTTGTTCTGCACCCCACCAAGGACCCTACGAAGCGCTGAACAAAACCGTCTTCAAATGTACAAACCTAAAACTAGACTAGGACAAAACCTTTGCAGCTACTCCCCAGCCCAATCTTGGAATAAACTTCTTTTGGACATCACAAATATCAGTCACCCACATAGCTTCATAACTGCTACTAAAAAATGTCTATACAGTGCATGGATCTGCCGCTGTAACTATCCTCCTTGACTGACAACCCTTTATACTTCACCCCATCTCACCCTCTCCCTTTCTCTCCTCTATCCCTATTCCTAAGCTGTATATTGATTTGGGCCTATCTAATGTTATGCTACCAATGTAACTTAGTACTTACTCTCTTAACCGTCCTTACATATTAATGATGTTAGGATGTATTTACTCTCAGTTTGTGAATCATGTGCACATATTATATGAATGCTTTTTTTATAATTTTTATAATTTTCTGTATCTGGGTTGATGTCCTTCAAGAATGCAACTGCAGTCCTTACATATGGGTTGTCCTGCCTCAGGCAGCCCTTCGGTCGGCCGGATTCCAAAGTCTGGGTCAGGCGTCGGCTGATGTCGCCCCTTCCCCGACGTCAGAGTGACTGGGGTATAAAAGCATCAGTCGACGCCATCTTCTTCAGTCTTTCTTGCCGCGCGGTGCCTGAAGCAGAAGCAGTTCGCAAGTGCTGGTCGGTCAGCTCCTGTGTTTTCAGTTACCGAAGTCATCAAAAAGCTAAGTACCCCATTGGGGAACCTTTTCTTGCCTCAGCCGATGTCAGATAAAACTGCAAAAGTTAATAACTGTTTGTCTTGTGGTAAACAAATACCTCATAAGGACTTCCATTCTTACTGCCTTCCCTGCCTTGGCCCAGACCACGACGTCTCGGCCTGTGCTTGCTTCAATAAGCGCACACTCAGGCGCCGGGCAGAATTTGCTGTAGACTTTTTTGGGGAAAATTACTCCTATATCATGCCATCGGAACAACCGACATCACTTAATTCCAAAAAACGGAAGGACCGGACCGACATTCTCGGCCCGCGACTTCCACCGACACCACGCCAAAACCTACCGTGAGTGTATCGGTTTCCTCGGAGGCGGTAATTCAACCGCTCCAGACCAATGACACCGCTTTACCGCACACTTCGTTCCCGGAGGCTTCCCCGGTGCCGGTTGTTGATTTTCCTCCTGAAACCGAAACCCAAGTTCCGGTGGACAAAGTTACTCCTGCACGTGGGGCAGCCAGGCCTCCAGTGTTTATGTCCATCAAGGCCTACACACGTGCTAAGGCTGCCAACCAGGCTAAGTCTCTCCCTTCTAAATCTTTTTCTCAGGGTCCCACTTCTGATAAACAGATCATGACTTTAGCTGCAGATCTTATTTCATTACTCAGAGGCTCTCAGGCTCATCCAGACAGGGGTTCTCAGCCGCCTGCAGACAAAAGGCCTAGGGTTGAGCAGACAGATACCTTTTCCTCAGATGAAGCCTCTGGCGACTCAGGTCTTTCAGATTCCCAGGAAGAACCCTTCCAGGCCTACGAGGATTCTGATGCTGATGAATCTATTCCCCCTGCCTCTCCTCCTGAGGATATTTCTTTCGGGGAAATTCTCCACTCCATGAGAGAGCATTTTCAGTGGCAGGGCCAGGATTTTTCCGACTCCAGGAAAAGGCTTCGTACTTTCCTTAAGTTACCCCAGCACAGGCCTTTAGCTATTCCACCTGTGTTAGATGTATTGGATGATGTGTACTCAGACTCGAGTGCTTCTCCTGACTCTCTCCCTCCTGCTCCTGTCAAGCCAGACAGATATTACAGGGTTCCTGAAACTCATAAACATCTCTTTAAGGCCCACTCTGTTGACCTAGAAACTATTTCCCAGGGGCCCAAGGGAGTGGCCACTTCCACGGCCAAAAATCCTTTGCCTGCAGACAGGGAATCTAGGTCCCTGGAGAGGTGGGGCAAAAAAGTTTATACCTCAACCACCCTTGCCATGAGGGCACTTAACTGTCTTTTTCATATGTTTCATTATCAGGATTTCTTCATGGATGATTTGCAGAAAAAGTTAGCCTCTCCTGAGCTTTTAGATAGAAAGGCCTTACAGGATTTGGTTCATAATACTCAGCAGGTTAGCAATCACTTTCTACAGTGTGGTTATGATGCATTGGAAGCTTCATGTAGGGCAGCTATGACAGGGGCTGTCATTCGTAGACATGCTTGGTTGAAAGAACAGGCATTGCCAGATCATGTTAAAGTAAAGCTTCTAGATGCACCTCTGGAAAAACACAAGCTATTTGGTGCTAATGCTCAGAATGTGTTGAAATCAATTGAGGAAAAGGCTAAATCAGTACAAACAGTCAAAGATTTCCTCCAGGTTCAGCCACCAAGGTTCAGCAGGAATTGGCCTTCGAAGAATTGGTCCTTTCCAGACACTGACAAGTTCCAAAGGGGAAAAAACAGGCGTGCTCGAGGTAGAGGGCAATACCGAGGCTCCCACAGGGGCCGCCAATGGCAACCGACTAATCAGAGAAGTGGTGCAGGGACTTCTATTGCTCCACACGGGCAATCACAATGACTTGACTTTGACATCGCCGACCAAGGCTCAAAGAGAAGCACCTTTAGGCGGAAAATTATCCTTATTTTCAAGAAATTGGCACGTTTTAACAAAGGACAAATGGATTCTGGACATAATAGACAAAGGTTACAGGTTCCACTTCCATACCTTACCAACAAGGCAAGGCATGCCAAACCTGCCACAAAATCAAAGGGCAGAGGCACTCATACAGGTTTCAAAGCTGCTACAAATCAAAGCAATAGAAAAGGTTCCTCCTCAGGAACAAGGCCAGGGCTTCTACTCAAGACTGTTCCTTGTTCCAAGTAAAGAAAAGCAATGGAGACCTATACTGGACTTGTCCGCTCTAAACACTTTTCTCATTGTGCCAAAATTCAAAATGCTGACATTACAGCAACTTCTTCCCATGCTGGGCAAGGGGTCTTGGCTGGTTACTCTGGACCTTAAGGAGGCATACCTGCATGTCCCAATCAGACACAGTTGCAGAAGATACCTCAGATTTCTTGCAGGGTCAGAGCATTATCAATTCTCAGCATTGCCTTTTGGCTTATCTACTGCGCCCAGAGTATTCACAAAATGCCTGGCATCAGTAATTGCACACTGCAGACTCCAGGGGATACAAATATACCCGTATCTGGACGACTGCCTTATACAAGCGGACAGCAAGCAAGCCTTGATAAGAAACTTGAACTATGTCATTCACTTACTACAGGCTTTGGGATACACAGTCAACATTCAAAAATCACGACTACTGCCATCCCAACAAATAATTTTTCTAGGAGCCAAACTGGACACAAACTCACAAATGGCTTTTCTCACAGAAGAAAAACAGGAACAATTACCAGATTACTTCAAAAGCCTAGCAAAGCTCACCCAGATGACTGCAAGGAAAATCCTGCAGGCTCTGGGTTTCATGGCATCTTGCATTCTTCTGATTCCACTGGCAAGACTACACATGAGAAAAATACAATGGTACCTAAAAAGTTTATGGTCTCAACACAGCCACAACTTAGAAGCAATTATTCCACTCATTCCATGTCTACAAAAGGAATTTTTGTGGTGGGCACAAGCAAGCCAGCTAAACAAAGGCATGTCTTTCAACAAACCTCAAACAAGCCAAACCATTACAAAAGATGCCTCAGATCATGGATGGGGGGCGCACATGGAGGGCAGATGCATTCAAGGGCAATGGGCACCCCGGGAAGTGCATCTACACATCAATCAAAAGGAGATGTTGGCAGTGATTCATGCAATCGAGGCCTTCGGAAAATTTCTTCAGCAAGGTCAACTGCTAATAAAGACAGACAACACCACTGTTATGTGGTACATAAACAAACAGGGAGGCACTCATTCTTACCCCCTCTGCAGGCTAACAATGACTCTTTGGGAAAAGGCCCTGAAACTGAACATACAGTTGCAATCCCAGTTTGTTCCAAGCAAGGACAATGTTCTGGCGGACAGTCTAAGCAGAAACATTTTGGATCCGCACGAATGGATGTTGCATCCGGACATTTTTTCACAAATAACTCATGCATGGGGGAGACCGGATATAGACCTCTTTGCCTCACACTTCAATCATCATCTGAAGAAGTTCTGCTCGAGGACACACCATCCTCAAGCCTGGAGAATGGATGCTCTCTCCTTCAGCTGGAACTCTCTAATAATCTGTGCATTCCCACCTCTACCATTAATGACCAAGGTGTTACTGAAGATCAAAGCAGAACAACCGAAAGGCATTTTGATAGCTCCAGACTGGCCAAGACATCACTGGTATCCATTACTAAGGAGCATAACTCGCACCAAGCCGTGGTCCCTGCCTCAATGGCCTCTGCTTTTGACTCAGCACAATTACAGGACGTTTCATCCCAACCTGCAAACATTACAGCTGACAGCTTGGAGGGCTCCATGACTTCTCCCCATATCTCTCTCTCCAAGAAAGTTCAAGAGATCTTACAGGAAGCATGCAGACCTTCCACCAGAAAAACTTACTCAGCCAAATGGAAGAGATTCAGCATCTGGAATGCCAGCAAGGGTCAGGATGCATCAGTAATGAGCATCCCACAGATACTAGAATACTTGGCAGAAATGCTACATAATGGCCTTTCATATTCTTCCATAAAAATACACGCTTCAGCAATTTCAGCAAAATGCAACAGTGATCCATCTGTGTTTTCACTTCCTTTGCTAAGACAGTTTCTAAGAGGGATTAAGAATATCAAACCTCCCAGAAAACCACCAGTGCCTGCATGGGACCTCAGCTTCGTGTTGGAAAAATTAACTCTCCCTCCTTTTGAGCCAACAGCATCTTCAGAATTGCAATTTCTCTCCTGGAAAACAGTTTTCCTGTTGGCAATTACCTCAGCAAGAAGAGTCTTGGAGATACAGGCCCTCATGGCAGTACCTCCATTTCTCATTTTTCATCAGGACAGAGTTTCTTTAAGAACTAATCCTTCATTCATGCCAAAAGTGATATCCAGGGTGTCTCTAAATCAAGCAATTCACTTGCCTACCTTCTTTCCCAATCCTCAAAATAAAGGAGAAAAGCTGCTGCACACTTTGGACATACACAGACAATTGCGCTACTACTTGGACAGAACAAAAGCCAACAGAAAGTCTGACCAACTATTTGTAGCTTATGCTGCTGGAGTACAAGGAAAGGCAATTTCCAAACAAACAATTTCAAAATGGATTGGACACTGCATCAGATTCTGTTACTCTTTCCATGGAAAAGGTGTGCCAGCCAATATCAGGCCACACTTCACCAGAGCTATAGCCACCTCCACAGCCTTTTTAAGAGGGGTGGCTACAAAGGACATTCTAGAAGCTGCTACATGGAGCTCCGTGCATACATTTTCCAAACACTACAACCTGCCTTTATATTCCAGATCCCGAGCAGGCTTTGCTTCGGCAGTCCTGCAGGGCATTTTAGCTACACCATCTTTATCTTAGATCCTACCACCCCCAGCTTGGCTGTGGTATTCAACCCATATGTAAGGACTGCAGTTGCATTCTTGAAGGACATAGTACAGTTTTGTACCTACCATAAATGTAGATGTCCGATAGTTATGCAACTGCAGTCAGGTTTTCCCTCCATCCTACCCCTCTGTAAATTATCCTTTTTGGGTCCACTCCCCTTTTCCAAATTAGCTGGGGAAACCTGTTATGGTGTATTTGTTTATTACTGTTGTGCATGTCTGGAATTTTTTATCCAGTCTCTAATTTTAGCCTTCTTTGGAGGGCACCTGGTATCTGGGGCAAGAAACACTGAAGAAGATGGCGTCGACTGATGCTTTTATACCCCAGTCGCTCTGACGTCGGGGAAGGGGTGACATCAGCCGACACCGGACCCAGACTTTGGAATCCGGCCGACCGAAGGGCTGCCTGAAGCAGGACAACCCATATGTAAGGACTGCAGTTGCATATCTATCGGACATCTACATTTATGGTAGGTACAAAACTGTACTTTTTCTACATGCATTGTGTAACTGTGGAGCTTTTCTCCCCAGGCCTCTGCTGAAAAAGGACTTCGGCTGAGACAGACTACATATGTCAAATAAATAAATAAATAATCATAGGTTCATAGATTAGTACTAGGCTAACTGCCCTTGGGGGTCATTTTAAGCCTAGCCAGTTACCCCATGTGAGAATCAAACCCTGCACTTTATGTTTGTAAGGTAAACACCTTAACCATTATGCCAACTTCCCACCCTGCACAACTGTCATAACACCGCTTACTACAAAGTAGTTGAAAAAGAATATTGAAATTACTTCAGAAATATGTCAGTAAACCACCCTAAACCATAAAGCCATAATTTTCAAATTTAGTACTACCGTATGCAATGAGATGATTCAAAAACAGTAATCCAGACTGGAAAAATGGATTAATGGAAAATGTGGGATCTGGTTTGTATGATAGGTGAAGCATCTTTCATTGCAGAATTAGAAACATGTTCTGTAAGGCTTATTTCTTCACCATTTGCCACAAAACATATTCCCTAAATCTACAGTATATGATATTTCAGGTATTACACACCAGATATATAAATATATATATATATATATATATATATATATATATATATATATATATATATATGTATATATATAGGTCTACTTGAGATTACCGATATCTCAGTAGACCGACACACGAAACACAGAGCCGAGAAGCTCGACGTGTCAGATGAACTGGGAACTATCGACCAATAAGCCTGACCAGTCTGATCTGTAAGGCTATGGAGCGAATCATTATGGAACTCATAAATGGAGAGATTGGGAACCTCCAGTCGCTGGACCCCACACAGTTCGGCTTCGTCAAGGGCAGATCATGCCTCCTGAACCTGTTGGATTTCTTTGAGACAGTTACTCAGGCTATAGATAAGGGAAAGGAGGTACACACACGGCTTACCTTGACCTTGCTAAAGCATTTGACACCATTCCCCATTCAGGTATTATTGATAAGCTCACCAGCCTGGGCATAAACTCTTATGTCACAAGATGGATCACAAACTGGCTCTCAGACAGATCCCATAAAGTAAGAGTAGCAGGATCTATGTCCGAATCCAGACCAGTAACGAGTGGTGTGCCTCAGGGCGCTATCCTGGGGCCCCTCCTGTTTGGCATATACTTCTCAGAAGTACAGGCAAGCACGGAAGGGCTGTGGCTGACTAAGTTTGTGGACAACTGCAAACTGGGTGCTATAATAGAGTCTCCTGCCGACATGGAGATCCTCCAGAAGGGCCTAAATGAGACTGATGCATGGTGTCAAAGCCATGGTCTCAAGCTAAATGCAAACAAATGCGTAGTAATCCCCTTTGGAAAAAACAGAGTACCCGCAAACTACAACATAGGAGGTAATCCCCTAAAATCTGAAGAAGAAATAAGGGATCTAGGGACCCAAGTAGATAGTCAGCTTTCCTTTGATAACCATGTTGCCAGAGTGGTTAGAAAATCCTTCTATGTGACCCATCTGATCATGAAAGGGTTTGCATCAAGATCTAAGGATGTAATGGTGCCCCTCTACTCTTCCCTCATCAGACCCATTATTGAGTACAATGCACCAATTGGAATGTACCTGGTTAGACATCTCCAGCAGCTGGAGAGACCACAGAGGTACCTAACCAAGAGGATTACTGGCCTCAAACAGTTGCCCTATGCAGCACGATTGAAAAAGCTAAGACTATTCTCTGTTGCATACTGCTTTCTCAGAGGCGATCTCTGTCTAACGTACAGAGCCATGTCCAACCCAGAATTGTTGAACATACTCCATCTTAGCAAAACCAAATCTACTCGAGCTACACGCTCTAGGGATGTAAACCTCAACACAACAATGAATAGAACATGCTGGAGGGCTAGATTCCCTTCGCAGAGACTTCCCTTACTATGGAACAGGGTCCCAATCTACAGTAGGACAGAGCCCCTCACTATCACTCTTCAAGAGGAACCTTGATGAGTGGATCGGTAACAGAAAGTTCACACTGGGGATCACACCAACAGCACTACTAGATAGGGGCCAAGGGTACTAGCTGCTAGTACAAGTGTCTAGGAAACTACTAAAGGGGCGGTGAATACTGCACAACGTGGCTGGGTTAATATATGCCTTTGGGCAGATAGCCCAGTACCAACCTATGAACCTATGATCGACACGTCAGAATGCCGACTTCCGAATGGTCGACAGTCCAACTTGAGCAGAACAGGAAATCCGCTCTTGTGGAAGTTGTAGTGTGATCTCGGAGTTGGTATATTTAAGGTATGGGGGGCAAAAACCCCCATAGGGGTGCAGGGGGCATAGCTCCCCCTGCAAGAACGTGAAATGAGAAGGTAAGTGTTTTAGATTTTTTTATTTATAGTGTATGTTTTATTTTAGTGGTAAGGGTTTAGTTTAGTGTAGATGGTGGGCAGGATGTGAGTGACGGGAACTAGGTAGTTTTATGTGGAGTGTTGTGTTTTTTCTTTTGTATGTTGTTTGTGTGTGCTGTTGTGTGTGTGTTTTACAGAGGTGTGTCGGGGTTTTGAAGTATCGATATTGTGTGTGTCCGGTATGTGCGGTGTCAGTGTTGTGCAATGTCGATGTTGTCGGCCCGGTGTTTTGCGTGTCTGTTATGTGGGATGTTGAGTAAGTGAAGTTGACCCGTGTATATGTGTATATATATATATAATGTGTGTGTGTGTGTGTGTGTACATAAAATGCATGTGCATATTAGTAGAGTAATAGTTACTTACCAAGCTATTGATCCATCAGGATCTTTAGAAGCTTAGCCTTACATTCCTATGAAGTGTTTAGCCCTTGTATTTTAAGTACAAATAACCCAGAGGTGAGCAGAAGATTTACATGTTGTCCCTAACCAAGAGGAAAAAGTTTACTAAACCAGGTGTGAATTTGCAGTTACCTATCCATTTATCCAGATTACATTTAAATAGTGTAAGAAGTGTACTTTGCTTTATGTGAAGAAGATGATTCCAAAGAAGTGGTATTATCTGTGACACTCATCTGCCCCTGTAACATGTTCTGTTTATGTTGCAAAAGAGATTTGCATCTCCCAAGCTGGTGTTAATGCCCCATTGAACTTGAATGAATCTGACAGGTTGGAGTCTGTTGAGTCTCTGTACGTGAAACAGAGATCATTCCTTTGTATCCTGTATGACATTGGGAGGAGGATCAAGGCTTTGAGATGATCTACATAGCTTGTTATGACTTAAGATCTGGATGTTCTTAGTAAGAAAGCACTGTGGGCATTTGAGGTGTGTCCTGTGTTTGGTCAGGTATGTACCGAAGGTGGCATTATACTCATTGGTTAGCCTGAGGAGTGCAGAATACAGTGGAATGACCGCATCCATGGACCTGTGCACCATACCCTTAGTAGTAAGCTGTGCACTTTCTTACAATAGAGGGTATGTGGTGAATGAAGGACAGTTCATTGTCTACATACGTTCACAGTACCCTAACTACTGGATCAATTGTCAGGGGTGTATAGTCGATATGATAGTTACAAGGAACTTCTTACTTGTCAAAGCAAACTATTATTAATTTCTTGGCATTCAGTTTTACTACATGGTTTTGATACCAGCTATTGGTTTGGGAGATGCCTTCTTAGAGGATCTTGGGGTGCTCTAGGGTTTATGATGGCACCAAGTTTACAGCCATCTGCAAATTTTATCAGCCATAAATCCTTACTGGTATCTTTGACCTCCAAAAAGTAAATGTCAAAGAGGAGTGGCCCAAGGACTAAACCCTGGGGTGCATTAGTGACATGGCTTTTGGAGGATGTAGAACAGCCCACCTTCTTTCCTGAGTTCTGTTTGTGATCTCATTTGTTATCCAAACATCCTTTGAAATTCCCTGACTGGGAATCAGAAATGGGCAGTGCTGGTAAGGGTCAGTAGGCCACAAAGGACCCCTTGACCTTGTGCACTTGTTCATAGCTAGTATGAGACTCTAGAATGCCATCTGCTAATTATGTAGTTGTTTTCCTCCTACACTAAAAATAAAAATTGGGAAAATGTGCAAGTGTGAGTGTGTGTAATATGCAAGTGTGAGTGTGTATGCACGTGTGTGTGTGTGTGTGTGTGTGTGTGTGTGTGTGTGTGTGTGTGTGCATGTATGCCTGTGTGAGCATGCATGCTTAGGTCCTGTAGCAGCATTGCCCCTAATTTCATATATTATTTAAGTATTTAAAGTATTATGTTGTGCAAAGGCACTAGCGGACCCCAAATTAAAGAAACAGCTGCATGTTACTGTGCTGGCTTGTCATGCATGCATATATGTTATTATTTGCTATATACCCATATACATTTTGTTTCAGAGCCAGGACCTGCATGGTCTAGGTGTAGTAAACAGATTAAAATGCTTTTCATTGACTTAGCTAAAGAATGCCATTTGGCATACTTCTCAAAAACGTTTGCCAAACCAACCCAAAACTACTAATCAGATAAATTTTATTCCAGAAGATGCATTGTAAATTAAAAACATGTAAATGTAGACTGTGGAGAAAGTTAAATGTTTAAATTAATTGCATTTGCCTATTATTACCATCTCATGCATTACAACTCAGTAAATCTGCCCTTTGAGTGCGTTCTGTTTGTTTTGTCACATTTAAATTTGTGGTCAACTTACTAGTTGGCATACAGCACTTTTTTGCTTGTTTCTCTCTCTCTCTCTCTCTGTCTGTCACTTCCTCATTCTCTTTCTTTCTGTCCACTTTCCTTGCAGACAGTTTAACAACTCAGGTGCACAACAGTATTGTGAGAAACAATGCCAACAGCTCACAGCCAAATGAATTTTATAAGACCTAAAAAACAATAAACATTTAACGTCTTTGGTTAACATAACATTTTTGTCATTTAAAACAAAGTGCCTCCTAACTAAAATCTCATAAGATTCTGGGTACCTTTCCAGTGATCCAGCATTCAGCTTATTCCATTATAAATGTATGAAGTAAGTATAAATTATTGATCCAGTTTAACAGAAGCGGTGTTTACAGACAAACCCTTGTACATATTACTGTACCGGTCTCAGGTGAAACGTGAACATTACTTAATGGTAAACAATGCTAACTGTTCATATCCCATGGGAGAACATGCAAATCTTTTTTAAAATGCTGACTTTGCTCTTGTCACCAGTGGGCATCATGCTGTATCTTTCATAAAGGTAAGACACTGGTGTTTAAAGTTTCATTAATGCATTACACACAGCTTTTTATATTTAATACTTTGTACTTTCCTCTGAAATTAATCTGGCAGTCTCACCTCTCAGTATTTTATGTTTCAGACCATTGTGACTTGATAAAATAAAGCAGAGCTGTCTTCCTTCCTTACCTCCGCTAGGAATGTGATGTTTATCTACTGCATTTACAGGCTTTCTGTGAAAGAAGGCTTTGCATACTGCTTTCCTTTACTGTTTGTTTGTCTGAAATGTTTGCTTTTTATTTATGCCTTTAAAATATCCATTCAGGAGATGTGTTTGTGTATGTGTGTACAGATATTAGGGCTGCACAAACCCCTTGGGTTTTGAGGAAATAAAGTGTTCTTGAACTCAACGAAGTTTGACACCCTCTTTCTGCATTTGAAGCAGCCAGGTTGAATGAGGATACTTTCTACTCTCCTCACATCAAAAGCACAGTACCACCTTCAAGGACATATTTTACATATGTGTTTGTGTATGTATACACACACACACACACACACACATATATATATATATATATATATATATATATATATATATATATATATATACACATACACAAATATTTATATTATAATGCATAATGTTTCTGCTATTGTCAGTCTGCTGAAATGTGCCTCAGGTTTTGGCTGAAAATGGTCCTTGGATCAGTACTCCTAGTTCATAGTTAAGTACTAGGTTATCTGCCCGAGGGCATTTATAAGCCTAGCCAGAATGTGGTGGCTTTCGCCACCCCCTTAGGTTCCCTGTGCCTCTGTCCAGCAGAGCCATTAGTTCCCTGTGCCACTGTCCAGCAGAGCCACTGCAGTGATCCCCGGGGTATTTTCTCTTTCCCATCCACCTGACAAGGTTTCTCTTGAAGACTGTTAGTGAGGGGCTCTGCCTGATGTATATTGGAATCCTGTTCCAAAGCATGGGGAGTCTCTGGGATAGGAATCTATTCCTCCAGCATGTCCTATTTATCGTTGTGGTGAGGTTTATATCTCTAGAGCGTGTGGCTGTCCGGGATTTGTTTTTTTTCAGTGGAGCATGTCCATCATTTCTGGGTTGGACATGGCCTTGTATGTCAGGCAGAGATCACCTCTGAGTAAGCGGTATCCAACCGAGCACAGCTGGAGTTTCTTGAGTCTGCATAGGGCATCTGTTTGAGGCCAGTAATCCTCTTGGTGAGGTACTTTTGTGGTCTTTTCAGCTGTTGCAAGTGTCTTGTAAGGTACATCCCAAATGGGGCGTTGTATTCTATGATGGGTCTAATGAGTGATGAGTAGAGAGGCACAATAACCTCTTTTGTTCTAGATGCGAACCCTTTTGTGATTAGGTGGGCCACATAGAAGGATTTTCTAACCACCTTGGCAATATGATTATCAAAGGAGAGATTACTATCTACTTGGGTCCCCAGATCCCTTATTACATTTTCTGTATTTAGGGGACTACCACCTATGGGGTAGTTCACGGGTAATTTGTTTTTTCTAAAGGGGATGACTATGCACTTTTTGGCATTTAGCTTGAGGCCATGATTTTGACACCAGGTATCCGTCTCAGTGAGACCCATCTGAAGGGTGTCTGCATCAGCTGGAGAATCAATTGTGGCCCCTAGTTTGCAGTCATCTGCGAACTTGGTCAGCCATAGTCCTCCTATGCTTGCCTGTACCTCTGAGAAGTATATACTGAACATGAAGGGCCCTAGGACTGAGCACTGGGGGACGCCACTTGTAACCAGTTTAGAGTCGGATGTAGAGCCTGCAACTCTCACCATGTGGGTTCTCTCCATGAGCCAGTTGGCAACCCATCTCGTGACGTAGGGGTTTATGTTCAAGTTGGTGAGCTTGTCTATAATATTAGAATGGGGAATGGTGTCGAAAGCCTTTGCAAGGTCTAAGTAGGCTGTGTGGACCTCCTTTCCCTCATCTAATGCCTTGGTAACCGTCTCAAAGAAGTCCCCCAGGTTTAGGAGGCATGATCTGCCCATAACAAAACCAAACTGGGTAGTGTCCAAGGTTTGGAGGTTCCCAGTTTCTCTGTTAATGAGTTCCATGATGATGTATTCCATAGCCTTGCAGACCAGGCTAGTCAGGCTTATAGGGCGATAGTTCCCGAGGTCCGTTGTGGCTTCACCTTTGTGGAGCGGGATAACTGTTGCTGATCGCCACTCTGTGGGTATGTAGCCTGTAGAGAGGCTGAGTTTGAACAGTGTGTTTAGGTGAGGGGTTAGTTCATTTTGGAGCTCTTGTAAGACACAGCCTGGGACACCGTCCGGTCCCATTGAAGCTGGGTTTTTGGATTTGGATAGGGCTTTTTAACCTGTGTGTTGGTGATTGACGGGGCCCTACATTCTTCTGGTATGGTTGTGGGCCCTTCAGGGGGTGAGAGGGGGGTGAAGTTTGCACTAAACCTGTCTGCCAGAATGTTGACAATATCAGTCGGTTCAGTGTATTTTGTGCCATTCTGCACTAACTCAGAGCAGATCTGAGAGTTTCCACTTAGGTTCTTGACATAGCTAAAGAATGCTTTGTGGTTATCTTTGGAGTCATTGGCAATTTTTCTTTCAAAACTAGCCTTGGATGATTTAATGAGGGATCATAGTTTCTTGCTGATACTGATCAGGGATGTCTTTCCTTCTTGGGATTTTACTATTTTCTGCGCTAGTTTCCTCCTTCTGTTGTATAGTTTGTTTATGACAGGGGTCCACCAGACTGGTTTCTTTTTCTTGGAGGAGTGAGTCTTGGTTTTACTCGGGGTAGCACGATCCATGCATTCATGCAGATGCTCATAGAGTGCCTTTGTAAAGGTTTCAGCAGCTTGGACAGCATTGTCCTTTAGCATGGGGGCTGTGAACCTTTCCACCACAGTCTTAAGTAACGTGAAGTTTGCTTTTGAAAAGTTTTTCATGGTGGTTTCCTTGATTGGGGGGGGGGATGTGGATATCCAGAGTGATTAGTCTATGGTCTGATCTATCCAGCGAGGGGTTGACCTCCGGTGTGGAACACCAGTCACCCATGTTGGTGATGATCAGGTCCAATATGTTGTTCTCCCTGGTGGAGGTGTTGGCCAGTTGATCCAGGGAGTTTGAGTTTATAAATTCTAGGAAGCGTTTGGCAAGGGAGTTAGTACTTGAGTAGCTCTCCTAGTTTATGTTTGTGTAATTGAAATCACCCAGTATTAGGGTGTTTGGTAGGACCTTCATATTTCCCAGTGTCTCCAGAAATGCAGAATGGGAGTCCTGGGCCATGGTGGGTGATCTGTAGCAAGCTACAATTTGGATTGCAATTTTGCCCATTGTTAGTTGCACATGGATGATCTCTGATGCATTGTGCTGCGCCACTAACCTGGAGGTGTGGGTATCCTTGATGAATATGGATACAACCCCACCTTTTGTGTTTTGGCCCTGGTTTTGTGGCTGAAAGGTATGGTATGATTTATAGCCTAGTAGTGTTGGGGTGCTCTCAGGAGTCTTAAACCAGGTTTCTCTTACTGCACAGATGTTGATGTTCTCCATACTGAGGAGTGCCTCGAGTGCGTGCGTTTTGAGGTTTAGACTTCTGGCGTTGAGTAACATTACCCACAGTTTTTGGTTACTTGTGCTATTTATGGTGGTGGGTTTGTTTTTTGAGCCTTGCCTAAAAAAGGCACTATGGGGGCGGCAAGAGCCTTGGCCAGTATTCAAAAGCCTAAGGGTGACAGGTGCAAGCCATCTCTTGCGAAGCAACGTGGCTTGTCGAGCATATCATCCCAGGCGGACAGATAATGGATCCCCTTTGAATGACACTAGAAACTTAGCCAATTGTTGAAATTGATGATTTTTTCTTTATACTGTGGTGTCATTCTTGGTGAGGGCAGGATGCTACTCAGGGTCAGGGTCATATCGGCCTGGGCTACATGATCAGAGAGCTCTTCTATGTCTCTTTTCATGTAGTACAGGGAGGTACGTCTCAGGTCATTCACACCAACATAGACAATGACAGAGTTGTATTTGTACTTGTTCTGGGGTGACCTGAGTGCTTGTGTTATGTGGCGGATCCTGGCACCCGACAGGCAGCTAACTGTAACCTTCTCCTTGTCCAGCCTAGTTAGTGGGATATCAGTGTGCCTGAGTATAGAGTCGCCTATTACAAGTGTGTTGGCTATGTTATTTTGTGTTAAGGGCTGTGATTGCGTGGCACACTGATTATGTGAAGTATGTGTTTCATGGTTGGTGATGGGGTGTGGAGGTTGCTTGGATGCCTGCTTTGGAGGTCTCCGTTGGTTTTGCAGATTTTTATTTAGAGCCTCCGAGTATGTTTTCATGTATTCATGTGTGTTATTTGCCGGTGTTGGTTTATTAGGTCTGTGTGAGACTGGTGGTGTGTTGCAAGTATTACCCTTCTCCTCTTGACTGTCAGTTCCAGTCTTGGGTTGAGAGAGCTTTGCCTCCAGTTTGGCTGTATAATTGCATCTCTCGCATGTATTAGTGTTTGGTGGTAAGAGGAGAGGGTTGTCTGTGTACATGAGGCAGTTGTAACATTGCCTCAAAATGCCCACATTCACCAGTTAGACTGGAGAGTACACCGTAAACTGCCCTTTGGACATGCCTGAATAGGTAGAGTAAGCTGTTTTTCTGATTGGCTGGTGGGGACAAATAGAGAGCCTTGTCCTTCTGGACAGTATAGGGGGTCTAGTGCTAGGGTTAATTAGTGCTTGCTATGAATTTTAAGCAAGTGCTTGACTGTGAAATGAATGGTTTGAGTGCTAAAGTTGAAGGTTTGTCTAGTTCCAAGGGAAAAATTGAAAAGTAGACTTTGTGGAGTCGAGAATAGTTTAACTGTAGCTAAACGGCACTGCCTGGTGCACAAAACCACACAAATATGGTTTTTATAGCAGGGAAGTAAAAGAGATAGAAATTAGCCCAAAATGGCCGAGAAACCACTAACTTCTGGGCTGAAACAACTCCTCCAGGGTCAGATAGACTACTCAAAGCTCGCTCTCTCACAGGTGAACAGAGAAACTTCCTTCTATCCACGCACTCACAGCCCTTAACGCAAAATAACATAGCCAACACACTAGTAATACAGCCCTGGATTCAGCAATAACCTGAAAACTGGACTATACTAGTTCAGAAAGGTGTGAAAAAGTATATATATTTTTTTTTTCAGAAAATAGAGCAGATACAATCAAAATTAGCCCAAAATGGCCAGGGGCAGATAAGCTGCTTAAAGCTCCCCTCTCTCACAGGTGAACAGAGAAACTTCCTTCTATCCAAGTAAGGTATGGGCAACACAGAAACTTGTAACTCAGCCCTGGATTCGGCAATAACCTGAAAACTGGACTATACTAGTTCAGAAAGGCGGGTAACAAGTGTATATATATATATATATATATATAAATATATATATATATATATATATATATATATATATATATATATATATATATATTTTTTTTTTCTTTCAAAAAATAGAGTAGATACAATAAAAACAACACTTTTTAAATGCACAGAAAAGGCTATTGCACTTTAGTGTGTAGCCTACAACAGTTAAACAGATTATTTAAACACAAAAATGGCTTAATTCAAGTGTAGGCAGCCAATAAGTACAATATGTAGCAATAACAAATTTTTAAATCACAGATTCGCTAAAAAAACTGCCGTTGTAGGCGGAATTAGTTAAGACAGCAAGAAAAGCAGAAAAATGATACTTAATCACTCCAAAGTCGCTCTTTTGTCTCTCTGCTGCTGTTGACTTTGCAGAACACCTGGAAGGCACTTGCTGAGTGGAATACAAGCGCAAAAACTGCGCAACTGTTATTTTTATAGCAGGGAAGTGGTTAACAAATGTAAAATGTAAACATAAAATAAATTAGGGCTCAGCTGTCAAGCAGTAATAGAGAGTTTATGGTGCTACAGACTGCTACCATATTTATGGTCTTTTCCCTAGTGCTCCATTCACTTGTGTCCTACCACCTGAGCCAGCTTCTCTTTCAGTTTAAAATACTTCCATGTTGCAAAGCAGTGATGCATTCCATGTCCTGAATCCTACAGTCAAGCTGTAAGCATAATACTCACCTTGACGTGTGGCTTTCAAACTATGTTTTATGTTTATCTCAGTGGCCATCTTATAGGATTTGTGTTTATTTATGTACATCCCCTTTTTAGATCAGTGGACCCATAAGATGGGTATCCAGTTGAGTGCAGTTAAAGAGATCAATCCTTGGAGCCATAGCCTCCTTCTATACCATCATTTAGTCAAGTTTAATCTGTAAGATGGGGGTAAATAGGGCATTTGTGGAGAGCTGTATCCCTGATATCTGTATGGCTACAGCATGGGATGTCACGTAGATATAGCACCTATGGGTCTGCTTATGGGATGTACAAAAAACAGGAAACAGAATGGAAGGTTGGTACAAACCTTGTACTTCAGAAACTATTTTCTTTTTTATTTAATTTATTTATTAAGCTGTTAAGTGAACTGGTCCTTCTCTCACTCTTTTCAGCCAATGACATAGTCACAAGTGTAGTCTGTCACCAGGCTTGTTTTAGAAGGTGAAAACATTTATTAAACAAAGAGAAAACGTACACAAACTTGGGAAGGACATGTACAATTTCAATGAGACACTGTCCAGCAGTCTGGACTAAACCCTAATCATAGCAGCTCTGAGGCAGAGATCTTCTCAATAAGTCACAGCGGGGTTATTTGGTATGCCGTCAGATTACTAAATCAAAATGTGAACACCTTGCTAGACTGGCAAACACTGCAATATTTAGCTATCCTGAAGTCCTGTAGTCAGAGACATGGACACCTGAGTGCTAAAATAGTAAGTTACATTAGTAGGGGACCTTGGCGTTATGCAGTAGAACAAGTAGAATAGTTACCCATAATACTACAGAAATATCAGAGGTGATGGATGCTACTTAACAGAATTGTACTGCATCCCTGACCCTTCCCATTCAGACCTCCATGATGCTTTGTTACAGAGTCTGAATCTGCCACAAGTAACCCAGCAAACAGAGCTAACCACAGTGATTCTTTAATAGGATATGTATGTAGCCATTAGGGTAGTCAGTTCTCGGAAGATCCATGGAAATGGCAAGGTTGTCCTAATTTTTTAAGAAAGTCTGTTGTGTTTCCTTGGTTAAACTCTTCAGTTGCTTGCTTGCAGATTATTCCACACCCTGTGTTTAGGACTGTACTATTAAAGTCACTGTGCACAAGATAGGAAAGGATACATCTGCAGTATTTTTGCTATTTATTAACAAAGCTGAGTGAATAAAAAGAGATGTTAAGTTGTCAATCTCGCCTTCATTCTTGCTGGATGGGTTCGGAGCCGATCCTCGGCTCCGACTCGGCACTTGCTTTAGCTTGAGAACTCCTTTTACCAGCTCGAGGCAACCCTATATCCCATGATGCAAGGCGGAACTACCTCAGATCTCGTTTGCCGCTTAGCGAAAGAGGTCTCCTTTGCCAGCTGAGGTAAGTTTTTTCTTGGTAAAATAAGAAAAAGTGTAGTTAGGGGTTTATTTTTTCCCTTTAGTGTTAGTTTAGTCTGTACTTAGTTACAGCCCACCCTATTCCCTTCCTTTCAAACTTTTTATAAAAATTTCAGTTTAAAGTTTTAGTCAGGCCTAGTTCCCCAAGTTATTCCCTTCCTGTGTGTCTGTGTAAGGGATTAATTGGTGTGTTTGTTGGGACTGTTTGTGTTTCTCCCTTCTAGGATGTCAAAAGAAGGCAAGGTCTCAGGCTTCAAGAAGTGTGACCAGTGCTGTCAGAAAATGTCTCTGACAGACGGTCACACTTCTTGTGTTTATTGCCTGGGGCCTTTGCACCTGCAGGACTCCTGTGCTGTGTCATGCTTTTAGCCAGAGAGTCCTGCAGGAAAGGAGGAACAAATGAATCCTCCGAGGTTTACTTAAACCTGAAGGTTCTCCTCCTAAGTCAGGGTCAGGAAAACCTCTTAAGCCACCGAAGGTTCAGGCTACTGTGTCCAAGCCTCCTCCGGTGGCTCCGGCCCGGAGCCGAGCATCGCCCGCTGGAGTCGATACTTCTTCTGTTCGAGTAGTGGGTTCGGTGCCGGCCGGCTCCGATACCCTGACTACTGTGGCCTTGTCGGCTCCGGCTGGAGCCGACACTGTATCCAGCATCGGAGCCGAGAAATCCTCGGCTCCATCTGGAGTTCTAGGGACTTCGCTCCGATGGCTTTGACCCGTAAGAGATCTCGGTCCCCTCTATTATGAGTATCCATTCGGCTCCGGGATCTCCTCTTTGTCGGAGCCGAGCCATCGGAGCCGATCTTTGAGATCTTCCAGGCTGTCTGACCACGATTTGGAGAGGGTGGTAAGCAGGCTGTTGAAGTCTCAGGCACTGGCCCAAATGCTCCATAGCCCGTCTCAACAGACTTCGGCTATAGCCCGATTCTTGAGATTCCTCCTCCGACTCCACACCAGAGTTCGAGCCGGAGCTTCTTGGGACAGCGACTGTTTCGATGCCGGAGCCGATACATCCTTCGGCTCCGTGCCTCGGCTCCGATCTCCTCCTTGAGACCTTCCTTGGAGGGATCCGTCGCCGGGTTTCCACTGTCGGCTCCGAGGGGCTAGTGGCATCGGACCCTTGTCCGACCCGCCTCCCTCTCGGGCTTCGCTTTGGTAAGCTCGGCGCCGACATCGCCTCGAGCCTTCTCTCCTTGGAGCCGACCATTCCTGTTTCTTCGAGCGGGTGTGTTCCGGTCTCCCGGGAGAGGAGCCTTTGAGGTGATGAGGAGTGTCCTGGCCTCTGAGCCTGGTCAACGGTCTATCCCTCTAGCTCCTCCCTCATCAGTGCCTGCAGATGCCTCTTGCCAGCCTCTTGCTCTCAGGCCCAGGGATCCATCGCCCCAGGTTTCCCCACTGGGAATTTCCTCCTCTTCCGAGGTTTCTCCTGACCCTGCAGGGGAACCCCTTGGAAGAGGACGGTAAGAGGAAACACACAGACTCCCTGAGTCTACTACATCTGATACCGACTTAGATGAGTCGGAGGGTTCCCACGGTCCCCTCTGAGGATGTCTCCTTTTCAGACATCCTTGAGCTCCTCAAACAGAGGGGGAATTGGCCCTCCATTGACCCCTCCGAGGATGAGTCGGTATACCTGGAGGCTTTTGGATCCCGACCCTCCACCTCCTGGGTGTCTCCGCCTTTCGACCCACTCATGCAGGTAGTGGCTCGGAAGGCGTGGGCGGCTCCAGATTCTGTGGAACCTGTCCCCAGGAGACCATCCAAGTTCATCATGGCCCCTTCGGATAAACAGTTCCTGTCCAAAGGTGTCTCTCTGGATGCTATGGTGGTAGCGGCGGCCACTAAGAAGGAACTGGCGGATCCTTCAGTACCTGTCCATCCTCCTAATAAGGATTCTAGGACCATGGACAGGTATGGAAAGCAGATGTTTTCTTCAGCGACCTTTGCTATGCGTTCGCTGAATTACCTTTGTCACTTCACCAGGCTTCAACGAGATATTCTCAAGGAACTGGGAGAAGTAGTCCAGGATCCTTCTGTTGCTGGGGCTCAGGAAAAGATTGCCTCACAGCTTGCTATCCTGAATTCCATATCTAACTCCTCCATGCGGCTCATATCTTATGCGTCCGATGGAGCGAGCAGGGCCGCAGGCACAGGTGTTGCTCTTAGACGCCAAGCCTGGATGCGGCTGTGTAATTTTGCGGACCCCTTTAAGGCATCCTTCACCAACACCCCCTTTGACAGTTCGGCTTTGTTCGGACCTCAGGTGAAGGATACTTTGACCAGATGTGAGCAGGACGGTAAAACTCTTTCTGCCGTTGGAGTCCAGTTTTCCACTCCTTCTAGACCTTATCCCAAGGGTCAGAAGGGGGGGAAGATGTGGTTCCGAAAAGCCCAAGGAGCTACACCGGACACACGTGGTCAGTTTACCCCCAGAGGCAGAGGGGGTAACAATTATAGACGCTGCCCTAGAGGCAGGGGGGGTCCTCAGAACCAGGGCAACAGGGAGTCTCTTCCTGAGAAGCCTTTTCTGCATCCCTGAGGTGTTGCCCGACTGTCCACCCTTGGAGGCAGTCGGGGGAAGAATTTCACTGTACCCAGTAGCTTGGCAATCCCTATCCCAAGAGAAGTGGGTACAGTCGATCATATCCGAGGGTTACAAAATCCCCTTCGAAAGGTTTCCCGTACCTCTACAATCCCTTCCAGACATCTCACCCGGTCAAAGGGATTTGGCAAGACAGGAGGTTTTAAAACTCCTGGAAAAAGAGCCATCCAGACAGTGCCGCAGACCAAGTAGGATCCGGCTTCTACTCAAGATTCTTTTGGTCCCCAAAAGGACGGGAGATTGGAGACCGATACTAGACCTAAGCAGACTAAACAAGTCTGTCAAGAAGGCAAGATTCGGATGGTCATGCTGCAATCCATTCTGCCCTTTCTGGGCAAGGACAACTGGATGTGCTCTATAGACCTTCAGGATGCGTACTATCACATAAAGATTCACAGACACTCCAGAAGGTTTCTCCGCTATGGGCTGGGGGCCAGTCATTACCAATTCAGAGCACTGCCCTTTGGCCTCACTTCAGCCCCCAGAGTGTTCACCAAATGCATGGCAGTGGTCACAGCTCACCGGAGACGCCGACGATCCCAGGTGTTTCCTTATTTGGACGACTGGCTCCTCTCCGCCACCACCAAGCATCAGCTTCTTCGGTCCAGAGACTACACCCTACAGCTTTGCAAGAAACTGGGAATTTCGTAAATTTGAAAAATCCTCTCTGCTGCCTTGCCAATCTATCACCTTTATAGGCTTAGAGTTAAATATCAAAATGTTAGCCAGGCTAACAGATCAAAGGATTCTGGACATCCAGAAATTTGTTCAGCTTCTGTTACTAAGCAACAAGATCAAAGCCAGGTTTGTCTTGAAAGTTCTAGGCCTAATGGCTGCGGCCATTGTTCTTCTTCCACTGGCTCGCTTCCACATGCGTCTCCTGCAGTGGATGTTATTCACGCAGTGGTCGTACCACAATCTGCCTATGAGACACGAAATCTTGGTAACACAGTCGCAGGGCTCATCTACGATGGTGGATATCTTCCCTCTTCTTCATCAGGGCCGACCCTTTGTTCCCCTCCTCCAGTTGTCACAGTCACCACGGATGCCTCCCTGATCGGGTGGGGGCATTATCAGGGCAGGATGGTCCACGGACGTGGCAACCCATAGAATACCATCTGCACATAAATGTCCTGGAGATGAGAGCAGTGCTTTTAACGCTGCAAGCCCTCGACGACTTTCTTCCCACGGGACTATTGCAGTACAGACGGACAACATGTCCGTGGTCTGGTACATCAACAAACAGGGCGGAACCAGGTCCTATCCCTTATGTCGAGAAGCTCTCAGACTTTGGCAATGGGCGATCTCTTCTCAGCGGTTTCTGATAGCAACGCACATCCCGGCAGGTCCAACCTATTGGCGGACAGGCTAAGCAGATCTATTCTGATGCCTCACGAGTGGTCTCTCAATCAATCTGTAGTAGATCAGATTTTTCTGAAGTGGGGCACTCCTTGTTGCGATCTTTTCGCTACCCTCAAAACAGCAAGTGCCCAGATTACTTCACACTATTTCCCTTCCAGGCCAACCCTTGAGAGACTCTCTAACCCAGGATTGGCCTCGGGACTTCTTTATGCTTTTCCTCCCTTTCCATTGATTCCACAAGTCATTCAGAAAGCCACCGCTTTGAGAGCCAAATTGATCCTCATTGCTCATTGGCCTTGACAAATTTGGTTTCCGCTACATCGTCATCTTCTGGTGCAGCCCTGGCATCTGGACCCAGTTCCGGATCTTTTGATCCACCAGTCGGGTCAGCAGCACCGGGCCATTCATTCTCTCAACCTCACTGCTTGGTTGCTCCACTTCCTTCCCTAGCCAGGCTACCAATGATTTCTGACTCAGTCAGAGACATTTTAGTGTCTTCTTTAAAGTCGTCCACTAGAACTATTTATGCTAGCAAGTGGCGACGTTTTTCAATTTGGGCAAACGCCAGAAATATTGATCCCTTTACGCTCCTGTACATTCTGTTTTGGATTTCCTGGCGGAGGTTTTTCATTCAGGATCCTCGTCATCTACAGTCAAAGTACAACTGGCTGCTATTTCCAAGTATCATGTTGGCTTGCATGACAATAACATCATGTCTCATAGGTTATGCAAGGCCTTTGTAAGAGGAGTTTTTCTCCTAAAACCGCCTGTGAAACATCCTCCTCCGCAATGGGATCTAAACTTAATGTTGGCATCCCTAATTCTACCTCCTTCGAACCGTCTGCTACGTGTTCTTTAAAGTTATTGACGTGGAAAACTATATTTTTACTGGCTGTTACTTCTGCAAGAAGAGTTTCTGAGATTCAGGCCCTCTGTATTCGTTCACCTTATCTGGTTTTTCATAAGGATAGGGTTTCACTAAGAACTAACCCTTCCTTTCTTCCCAAGGTTGTATCTCAAACCAATATTAACCAATCTATTGATCTACCAGTTTTCTTTCCTAACTATTCTGACAGAGCTGAACAAAAGCTGCATTTTTTGGATGTTCATTGTCAGCTCAGGTACTACTTGCATAGGACTAAACAAATTAGAAAATCAGACCAATTGTTTGTCTCCTATGCAGAAAACAGGTTAGGTCTTCCAGTTTCTAAAGTGACCTTATCTAGATGGTTGACTTCCACCATTTCCTATGTGTACTCTCTAAGGGCAAACAACTATCTTCTAAGCCAAAAGCACATTCGACCAGGAGTCTATCCACTTCTGTAGCCTTTCAGGATAGACTTCCCATTGACACTATTTGTGCAGCAGCTACTTGGGCCACGCCTCATACCTTTGTGTCTCATTACAAGTTGGATTTGGCCTCCAGAGATAGGGCCAGTTTTGGTTCCACAGTTCTCAAGAGTCTGTTCCATTGAGCCACCCGGGATACAGGTGCTAGGGACGCGGTCCCATCCAGCAAGAATGAGCGAGATTGACAACTTAACATTTAGAAGTTATGTACCTACCATAACGTTCCATGTTAGTTGTCTTCTCGCCTTCTTTCTTAAGGCCCTCCCTCCTTGCCCCTGGCCTGGACAGATCTTGGAGAGTTCCTATTAGATTGCTTCCTCTAGAGCATTGTTATGAGGACTTCTTTTAGGAACCATGGTTCCTAATTATGTTAGGATAGTCTTTAGCAGGGTCAGTTAGCTGCCAAACGAGATCTGAGGTGGTTCTGCCTTGCATCATGGGATATAGGGTTGCCTCGAGCTGGTAAAAGGAGTTCTCGAGCTAAAGCAAGTGCCGAGTCGGAGCCGAGGATCGGCTCCGAACCCATCCAGCAAGAAAGAAGGCGAGAGAAGACAACTAACATGGAACGTTATGGTAGGTACATAACTTCTAATTTCTTTTGACATACTCCTTAAAGTATAATTATAATGTAAACCATTTCTATTGACTGTCTTTCTCAATTTTCTGTCACAAAACTAGGAAGGAGTAAAACAGAGTTAAAATCAGGGCCATTATTGAAAATTAGGTACATCTGAAATGTGTGGTGCTTGGTTATCCTTTTTTTTTACTTCTCCTGAAAGCCCTCGCATATCTTTGCACCTGTTGTCCATAGGGCCCTCTCCTTTGCATGTTCAGCTCAGTCCTTGGGTTCCTGAATGCGTTACTGGAATGTCTTAGGGCTTTGTATCTGTAGGTCTTTCTCTTCATCTGTTTGCCATGTACCTCCATTTCAGATAGCCTGTGCAACTCCTTCAGAAATGGTTATGTGTAATGCCTACTTACCATGCATGTCTCGTGTTGCCCACTGTTGTCTAGCCACTGAATGGCTTTTTGATGGCTTTCCCTTTTAGTTTGAGAAATATATTGATTGACACATAGTATGTGTACAGCTGACTCCTACCTTTACATACATGGTAAGTGAAAACAGCCCCCTTAGAGGCAGAGCAAAAGTCCCAGCATGAATGAAAGACCGCACTGGCACGTAGCAATGAATAACTCCTCTCTTTAATTTGTACACATAAAATCACATAAAACAATCTCTGGTTAAGCGCTTTCATCTACTACCGTAGATTTCATCAGAACCACTTACACCTTTGTTACTTCCCTTTTTATATAATGTTCCTTTCATCAATTAACATGTCATAATTGAAAAAATCACATGATCAAGCTTATTACATTAAAATCATCAAAATTTAAAGTGCACAGTGCTGGATTCCCTCAATATAAACCTGTCTATTTATGTTAAAAAATGTAATATTTTAAAAAATACTTTAAAAAATACTTTAAAAAATACTTATTTCATATGCATATAATGGCTTTCATAACGCAATCTCCTAAAATCTGTGCAATACACCTGAGTTTTATAAACTTCATTTCATTCACTTCACTCCTGAGCAGGTGGCAATAAATAAATATGAAATGAAGTTTATAAAACTCAGGTGTATTGCACAGATTTTAGGAGATTGTGTTATGAAAGCCATTATATGTATATGAAATAAGTATTTTTTAAAGTATTTTTTAAAGTATTTTTTAAAATATTACATTTTTTAACATAAATAGATAGGTTTATATTGAGGGAATCCAGCACTGTGCACTTTAAATTTTTGATGATTTTAAAGTAATAAGCTTAATTATGTGATTTTTCAATTATGACATGTTAATTGATGAAAGGAGATATTATATAAAAAGGGAAGTAACAAAGATGTAAGTGGTTCTGATGAAATCTACGGCAGTAGATGAAAGCGCTTAACCAGAGATTGTTTTATGTGATTTTGTGTGTACAAATTAAAGAGAGGAGTTATTCATTGCTACGTGACAGTGCGGTATTTCATTCATACTGGGTCTTTTGTTCTGCCTCTAAGGGGGCTGTTTTTACTTATTTGTTGGACTGACCAGTATTCTATACATGGTAAGTGTACAGAGTTTTGTTCTAAGTAATTTGGGCTGAAGTTTGTGCCAGATTACTAGTGGTAGTACATGATGGTTAATCATATGCTATGAAAAGAACCATGTAACTTTAATGAGAACTTTATTTTCAATATTTTTGCCATACTCCCAACCATGCACCACTTAGTGAGTTGAGTTCATCAAGTATTTCCTTCGTAAGCATTGTATTATGGTCAGCTGATCTCTGTTTGAGTTATAACATTTGTGTGTGGCTCTAGTGGGGGTGAGAAATATAAGAGAAGTACTCAGAAATATACCACTTCCCATGGCATGATAGATGTGATCTAGCCCTCATTCTCACCGACTACACCAGCAAATCAAAACTTGGGGAGAATGAATCCATGTTGATGTGAATGACCTGAGACGTACCTCCCTGGACTACATGAAAAGAGAAATGGAGGAGTTCTCCGATCTTGTATCCCAGGCAGGTATGACCCTAACCCTGAGTAGTATTCTGCCATCACCCAGAATGATACCACAGTACAAGGACAAAATGATTGACTTCAACAATTGGCTAAGCTTCTGGTGTCATTCTAAGGGGATCCAGTATTTGTCTGCCTGGGACGACATGATTGACAGTCCACGATGCTTTGCCAGAGATGGCCTGCACCTGTCGCCCTTAGGATTCCGGATACTGGCTAAGGCTCTTGCCACCCCTATAGTGCCTTTTTTAGGCAAGGTTCAAATGACAAATTCACCACTGTAACAGGTACAAGCAAGCAAAATCTGAAGGTAATGCTACTCAATGCTAGAAGTCTAAACCTCAAAATGCACTCACTCGAGGCACTCCTTAAAATGGAGAACATTGACATCTGTGCAGTGACAGAGACCTGGTTCAAAGCTCCAAAGAGCACCCCTGTATTACCAGGCTTCAATTCATACCACACCTTTCGGCCACCTAACCCAGAAAGAAGCACTAAAGGCAGAGGCGTGTCCATATTCATTAAGGATATCCACACCTCCAGGCTAGTTGCACAGCATAATGCATCCGAGATTATCCAAGTGCAACTAACTCTGGGCAAGACCACAATCCAAATTGTAGCTTGCTACAGACCCCCCCACCATGCCCCAGGATTCACACTCCTCATTTCTTGATACACTGGAAAGTATTAGGGTACAACCCAACACCCTAATAATGGGCAATTTCAACTACCCCACCATTAACTGGGAAAACTACTCATGTACCAACTCTTTTGCTCAACGTTTTCTATAATTTATAAATTCCAACGCATTGGATCAACTTATTCATACCCCACCAGGGGCAGCAATATCCTAGACCTGGTCATTACCAACATGGGAAACCGGTGTTCCACACCAGAGGTCAATTCCTCGTTGGTCAGATCCGACCACAAGCTAATCAGCCTAGACATCCACATCCCACCCCCATCCCCAATTAGGGAAACCATCGTAAAAAACTTCTCCAAAGCCAACTTCACACTTCTTAAGACAGAAGTGGCAAACGTCATGACACCCATGCAGACAGACAATAAAGGTATGACTGCCGAATCCTACACAAATGCACTTTATAAGCACTTACACGAGTGCATGGATCATGCTATCCCTAATAGAACCAAGATGTTATCCTCCAAAAAAAGGAAGCCAATCTGGTGGTCCTCTGCCATAAACAAACTCTACAACAGAAGAAAGAAACTGTTGCAAAAAAGAATAAAATCCCATGACTGGAGGAACTCCCTGGTCAACCTTAGTAAGAAGCTGAGATCCCTCATAAAATCCTCCAAAGCTAGTTACGAAAACAAAATTACCGCTGACTCTAAAGACAACCACAAAGCATTCTATAGCTATGTCAAGAATCTAAATGGGAACACTCAGATCTGCTCTGAGGTACAGCACAATGGCACTAAATATACAGAACCAACTGATATTGCCAACATCGTAGCAGATAGGTTCAGTGCTAACTTTACCCCCCTCTCACCCCCTAGAGGGCCCATCTCTATACCGGAAGAATGCAAAGTTCCTATAATCATGGCTGCACAGGTAAAAAGCACAATCTCCAAAGCCAAGAACACAGCATCCATGGGACCTGACAATATCCCAGGCTGCGTTCTACACGAACTACAGAATGAACTGGCACCCTACCTAAGTACCATGTTCAATCATAGCCTCACCTCAGGCTTTGTACCCACTGAATGGCACGCGATGGTTATCCCACTCCACAAAGGGGGAGCCACGACGGACCCCGGGAACTACCGCCCCATTAGCCTGACGAGCCTGGTCTGCAAGGCCATGGAACGTATCATCGTGGAACTCATAAACAAAGACATTGGTAATCTCCAAACTCTGGACCCTACCCAGTTTGGATTTGTAAAAGGCAGATCATGTCTCCTAAACCTGATTGACTTCTTTGAGGCAGTCACCAAAGCCATAGATGAGGGAAAAATGGTTCACACAGCTTATCTAGATCTCGCCAAGGCTTTCGACACCATCCCCCACTCTAGAATTATAGATAAGCCCACTAAACTAGGTATAAATCCTTATGTTACAAGATGGGTTGCCAACTGGCTCATGGACAGAACCCACACTGTGAAAGTAGCGGATTCCAAATCCGACATCAGACCAGTGACAAGTGGAGTACCACAGGGTTCAGTCCTGGTCCTCTCCTGTTTGGTATCTACTTCTCTGAAGTGCAGGCCAACACAGAAGGTCTTTGGCTAACAAAGTTTGCAGATGACTGCAAACTAGGAGCCATAATCGAAAATCCTAACGATGTGGACAAACTACAAAAGGGCCTCACTGAGACAGATATCTGGTGTCAAAGCCATGGCCTGAAGCTCAATGCCAAAAAGTGTATTGTCATCCCCTTTGGGAAAACTCTGTACCCACGAACTACCACATAGCTGGTAGTTTACTTAATGCTGAAAATGTGATGAGACCTTGGGACACAGTTGGACAGTAGTCTCTCCTTTGATAATCACATCACCACAGTGGTCAGGAAATCTTTATACATGGCTCATCTCATCACAAAAGGATTCTCATCCAGAAAAGAAGATGTCATTGTTCCCCTCTACTCATCACTCATTAGACCCATTATAGAGTACAATGCCCCTTTTGGTATGTACCTCACAAGACAGCTACAACAACTGGAAAGACCACAGAAATACCTCACAAAGAGGATTACTGGCCTCAAACAGATGCCCTGTGCAGACCGTCTCAAAAAACTGCAGCTTTACTCCATCGCATATCGCCTACTCAGGGGCAATCTCTGCCTAACATACAAAGCTATGTCAAACCCAGAGCTGTTGGACATGCTCCACTTAAAGAAATCCCAATCCCTCCAAGCTACACGCTCTAGGGACCTAAACCTTGTCACCACAATAAACAGAACATGCTGGAGGGATAGATTCCTATCCCAGAGACTTCCCATACTCTAGAACAGACTACCTATCTATGTCAAACAGAGCTCCTCATTAGCACTCTTCAAGAAAAATCTTGATGATTGGATGGGAAATGGGAAATTCAGCCCGGGGATCACTTCTGTGGCTCTGCTCGACAGGGGCACAGGAAAATAATTTTCTTGGGTGGCGAAAGCCAGGGTACATTTTTTTGCTAGGCTTGTATGGGCCCTAGGGCCAATAGCCTAGTACCTACCTATGAACCTGTGATGTTTGGCACATAGCAATCACTGTAAGCAGGGCCAAAAAGCAGCTAAGAAGCATTTGGTGCAGTTTTGGATAGACCCTCTCGGTACTCAAAAGCTGTGGACAAATGATGGTACCCCCTGAAACCTGACTGTTATTTCCATGTCTAAGCAGGTGTGCAAGTTTCTGTAAAGCTTTCAGTGTTTGCACATTAATACTTATGTAGGTACTCATATACCTTGACAAGAAGTAAAAGAATGTCCCACTATTCAGCACTACATGTTTGCTTCTGGCCTTGGCTCATCTCTTTCGTCATGGTGTTTTCTCTGTACACGAGAGGCATAGAAGCATTATGGCAGTGTGTGCATTGTCTTCATCTTGTAATGACTTATCAATGCAGAGCTATAGCATTTGATAGAACAGCTGTTATTCATAAATAGGAAAACTGGGCAGTGGGTGATTAGTGGTAAAACAAACTGAAAAGAAAAAAGTCCTTAGAGAATTAAAACAAAACTGCGTGCACCCTGTAGTCAGTTAAACCTTTACCATGTTATCTTAAGCATTAACAACACATGTTGTGATGTTTCTTGTATGGTTTATATTTTTCATTCTCTGTAACATCCTTCTTTATCACGCTTTGTTTTACATTGTCCTAAACCTGGATTAAAACATTATAATGCAAGCTAAACACATTGCATTTCCTTAGAGTTAGTAACACAAACTGTGATATTTCTTGCTTAGTTTACATCTGTTAGACTTCTGTAACATGCTACTGTATTGTGCTGCATTTGGGGTATACCTAAACTGGACTAAAATGTTTCTTGAAGTGTTTCAGGACTAAGATTGCATAGTTGCTGGATAAGGTTCCTGTCTCTTTTCTCAGTTTTAATAGAGTTATATTTCATTACCGATTCAGCTATAGTTTAATTATACTTTTATTTCTTTATTAGCGTTGTTTCTAATGAGACTTGCACTGTTGGTTTAATTATACGTTAATTAGTTTATGTCAGTTTACCTCGCCTCAAAGGCCACAGCCTATGTATAAATTTAGGTGTGTTGGGTAGATACTTGCTTTTCATGGTGGTATCTCTGTTGCTGTTTTCTAGTTATTTTAATTTGCCTTATTGTACACACACTGTGTAGTAAAACATGAATTTGTTTTCTTTTATTGATGCTAATTTTAGCATGATCATAAGTGCTGCACACAATACAAGCAGAAACATATTACCACTACATTTAAAAAATGTTTAGCAGGGCATTGCTTGGTTTTGGTAGTCAACTCCACCCTTCTTTCATAATTACAACGTCAATCTGTTCTTCATACGAACTTTGATGTGTTGCAGAAGAGATGACAATCAGGTAATAATTGACAGCCTTACCTTCCTAAAAGCCTTTTTTAGTCCACAGCACATGTAATACAGGCTGAGTGGTTATGACTGGATAAAAGTGACCTCACTGCATAGCATTTTAAGGGAAGCAGAGCTTCCTGCTTCAGTGTACAGTAAATGAGCAACGTGCATACGCCCACAGGTACACACCTGTGCATCTGCTGACGTAACCTTCATTAATTATGTACTATTCTTGTGACTTATACGCTAAATGCAGATTATCCAATTTTGGCCTGTTTGGTCATAATTAATAATTATTTATTCCTTCATACTTCAGTACTATATAAGTAAACACAAGCCTACATACAAAGGCAACAGTTGTTTGCTTATCTGACAGAATAATGTGAACCACTGTCAAAGTGCTCAGAACTGTTGGCATTAAGTGTTCATCACAATTATTGGATTGAAAACACAGCGATTCTCATTTACTGAGGAAATCTAAAACTGTTCTTAAACAGGCTTTTAAAGTGTATCTTCAACAAAACTATTGTTTTTACTTTACTACAGATTTCTGCTTTTCCTTAGTTCATTTTCTTCTATTTCCATTTCAGTGAAGTGATGTCTCAGCCAAGGTGAAGTCCGGATTTAGGAAGTGCGGGTGTCACAATGATATAACCTTTAGCATTGCTGCTTCATAGCGTTAGCGTTAGGTTATGCAGTTCAGTTCCTGGCTGATGTGCTTTCTTTGTAGACCTTCCTGTGAGCCTTCCCTTGTGTCTGTGTTTTTTTTTTTTGCGCAGAGGTTTTCAGTTTCCTCTCATATCCCAAGGGCATGCTAGTATGTAAGTACGTGGTTCTGTAAATTTCCAATAGGTGTGTATGTGTGTGCATGTGTACGTGTGAGTGCTTCTTGCAGTAGACTGGCGTCTCCTCCAGGACTGATTCTCCACCTTATGCCCATTACTGGATAACTGAGTATGGATCCTTTGTGACCCAGTATAGGATTAATCTGGTATCAGAGAATTAATTAATGCGTTTCATTATATCGGTAAGCAGAGCATCTGCTAGGAGTCTGTTCCCTGCATCTCACAGTACTTTCTGTACAGAAATGCTTCCCTATGAAGCATCTTCTTTTCAAGATTTATTCAGTGTTCCTGTATTTTTAACAGGAGTATATTCAAGGTTTCTACTTTCTGCCATAGCTAGTGACTTGGTAACATCCGTCTTCTGTAGCAGAAGGACTTAGGTCAACATGTTCTTGGTCCACTTGGCAGGTAAAACTATCTCAGTCTGCCAAGTGCCCCCTTTGTTGTATAACGTATCATGGTGCTGAACCATTCCAGATTGTCATTGCTGAAATCAGTGTTCAGATGAAGAAAAGGACCTCAAACTGCCTTTTGTGTTTCTGTGGCAACCGTGTCAGCTTACTGTCAGGGAAACCTTTTTAGATAATTTTATAGACCTTATTTTTCCTTCTACTGTGTTTTCTGGCTGATGATTTCCTTTCTTTCACTTTTATTGGGCTTTGGCCCTCATTTTGTTTTACTACCCTGAAACAATATTTTGATAAATGTACCTGCAGGCAGAACATCATTCTCCAATACAGGCAGTCTGGTAATTTGTATTGTTTTGGTGAACAAAATAATACACACATGTTCTCAGTTTTATGCCCACATTAAAATGTAAAAAGGAGTATCTTAAGAATGCACTTGCTAGGACAATCAGTTTCAGGAAAAGGTACCACCAAGGCTTCAACCTCTTCTTCCTCTGTTACCCTAAACAACAAACATCCCTTTCAGGGTTAGGTTTACTATCTCATGATAAAAAACAGAAATCTTTAAATTCCTTCAATTTGGAGTATTCAACCAGGTCAATGCAGCTGTTCATACTGTTACTAAAACAATTGGAAGAGCCAGTTCTGATGATTTTGTCAATGTATTAGGTATGTTGACTAAAACTGTTCATCACGATTAGTTCATTCAGCAAAGTTAACAGTCATTTCTGATACTAGTTCTGACAGGGTTGCTTTCCCTGCTCAGGATAGCTGAAGGCTACCGAGATCCACAGTTTATTTATTTACGTTTCTGTACTGCAGAACTGCCCCATCTGACAGATTATGACAGGTTGATGCCATCCTGGAGGCTAAGTTGAGGCACTTTGGTGCCCATTTCCCCCTGTTCTATCTGAGGGTGACTGGAAGTCTTTGGAGATTTCTTCAATCCTGTGTAGGATCCACAAATTTCTTCAGTGGCAATACCTACAGTTCTTGGTGCTGGTCCAAAGGATGCTCATCCTTACTCCCTTTGGCATCGGTCATGATCCTGGGATAGTGTCGCTGATGACTTTAGTGTTGTCAATGGCAGTGCTTCTGGTGTGGGATCTTACCTCGGTGTCAGTGTTGTTAGCACCATTATTGCTGGCACAAGTGGTATTGTTGGTGTCAGGATCAGGAACTAGGATCTTGGCACCATTGTTGATACCGGTCCTTGTGGTGCCAGTGTCAGGCCTCAACTTTCCAGTCTAGGGCTTGTGGTACTGAGTCTTTTGGCTTCAAGTCACTTCTCTATTCCAACATCAATGCTGATCCAACAAGCTTCCTTGCAATGGTTCCCACTGATGCTGTACCAGATGTCAGTGTCAACACCTTCTATATGTTTGCAGAAGACTCTTCCTAAACCCTTGGCCCTGCATTCTGTTCCACAGCAGGTGGAGTAAGCTCCAATCCTTCTGCATCATTTCTCCATGATGTCTGCTATGAAAGAGGGTCTCTTACTCCTGTTTGGACCGCCTGGCCAAAGAAGTCTAGGAATGTCTTATGTAAGAGAAGGTACCTTGACTCCTCTCTGAACTCCCCTACCTACCTCCCTGCATTCCTCCCATTGATCTTATGTTTGGGGAATGTTTAGAAACTATGCAATGGAAAGGGATGGCCACTAACACAGTATAGGCCCATATATCTATACTGCTATCTTCTTGAGTGGTACATCCTGAAAGATGTCACCAAGGAAAGGAGGTTTTGGAGAACCATAATATGATGGCTTTTGGCCACATCCTTCTTCTCTCAAATGAACAGGGTGCTGGGTCAGAGACTAAGCCTGACAGCCCACTGTTAGCAGTTGTCTTTAGTAAAAGTCCAACTCCCAGGGGGGCCCACACCCTCAAACAATGAGTGTAGGTGTTAGAAAGGCTAGGGATGGCATTATTTGCATCCTCTGTGTTAACCCTAGGAGTAAAATTATCTGTTTTATGTAGCAGATTTTGAACATGATGTTTTCAGTAAAATACACAGGCTGATTGAGTGCTTGCTCTTTCCCAATCCTCAAGTGCATCCGCCATGACCAGCCTTATAATGTATGTCTTGTATAACACCACAGAAGGTTCAGCCAGAGCTCTGGGATTCAGCATTGCTGTTTAAAGTCGTGTGTGGCTGTACTTAACAAATTTTACCAAAAATACTAGTGCAACCTTCATGGATACCCTCCCTTTCAAGGTCATTCCATATTTTGATCTGATATGTAGAGAGGCACAGAGAACGTAGAGAAGGAGGGCAAAGCCCTCATTGCTGTTGGCATTGATTTCCCATCACCTCATTGGTCATTTCGCAGGAAACAGAGGAGTCAGCAACAGCTGGCATTCAGGCACAGTACATCAAAAGAATTAGTAACAATTTGGGAGGAAACCCAGTACCATGGTAACTTTCATAATGGTCATGGAACCAAAAGCATGTGTTGTTTGAAGTCATTAAGGAACCTCAGCCCATCCAACAGGCAAAAAGCAGCATCAGTCCAGAGGACTTGTCCAACTGACCTCCTCTGAATGCAGTTGGGGGTCATATATCCCCTCATCTCTCTGTGTGAGAATCCATCATAGCAAAAGGAAGATCAGTACAGTCATAACCAGAGGTTATAAGATGCATTTTATAACACAAATAATGGACTTGCCTCAGTCTCCATAGGCTCTTAGGTTCATAGGTGTGTACTAGGCTAATGGACCTGGAGCCTTTACAAGCCTAGCCCATAGAAGTGCCCTGGCATCGTACTGCCTGATGTTAGTTCCCAGTGCCTCTATCAACTAGAGCCACTGGAGTGAACTTTCTGTTTCCCATCCACTCATCAAGATTTCTCTTGAAGAGGGCCAGTGAGGTGCTCTGCTTGCCATGTATGGGAAGTCTATTCCAGGGCATGGGCAGACTCTGGGTTATGAACCTGTCCCTCCGGCATGTTCTGTTGATTGTGGTAATGAGGTTGAAGTCTCTGGCACATGTGGTGCAGAGGGATTTGGATTTCTTTAGATGTAGCACTTCTAACAGAGCTGGGTCAGACATGGCTTTGTAAGTCAAGCAGAGATCGCCTCTTAGTAGACGATATGAGACAGAGAATAGCTGATGTTTTTTGAGTCTGTCCATGTAGGACGTGTTTAAGGCCTAGGATCCTCTTTGTGAGGTACTTCTGTGGCCTTTCCAACTGGTGCATGTGTCTAGTGAGGTACATGCCAAATGGGGCATTAAACTCGATGATTGGCCTAATGAGGGAAGAGTAGAGAGAGATGATGACCTCTTTCTTCCTGGTTGCAAAACCCTTGGTAATGAGATGTGACATGCAGAAGGACTTTCTGACCACAGTGGCAATGTGGTGGTCGAAGGAGAGGTTGCTGTCAACCTGTGTCCCCAGATCTTTTATAACGCCTTCAGTGTTCAGTGGGCTCCCATTGATGTGGTAATTAGTGGTATCTTGAGTTTTTCCTAAAGCGGATGGTGACGCCAGTTTTTGGCATTAAGCTTAAAGCCATGGTTTTGACACCAGTTATTGGTCTCAGTGAGACCTTTCTGTAGGATGTCTACATCACTTGCAGAGTTAATAATGGCTCCCAGCTTGCAGTCGTCTGCGAACTTGGTCAGCCAGAGTCCCTCCGTGTTGGCCTGGACTTCTGAGAATTAGATGCCAAACAGGAGAGGACTCACGACAATCCCTGTGGGACTCCACTCGTGACTGGTCGGCAGTCTGGCTTGGAGTCCACTACTTTCACACTGTGGGTTCTATCTGTGAGCCATTTTGCAACCCACCTAGTGATACAGGGGTTGATGCCTAGTTTGGTTAGTTTATCAATAATTCCTGAGTGGGGAATGGTATCAAAGGTCTTGGCCAGATCGAGGTAGGCTGTATGAACTGCCTTGCCCTCATCCACAGCTCTGGTGACTGACTCAAAGAATTCAACCAGGTTGAGCAGGCATGATCTACCTTTCACAAAAACAAATTGAGTGGGATCTAGAGTTTGGAGATTCCCTATATCCTTGTTAACTAGGCTCATGATGATGCACTCCATAGCCTTGCATATCAGACTCATCAGGCTAATGGGGTGATAATTCCCAGGGTCTGTAGTCGCTCCCCTTTTATGGAGAGGGATTACTGTAGCAGTGCACCATTCGGTAGGGACAAAGCCTGAGGTGAAGCTGTCATTGAACAGGGCACACAGATGTGGTGCCATTTCACTTTGTAGTTCATGTAGAACACATCCAGGGATATTGTTGGGTTGCATGGAACCTGTATTCTTGGCCTTGGACAATGCAGCTTTAACCTGTCCTGCAGTAATGCTGGGTGCCTGGCATTCCTCCGGTATTGTGGTCTTTGGGGGCGAGAGAGTGGTAAAGTTGGTACTGAATCTGTTGGCCAGTATGTTGGCAGTATCTGTTGGCTCAGTATAAGAGGTACCACTGTGCAGTAACTCGGAGCAAACCTGGGTATTGCCATGTAGATTCTTGGTATAACTGTAGAAGGCTTTGTGGTTGTTTTTAGTGTCTGCCACAATTCTGCCTTCATAGCTGGCTTTAGAGGTTTTGATGAGGGATCTCAACTTTTTGCTGAGGCTAATAAGGGAGTTTTTCTAGTCTTTGGACTTTTTCTGCAACAGTTTCTTCCTTCTGTTGTAGAGTTTATTAATGGCAGGGAACCACCAGATTGGCTTCCTTTTTTTGGAGGAGAGCATCTTGGTTCTGTTGGGTATGGCTAGTTCCATGCATTTATGTACGTGTTCGTACAGTGCATTGATGTATGATCTGGCAGTTATGCATCTATTTTCCGTTGACATGGGTGCCGTGAAGTTAGACACCTCTGTTTTTAGGAGCCCAGAGCCAGCTTTGGAGAAGTTTTTCTTGATGGTTACCTTTACAGGTGGTGTGTGTGAGATGTGGATTTCCATGGTGATTAGTTTGTATCCAGATCTAACCAGGGAGGAATTGACTATTGGTGTAGAGCAACGGTTGCCCATGTTAAAAATTATCTGGTCAAGGATGTTGCTTCCTCTAGTGGGGATAAGAATGAGCTGGGCCAGAGCATTGGTATTGATGAATTCCAGAAAGCATTGGGCCAGTGTATTGGTGCATGACTAGTTTTCCCAGTTGATGGAGGGGTAGTTGAAGTCACCTAGTATGAGAGTGCTATGATGGACCCTAATAGTTTTCAGGGTGCTTAGAAGTGTTGAGTGAGAGTCTTGGATCATGGTTGGGGACCTAGAGCAGGCTATGACCTGATTTGCTGTCTTACCCAATGTTAGTTGTACCTGAAGTATCTCAGATGCATTATGCTGGACTACTAGTCTGGAGATGTGCATATCCTTTATGACTATGAAGACGCCACCACCTTTAGAGCTTTGGTCCATGTTCTGGGGCCGAAAGGTGTGGAATGAGTTATAGCCTGGTAGTGCAGGGGTGCTTTCTGCTGCTTTAAACCAGGTCTCCGTTATAGCACAAATGTGTAGTGTTGAGCAGCATGACCCTCAGATTGCATTTATTTATAGCTGTTACAGTGGTAATTTGGTCTTTGGAACGCCATCTAAAAAAGGCACTGTAGGGTAGCAAGCACCTTAGCCAGTATCAGGAAACCCAGGGGTGACAGATGCAGGCCATCTCTGGCAAAGCATCAAGGTCTGTCAAGTCATGTCATCCCAAGCAGACAGATACTGGAACCCCTTAGAGTGACACCAGCAATTTAGCCAATTGTTGAAGTCAATCATTTTCTGCTTGTACTGCGGTATCATTATGAGCAACAGTAGGATACTGCTTAGGGCTAGGGTCATACCTGCCTGGGCCACATAATCTGAGAGCTCCTCCATGTCTCTTTTCATGTAGTCCATGGAGGTGTGCCTCAGGTCATTCACACCCACATGGACAGTGACAGAGTCATATTTGTACTTTTTGTGGAGTGACCTGAGTGTGTGTGTTGTGTGTCAGATTCTGGCACCTGATAGACAGCTGACTGTTACCTTCTCCTTATTCAGCCTAGTCAGTGGAACATCATAGGTCACTCGATAGTGAGTCACACTGATTAGTGTATTGGGAAAGCTGTTTTGCCTTAGGTTAAGGGGCATACTGTGTAGGTGAGCTATGTGTCTTGTGGTTTGTGCTGTGTTGTGGTGGTTGAGTGTGTTTCTACCTTGGAGGTCTCTGCTGTTTGGGTACATTTCTGTTGAGAGTCTCAGCAAAGGTGGATGTGTGGTTTGTGTTTTTATGTGAGAGCCGTGATGGTGGGTGTCCTGGAGGGCTATGTTTTGCATGTGGTGTGGTGCAGATGTTGACCTTATCCTCTTGACCAGCTATTCCGGTCTTGGCTTGAGAATGCATGGCTTCCAGTTTGGATATATAAGTACATCTCTCATAAGTCTGAGTGTTGGGAGGTAAGAGAGGGTTGTCTGTGTACATGAGGCAGTTGCTAGACTGCCTCAGAATGCCCAAGTTCACCAGGTTAATAGAAGAAAGCACAGGGAACTGAGATTTAGAGATGCCAGGAGGGATGGTCATTATTACTAAGTACTGGAGCTGTTTCCTTATATATTCCTTTTACAGGAAAAATGTCACTAAAGGTGTCTGAGTCTGTATAGAGCACTGCCAAACATTTGAGGGGAAACTAATACTTAGACCCTGAAAATTTAAGGATGAAGTATTTAGGCAGATATTCTGAAATTAGAAATAAATCAAGCAGTACTTACTGAAAAATAACGAGTTAGCTTGTCAAGAATAATGAAAAGAGGGGAGTCGCATGAATGGCTACTGCCTGGCTACTACTAATGCTGGTCTAGCACAGCTTCACTCTGTAGGGATACAATGCTCCTTCTCTCACCAGAAGCAAAATGTTAGCACCATTCCCAAGAAGAGAAGCAGGCCACGGCCTGTTTGGTGATCCACAGTCTTGTCCCAGATGATGCAAGGATCTGCAGGCTTGTAGCCTTTTTCTGGTAGATGCCTCAAATAGCAACCAGACCAGGTAGGTACATTAAGCACAGACACTCAGTCTCCAACCAGAAGGAGTCAGGAATCAATGCACTCTGCTTCTACTCTCACCAGGATCAGAATAAAAGCACAGATTCTATGCTGTCATCTATAAAGCAGTTATTAACTTTCTGGTGATCAGCAATCTCCAGGAAATAATGTAACTGCACTTCTTCTCTTACCAGGAGAAAACAGAAGTACTAATCCCAAGATGACTACTGAGAGGTAGAATGTGGGCTCTCTAATAACTGGTGCTCTTGCAATAGATGCTTAAAGGTAAGATGAAAAAATGGTTTATCCTAAACACTTCCGTGTGCACTAGAGGATTTAGATGTGAAAGTAGGTAACTTAAGTATTACCTGTCTAAAAAGTTAGGTTTTAGTGGAGAGTCACTATTTTCAAAACAGCAAGATAGATTGAAATGGAGTGGTCACTTTTGTATTCTGGTACTATGGAGTACAGTAAATTTATAGCTACCTGAACTGGCATCCTGAACAGTTTCCCTGAATGGTACCCAACAGTCTGCACCCAGGGTGGTACCCCCATTATTCTACCATAGCTAATGGTCTGGCAAATCACTGTACATGCTGGAGGGACAGGTTCATAACCCAGAGACTGACCATGCTCTGGAATAGACTTCCCATACATGTCAAGCAGAGCACCTCGCTGACCCTCTTCAAGAGAAATCTTGATGAGTGGATCGGAAGTAGAAAGTTCACCCCAGGGATCACTCCAGTGGCTCTACTTGATAGAGGCACTGGGAACTAACGCCGGGCAGCACGATGCCAGGGCACTTCTGTGGGCTAGGCTTGTAAAGGCTCCAGGCCATTAGCCTAGCCTAGTTCACACCTATGAACCTATGAACATAGGTGTCTTATTTTTGTATATAATTGATAATTGCGCCTTCCTCTATGGACTATGTCTGAAAAAGATTCCAGGACCAGCCCATCTGTGACTTAATAAACAGAAAACAAATGTGTTAGAATATCCATCTGAAGGCTCTCATATGTCTCATCTGTACCACTTGTGGTATTACATGACTTTCAGTCTTATATCACAGGTTGTCACCGTGTGGCCCCATTAAAACCCAGTTTCTGTGAAGGCTGTGGAAGGTGGTAGAACTCAGCCAGTAATACAAGGTGGAAAGAGCTGTAAGAATTTTGGTGAGGTGAGAAACAGTAGGCAGAGCATGGTAGAAGTAATGTAGGAGTCAAGTCACATAGCTGAAATTTTCTGAAATTTATTTGAGTTAATTCATTTGTCAACATAGAACTAACTTACTGTTGAACTGCATTGTTACTTGCTTACCATTTTGTTTCATCATAACAGCAGCAATTGCATGCAGTTTGAATAAAATACTTTTTCATCATAGCAGAAAGAGAGTTGAGTGATTGTTTAACAGAGCAAGCTTACTGTTAACTTGCATTGTTGCTCACAATTGCAAGTCATTTTAACAGCGGCATTGCCACTGAAGCTCAAATAAAGGAAATGTTCATCCATGCAGATAGAGAGCTGAGCAGCCTGTGATAGTGTATAGCTTCATACGTTTTGTGGTCCATCCACATGATTGTGTGATCCCCCTGCTTAGAAGAGAAGTGTAAAAGTCCAAAAACCTCAACAATCCATCAATGGATATGCTTAGTTAATTTATGAAAAGCAATGTTGCTGACCCAAAGTGGTACTAATACTGTCTTCCTTTTTCAACTTTGTAGACTTTACAGCTGTCATCTAATGTATTTATTTTTGGGCTACAAACACTTTTTCACTTCATAGTAGTATGTATGTTGATATTGCGGCTGTAATTCTGATTTTGGTGGGCTACTTTCCCATCCAGGACTGGTTGTCTGTGTGCTGAGACAGGGTCCAGCTCCCTCATGACCCTAAGACAAACAAAAATGAGTATTGCAAAAATGTATGAATGAGTGACAAGCTAGTCTTGTTTGCATCACGATACATGCACATACTCTCTGGTCACAGATAAAGACTGCTTGTCCCATATAGTCTTCATGTATTTTATATATATATATATATATATATATATATATATATATATATATATATATATATATATATATATTTCATATATTCATAAAATAAAAAATAAAAATAAAATAAAATTCTACACCTATTAGACAGGCGGTAGTTCTGTGCTAAGTAGTATCTTACTTTTGTATTCTGTCTCTCTCATACGTTCTTGAAATAATTTCTTCTGACTTTTTAACCTCAATGTGGTTGTTCTTGTATCATTAATCTTGTCTGTTAAATAATATTTTTGTACATTCCCTCTTTTTTATGAAAGGTAATGCCCTCCCAGACTTTCTTTATCCCTTTAACATTCTTCAAAGTTTATTTCATGTCCTCCTGCTTTCCTCAGAGATAGTCCGATTGTACTGAATTATTGTAGTCTTTCTCTTTCTTGTAACCATCAGTCCTCATATGGCTTCCACTGCTGACCCTACACCATCTGGTTACCTTCCACAGGGCAGTCATTACCCTGTTAATGTGTGCAAAAGAGTAGGATCCCCAAAATTCTATTGTAATGAAAGAAATAATGTATTGTTTTCTTCTAGTGATCTCCCCCTGATGCATCTCATAGATTTCACCCTTCTGGCTACCGTCCTCGGGACAACCTTTACCTTGTCGGTGTGTCTACAAAATTAAGATCTCCAAGACTCTGTACTGCAGATGGATAGCATTTCCGTATTTTTTCTGGTGCTCTCCCACTCATGCATTTCATATAGTATAATTCCAACGGTCATATTTCATTCTTGTTGTAATTCATTTGTCAGTATCCTATGTGTACTCTTGCCTTGAGTTTTGTTCCCAGTGGCTCTCTGGATTGCAAGTGCTATATGTGCACCTCTGTTTCTATGAGATTGTCATTTAGATTTGCCTGGTTGACTGCCTTTTTCTTGACGCCCATTCCTGACTTCTTACCGCAAGTATGTAATCATTTTCTTTCAGTTCTGTAAACCATAGCAAGAGTCTCTAGATTCCCCCAGAGGTACCTGAGTGTTTTGTACAAACTAGCAAATCCTGCAACAGTTATATCACTACAAGTAACAAAGATAAATTGCGCTGGGTGCATGCACATTTGTTTGGATAGCTGAAGCTCAATGTTGAAAGCTTTTAGCGGTTATATTACTTCAAGTAAGAAAGATAAGGAACCAGTGATCAAGTCACAAGGATTTCTGTATAAAGTGCTTATTATGTAATGCATGTAGTTGACTTAACTGTGACTTTTCTTTGTTAGCTGTTAAGCCCTCATTTCTATTCTATCTCTCAATTGTCCTGATTGCCTTTTTTTTATTTATAGAATAGTCGGTCATGCATTGCCACGCTGTTGACATTGTACTTTTGTATTCCAATAAACATTTTTTTTATCAAATATTTTTTCTTTTTCTTTTCTCTTGTATTGTATGCATGTTACAAGATCCAGTCATTATGCAAGATACAGTACAATTATCATTTTTTTTAGGAATTCAGACATATTTAGGTACATTGTGTATCAAGAGAATTTTCAGTGTTACAACAAAAACACGCTGATAACAACCTATATACACTATGTACAAAATAGTGCTACAGACAGTCAATTTCTAATTAACGTTGTGTCACAGTTAACATACTGTTTCAATATGGATACATATATAGAACAGAGCTGACACAAAGCTCATGAGGGTGAGTGCTTTTGTGCCCTTTTTCGTTTAATAATCACAACAATTTGTTATTCCACATTCAGCTAATCTTTCAAAATATGATCCAGGAGAAGATGCCAATATTTTAGGAAGTATGAACGCTTACTTTGGTTATTCGTTATATACTTATTTGCTGATATGTACTTTATTGCCGTACATCTGAAACCCTCCCATGATACTTTGGTATGATCTAGCCAGTTTTGGGTAATATACGATTTCACTATAGAGAAGAGAGTAATTAGAATGTGTAGGTTAAACTTGGGTAACTTTTGAGAGGTAATACGCAAAATTGCAAATTCCCATGATAATGTGGATTGTTGATATCCCATCTTCTCTAGTCTAAGTTTCAGCAAGCACCACAATTTATAAGTGCATTTGCAGCTCTAGAAGACATGGGAGTAAGATATGGAGTAAATCTGCTATGTGTGAGGAACAGTACAGACAGTTTGGAGAGACCTCCAAATTGAAGCGGTTAAGTATTTCTGGGGTGAATTAAGCATAGTTAATTATCATTAATTGAGTATGCATGAGTTTTTTGAAAGGGATTAATTTTAGTGTTGCTTCAACAGGATTAGATTTTTGTTTTTTTCAGAACATTCTTTCTTTGATCTTATCTGTCTAGTATTTTGAATACAGTAATTATGATTAGTATTTAAGAGATACTATTAATTTAAAAGTGTTAGATAGCATCTTTTCTTTAAGGTTAGTAAGTTCCATAATGTAACACATATATTTAAGTATTTTTGTTAGCTTCAAAGTCACCAAATATTGAGGTATAGAGTTCTCTGATTTGCCTTAGCATTATGATGTATCCTTTTGGAAGGTTGAGAGCATTCCTTCTGTCTTCTGAAGTCTTTTCCCCATGTCTATAAATATGAATGCTTGTTAGATTTAAAGCTTCTAACAATTTCTGAAACCTTATTATTCTATGTTTTAAGGAAAAGTGAAAGTTGCTATCATTTAAACTCTCCTGATTTAAGAAACAAAGGGTTTTGGGATTATTTGTTTCTATATAGTTATACCATAGTTTAATCCATAATGGATACCATTCTTTACTCTTTGGATTATAATCAGCAACTTGTATAATCCTGTTTGCACATATTATGTCATAATATAGATTGAAATCAGGTAATCCCAATCCACTCCTTTATTTTGTCTGCATTAACTTTTGCTAACTAATTCTGACTGATTTGGGATACCAGATAAATTTAGCTAAAGCTACATTCATTTTCTTAAAAAAATGTTTTCTGGACTATTAAGTTTGTTGCATTTAGCTGAAATAGTATCCTGAAAGAACATTCATTTTTGTAATTGTTGCTTTCAAAAGGAAAGGTATCTTCATTTTCCCCATCTCTGAATATCCTGATCAATATCCGACCAAACCTTTAGTAAGTTATTCTGCATGTATAATTTTGGGCTATGATCAAAGGTGATACTTAAATATTTAAGGGTGTCTTTTAACTTTATTACTGAATCTGGAAAATAAGAGTTAGTGTGGCATATTGGATTGATAAGAAAAATTTATTAAGGACATTATAGGATTAATTTCATAGTTTGAGACTTTTGAGAAGCTGTTGATTGAGTCAAGAATTTTGCCTAATCCTATATCAGGGAGTGAGACATTTAGATTTAAATCATCAGCAAAGGTTGTTAGTACAATTTTATTCTTAAAATTTTCTGGGATATGATGGTACTTTTTTGAGTTATAAGTAAAAATATATTGATACTATATACAAGTTAAAAAGGTAGGTAGATAACAGACATCTTTGTCTATTCCCAATTACATTTTTTTATTGGATTTGAATTTGTCTTGTTTATGTGTAGAATTGTGTGAGTACTCTCATAAAAATGTTATTATACTTGTAAATTTTTGTAGTATATCAAAGTGCAGTAATACAGAAAATAAAAACTTTGTTTACTCTGTTGAAAGCTTTACAAGCATGTAAAGCAAGGGCATAGATAGGCCCCGGGATTCAATAACACCTACACTAAGTGTACACTATTCTGAGTGAACAGACAATGCAGACACATCTTGCACCTTATTCCTCCTAATTTTAGTTTTCCTACTGATATTCATGCAGCTTTAAATATTGTCAGGGATTCGTAAAGGTTACCACAAAGTGTAGACTACATGTAAACATAAAATGTGATAAGAATATTCTTGAATACATATCATGTACACTTAGTGTACACTTGGTGTAGGTTTTATTGAATTTGGCACAGGGTTTTTAGATAATTTATATAATTGCATCTAAAGTTAACATGTTGTCACATGTCTGTCTGCCTTTCATAAATCCTGATTGTCCAGGTGATATAATCTGTTTGCAAGTATTACAGCTAAAATTTTGATGTCTACATTTATGATAAAAATTGGTCTATAATTTGCAGAGATTTGAAGATCAGACTTGCCTTTGGGTATAAAAATTTCAGCTCATTTAATAATTCAGAACCTAAAACTTCATACAGCCATGCATTTTTTATCCTTTACCATTCAAGATGTTACCATATTTTTGAACCATTTAAGTGAATTTACTAAATTGATCAATTTATATTCTTTCAAATTCCATGTACCTTTACATAAGAAGGCCACTCTATGATTTACCAAAATGAAATCATAGGTTTGCACAGAGTCGAAAATCTTCACGACTGACCACAGATGTTTTGTATTTATAGTCAAGAGAAAGAAATTTTCATCTGCCATTCTCCATATTTTACAGTTGAACTTCCAGTAATTTTTTTCGATTTGGTAGGATTTGTTAGGGGGGTTGAATAAACTGGATTTCATTCTTGACCTGAGTCAGTTTGAAGTAAGAAGAAACTTTGTTTTTTCTTTAAACATTCATTTTTGAGCCATATATTTGTCCTTATTTAACTGCTAATAGCCCAGTTTAAGGGGGAGGGGAAAGAAACGAGCACAAACTTCGAAAATTGTCCATGCATGTAGCAGGATCCTCCAAGGTATTTGAACGTGGCACACACATCATTCCCCCCTTCAGTTAGGTGAACAAAATGTCCCATCTGTGCTATGGTTTCTTTTTATATACTTAGGACTGCCCTATTATAAGAAACCTTGCTAGTTACACCTGTTGAGATTTTATTCAGGTTTTAGCATCTGGCAATTAGTTGAAGATTTCATAAACACTGCTTTTGCTTCTTTTGTCTTCTCAATCATGTGTTTAACATACTTATATTGGAAGACTAATGTGTTCGGATACTTCATCTGGAATTTATTTTTTTGGCTATTAGATAAACACAGAACAGAGACAGTTGTTGCCTTTGTTGCTGCTTTATTTGAAAGGGTATGTCCTATGTAAACATTATTTTGCTTCCATTCCATATGATTTTTTTTCGTTTTTTTTTTTGCTGCCATGAGAATTTTGTAAACATCTTCGTGATTGAAGAACTTCACATAAATTTGTCTGGATTTATCTAAGCTTTGTGTTTTGCATAGAGCTCGATGTGCTCTTTTGATCACCATCTCACCATTCTCTGAATCATTTTCGAAAAGGCACCCTACTACTTGTTTTATTGTTTCTGATAATTGTGCATTTTCATATTTCTCTGGGATGCCTCAAATTAATATATTGCTCCTTCAGCTTCTTGCTTCCAAGTCAATGATTTTTTGTTGCATTGCGTAAATCTTTTTAGCATTTGTTTCATTGTCTTTTTGGATTTGGTTTATTTTTAACTAATTTTCAGATACTTTAGCCTCTGTGATGTCTAGTCATGAAGTTATTTGACTTAATGTGTGTCCATACTCTGAAAGTTGGTCCGAGAAGTTTTGAATGGCTATTTGTAAAGGTAGTAATGCAGATTTTAGGTCATCTAGGTTAAGTGTTTGCTCCACATTTGATTTTATTTGGAGATTCAGGTTCTCTTGTAGTTTTGTGGTACTCTGCCTTTTGGTTATGGTTTCTTTTTCAGGAGTGACCACTTGCAAGTATTTGGTATAATCGTTTGTGGTTCCATGATTTCAGCTTTGCTCATTATTTTGTCTCGTTCCATCTATCTTTCTTTATTCTTATCCTTTTTAATTTGTTGAATCAGGCCGTTATAACATATTAATTTTTGCATGGTATTCTTAGAGAGAAAGTTTGTTTCGCTCTTTACAGGATACTCGGCTTAGCTTTTCACAAGAAGCGTTGCTTGGTCACAGGTGTATTATTTATCAATAAAAAGCTCTTTACATCTTCTTTTTATTTTATTTTTCGTGTTTTTCATTTGCCATTTTGGTTCACTCGGTCTGCCTTTTTGTTTTCCATTCCTGCTGTAGTAGGCAGTTATCTTGTATTTGTTCTTGCACAAACTTCTTAGGGAAAAAAAGTTTGTTTCGCCCTGTATAGGGTACTCTGTTTAGCTCTTCACTAGTGGCATTGCTTGATTGCGGGTGTAATATTTATTATTAAAAAAATTTTTAGATCTTTTTTATTTTATTTGCCATGGATTTCGTTTGTCGCTTTGGTTAGCTTGGTCTGCCCTTTTCTTTTCCATTCTAACTTAGACCACTGCATCAGGCTGTCTCATGTTTGGAATTGCTCAGTGTATCTCAAATGAAACTTTTTAGTATTTTAGAGGGTACTTGGTTTAAAACTCCATTGAAGGCATCGTTATGGTCACAGGTGTTTTATTTATTGAAAAGAAGTTTTTTGGACCTTAATTTCATGGCTTACAAATTTATTTATGTATTTTTTAATTTTTTGCGGAATCACGCTGTTAGGTGTTCAGTGGATCGCTGCCATCTTGCAACCTCCGCCCAGTAAACATTTCTACTACTTGCCCTGCAATGCTGGACAGACATGTATCATCCTCTATTTCCCCACTACCCTGATTGAAGTGCACATCTAAGCCACTTCTCTTTTCCACTGTACTTATACACTGTCACTTGTTCACAGTGCATTCTGCTTCACCTGCCCAGATATTCTCTTTTCCTTTTTTAGCTTCATAGACATTACAGATGTTGGCTGATTTATGTTTGGGCTACAAACACTTTCAGACTTCTCTTGCCTACCCTATCCACTATGACAGCTATACACACTTTCAGATATTCTTTCCTCTCCTTTGGAGGGGCTCTGCACACCTTTATTTCCTGTCCCAGGTGACAACAGAGTATTATGCAGCCAGTCCCTTCTCTGACCAATCATGGCCACATCTGCACAACTTGATGTCAATATCTGCCATTGTCCTTGTACACATCATTACTTGTACCCTCACAAAATACAAACCCTATGCTTCGAATGTCTGTACTACTACTATTGTCTTATTTGTTACACAATTCAGTCATTAAACCTTAAGCTGCATATTAAATTTGCTTAATATTAGGTCTGTTAAATACCCGCGGTAGTGGTGCTGCGGTAGCATTGTCGCCTCACAGCAAGATGTTGTCACGTTCGATTCTCAGCTAGAGCGTCTTCTGTGTGGAGGCATGCATGAATGGGTGTGCCATTGTTGAAGGTTATGCGTCAGGGCTGGTAACTCGGCACGTAAAAATCCACTACCAAATATTGGCGGACCGGAGTTCCACTGTGGCGACCCCTAACTGGAATAAGCCGAAAGACACAACATTAGGTCTGTTAAATATCCTGTATTTCTCCATATAGAGTTATAGTTTCTGGGAATTTCTGGATTTCTCCCTTTCCTGGTTTAAATTCCCATTTCTTCTTGAAACCAAGTCTCCTCATAGGATGTTGCTTTCTGGATGTTCTTCATCTCACATTGCTGCAGTCCTTACACTTGGGTAGTCCGCTGTCCTCGGTCGGCCCGAATATCAAAGTATAAGGCTGACGTCGGTCAAGGCGCTTAAGACTGACATCAGGACGTCAGGGTACAAATGCGCATGACCGACGTCATATCCTCAGTCTTTTTTGCTGCATGGTCCGATGCAGAAGCAGCGTTGCAAGTGCCGTTCGGCGTTCTGAAATTTTTCGAATTCGGAGTTTCAGACCGAGTCAAAGTTGATTAAGTACCCCGTTGGGGAATATTTTAGTTTTTTCTTGCCTCAGTGGTTTACCGGATGTCAGAAAAAGTGAATAACTGTATTTCTTGTGGGAAGCAGATACCGCATAGGGATTATCATACTTTGTGTATTCCTTGTTTGGGGCCTGAGCACGACGTTGTTGGGTGTCGCTTTTGTGCTAGGTTCAATAAGCGCACTATTAAGCGAAGATTAGATTGTGCCAGGTTGGTCTTCGAAGCGGTGCAATTATAATATGCCGTCGGATGCTCCGCCCGCTTCTTCGAAGAAGCGCAAAGACAAAGCAGCTAAACCCAGGCAAGAAGAGTCGTCCGTACCGGACGCTGGTTCTTTAGAGGCGTCAGTGGAACCGGTGGTTCCCGGAGGCTTCTCTGGAGTCCCAGGGGAGACTTTGATATTGCAGGATGTGGCCTCTCAGGAGGCAGGTCAGGCTGAAGGGCTTCTCAAGTTACTGTACTCCCTCCCTTCCTAGGGTGGTTAGGCCCTCTCCTTCTGTTTCCAAGGCTTCTCCCAGAGGCAGGCCAGGTTTAGCTTCTGTTGGTGTCACTCCTAGTTCTACAGGATCTGTGCCCAAGAAGCACATGCTTAAAATGGCAGAAGATTTAATTACTTTGATTAGAGGTTCTTTGCCCCTCCTGATAAGAGGCCTAGGGTGGAACCAGAGTTGGGGAGTTTTGAGCAGGCTTCGGATGTTTCAGAGTCTTGGCTGAAGACTTGCAGGAGTACTCTCCTTATTCTGATTCTGATGCAGATGATTCGACTCCTTCTGCTTCTCCTCCAGAGGATTTTTCTTTTCAGAGACTCTTCATTCCATGAGGGAACATTTTAAGTGGGAAGGTCAGGACTTCTCTGATTCCAGGAAAAGGCTTAGGGAATTTTTGCTTTTACCCCAGCATAGGCCTTTGGCTATACCACCTGTTCTGGATGTTGTGGAAGATGTGTTTGCAGAGGCTTCTCTTAATCCTGATTCTTTGCCTCCTGCTCCTGTTAAACCGGATAGGTATTACAGGGTGCCTGAGGCTCATAAATATCTTTATAAGAGTCCTAGGGCGGACCCAGAAACTGTTAGTCAGGGACCTAAGGGTGTCAAGGCCTCTGTTGTAAAAAATCCGGTTCCTCCAGATAAAGAGGCTAGAGCTTTGGATAGATGGGGAAAGAAAGTCTATACTTCTTCCACCTTAGCTATGAGGGCTTTGAATTGGCAGTTTCACATGTTGAAATATCAAAACTATCTTCTTTCTCAATTGAAGTCTAAGGTAGATGCTCTGGCGGAAGGCATTGAGTGTAAAGAATTACAAGATTTGGTGCATGTCTCGGAACAGGTGGGTAAGCATTCTTTACAATGTGGTTTTGATGCTGTACAGGCCTCGTCTAGGGTGGCTGCCACTGGTTCAGTTCTTCGCAGGCATGCCTGGCTGAGGGATCAGAATTTATCTGACCATGTTAAGACAAGGATTTTGGATGCTCCTTTACAGTCTGATGTGTTGTTTGGTTCACCTGTGGAGTCAGTCTTGAAGAAAATGGAAGACAAGGCTAAGTCTATGCAGGCTGTTAAAGATTTTTGCAAGTTCAGCCTCCGAAGTTTAGTAGGAATTGGCCTGCTAAGGGGTGGACGTATCCTTCTTATGATTCTCAGTCTAGGGGTAGATCTAGACGTGGTAGGGGCAGAGCTCAGAGTTCCTTCAGACCTAGAACGGGAGTTCACCTGCACAGTCTTGGTGAGGGCAGGGGCCAGTCCTTTCGTAAACAGGCCCAATGACCTACCTTTTCAGCTGCCAGATCCTTCTTGCCTGGCAGCACCTTTGGGAGGAAGGTTGGCACTCTTCAAGGAAAATTGGAGTTTGATTACTCAAGACAGATGGGTATTGGATATCATACACCAAGGTTACAAGTTTTATTTCCATACCTTGCCTCCTTTCAAAGGCATGCCAGACGTTCCTCCTCAGCAAAGACTAGAGGCTCACAAGCAAATTTCTCTGCTACTTCAAATAGGGGCCATACAACCGGTCCCTCTACCAGAAGTGGGCCTAGGATTTTATTCTCGCCTGCTCCTAGTACCAAAGAAGGGGAACACGTGGAGACCAATTTTGGATTTATCTATCCTCAACACATATCTGGACATTCCCAAGTTCAAAATGTTGACGTTACAACAGCTTTTGCCTCTGCTGGGCAAAGATCACTGGATGGTGACTCTGGATCTCAAGGAGGCTTACCTTCATGTTCCTATCAGGCTCAGTTGCAGGAAGTATCTGCGTTTTCGGGCTGGGACTTCTCATTATCAGTTCTCTGCATTGCCCTTTGGCTTATCTACTGCGCCCAGAGTGTTCACGAAAGTTCTGGCTCCAGTGATAGCTTTCTTCAGGCTAAGAGGAATACAGATCTATCCTTATTTGGACGATTGCCTGATTCTGGCCCAAGAAAAGGACGAACTTCTTCATCATTTACAGTATGTGATAGCAGTGCTAAGATGCCTGGGGTATTCTGTGAATGAAATAAAGTCCAGTCTAGTACCCTCTCAGGACATGTGCTTTCTGGGTGTGAGACTGAATACAGCGTCCCAGATGGCCATTTTGACCCCGGACAAACAAAAGAATCTTTCTCTTTACTTCCATCAATTGTCTCATCAGTCCAGGCTGACTGCAAGGACAGTCCTTCAAGCCTTGGGGTTCATGGCATCTTGTATTCTGGTGCTTCCCAATGCCAAACTGCATATGAGGAAGCTACAATGGTATCTCAAAATGTATGGACACAGCACTGCCAAGATATGGACACTGTCATTCAGATAATACCTTGCATTCAAAAGGAGTTTTTGTGGTGGGCTCAGGAATGTCACCTAAACAAGGGACTCTCTGTGACCCGACCAGAGGCGAGTCAGATTCTAACGACAGATGCCTCAGACAAAGCTTGGGGAGCTCATCTAAATGGAAAGTGGGTACAAGACACGTGGCCTGCCAGACTTCAACATCTACATATCAACTTGAAGGAGATGTTAGCAGTCCAATTTGCATTAATAGCTTTCAAGGATTTACTTCTTCCAGGGCAGGTGTTGGTTCTAACAGACAACACAACTGTCATGTGGTACATCAACAAGCAAGGGGAACGATTCTTATCCTCTATGCAGACAAGCAATGATTTTGTGGGAGACTGCTCTCAGTTTACAGCTGAATCTTCAGGCAAGGTTTCTGCCGGAGCACAGAACTCCTTAGCAGATGTGTTGAGCAGACAAATTATGGATCCCCACGAGTGGAAATTGGATCCTCATGTATTTCAGAAATTGACAGTGTTATGGGGAACTCCAGACATAGATCTGTTCGCTTCTCCACTAAACTACCAGCTGCCAAAGTTTTGCACAAAAGGTTTCATCCCACAGCTTGGAAAGTGGATGCTCTTTCATTCAATTGGAGCAATCTTCATGTGTATGCCTTTCCACCTCTGCCTCTCCTCCCAAAGGTACTCCTGAAGGTCAGACAGGACAAGCCAAAGATGATTTTAATAGCTCCAGAGTGGCCTCGACAGCACTGGTACCCATTACTGAGAAGTCTGGTGCAGGAGCCTCCATGGCCTTTGCCTTCGATTCCACACCTGCTGTCTCAGGAGAACAGTCATTTACTCAATGTCAAACTTCACTCTCTACATCTAACAGCCTGGCATATTCTGTTTTAAACCCTGGAGGGTCTCAGCTTCCACAGCAAGTTTTGAATGTTATTTTGGAGGCCAGAAGGCCTAGTACAAGGAAAGTGTACGCAGATAAATGGAAGAGATTTTTATTTTGGAGTACAGCAAAGGAATTTGATGTTTCTAAGCCTAATTTAAGTGTGGCTCTTCAATATCTCACTGAGTTACTGGACAAAGGTTTGTCCTGCTCTTCTATTAAGGTTCATGCTGCAGCAATTTCTGCTCACTATGACTGTGACCCACCATTGTTTTCTCATCCTTTGTTTAAGCAATTCCTTAGAGGGGCAAAGAATATAAGACCCCCCCCGTAGAGCTCCTACTCCTGCTTGGGATCTCAATTTTGTGTTGGAGAAACTCACTCTACAACCTTTTGAGCCTGCAGCTACTGCCGAGTTGAAATATTTATCATGGAAGACTGCTTTTTTGTTGGCCATTACCTCTGTGAGAAGGGTTTCTGAATTACAGGCCCTTATGGCGGTTGAGCCTTTCTTAATTTTCCATAAGGATAGGGTATCTTTGCGTACTAATCCTTCCTTTATGCCTAAAGTGGTTTCTAGTGTGGCTTTAAACCAAACTATTCATTTGCCTACTTTTTATGCAAACCCCCAAAATAAAGGGGAAAAGATTTTGCACACTTTGGATATACACAGGCAGTTGCGATATTATTTGAGCAGAACTAAAGGGTTCAGGCAGTCTCAGCAGTTATTTGTTTCATTTGCTTTGGGTTCTCAGGGCAAGCCTGTGTCAAAACAAACTATTTCTAAGTGGATTGGGTTTTGTATTGCTTTCTGTTATTCCCATCATGGTAAGGAGATTCCAGTTGGGATTAGGCCTCATTCCACTAGGGCTACTGCCACTTCTACAGCTTTTTAAGGGGTGGCAACTAAAGATATTTTGGAGGCAGCTACTTGGAGTTCAGTGCATACTTTCTCTAAGCATTACCACCTTCCACTTTACTCTAAATCTAGGGCTGGTTTTGCCACTGCAATTTTACAGGGCATTTTGGCAGCTCCTAATGCTTTATAGTTTTGCCATCCTCCCTTACCTCTGCTTTGGGATTCTACCCAAGTGTAAGGACTGCAGCAATGTGAGATGAAGAACATAGTACAGTTTGTACCTACCATAAATGTAGATGTTCAAGATCCACATTGCTGCAGTCCAATTTACCCTCCCTCCTTCCCCTCTGTAGTTAGAGGCGGTTGTGTGGTTTGGGTTGTGAATATTGTGGATATTGTAAATATTGTACATATGATTAGTGCAAGGGTGGTTGGTTGTTTTTTGCTGTCTTTTGGTTTTGACCTTTCTTTTTAGGGTCTTCTGACATCTGGGGCAAGAAAAGACTGAGGATATGACGTCAGTCATGCGCATTTGTACCCTGACGTCCTGATGTCAGTCTTAAGCGCCTTGACCGACGTCAGCATTATACTTTGATATTCGGACCGACCGAGGACAGCGGACTACCCAAGTGTAAGGACTGCAGCAATGTGGATCTTCGAACATCTACATTTATGGTAGGTACAAAACTGTACTTTTCTGAAGACAGTCAGTACTTGTCTTCTTGGCTATGAGTGGGTGAGGGTAGTTGATTAAAGTTTTTGTGCAGATGGTTGTTTATATGATATATATTTATTTTTGTTCTATTTTTCTTATTTCATATGTGGGTTGTAGCTCTGTGTTCATAGGGCTTGGTCCCTTTCCTTGCTGTCTAACTTTGTGACCTAGTATGTTTAGCATGCTAATTAACTATAAGTTTGTCCCACTCATGAGAATTCATTTTTTCTACCAACATTTTTGAGATAACTAGGCTTGTAGAGTGGTACCCAAGTTGTATTTTAATTCGTTTTTAATATTCTATGTGGTTAGCCTCTCATGAGTCACCCCATAATATTAACTTACGTTTCTAGATATTTTTCAATCTTGATGAACGATTTTGTTGTTTATGTAAGTATATATTTTCCACGGATGAAACTGTTTTTAAAAAGATGATCTGAAGAAGTTCAGTCAGTGGTAGAAAGTGCTTATCATATGTGAATGAAGCTATTTTTTTATTTTTATTATTTTAAAACTCAGAAGTGATTTTTGAAGTTTTGGACTGTATTTGACTGTTTCTGAATATTGGGTTTTAGTTAATTTTCCTGTTTTTGTAACAAACAAAAAAGTGAAGACATCCTGCTGTTCTTATGGTGGGGTCAGCTGATGTCCTTCAAGGATGCATCTGCAGTCCTAACATATGGGTTGTCCTGCCTCAGGCAGCCCTTCGGTCGGCCGGATTCCAAAGTCTGGGTCTGGCCTCGGCTGATGTCGCACTTCACCCGACGTCATAGCTGCTGTTTATTGGGTATAAAGGCATCAGCCGACGCCATTTTCCTCAGTCTTTCTTGCCGCGGTGCCAAGCAGAAGCTGTTCGCAAGTGCCGGTCGGTCAGATCCAGAGATTTCTACTACAAGACTTCTAAAAGCTAAGTACCCGTTGGGGACTCTTTCTTGCCTCAGCCGATGTCAGACAAAATAAATAATTGTTTAACTTGTGGGAAACAAATACCTCATAAGGATTTCCACTCTTACTGCCTTCCTTGCTTAGGCCCAGACCACGACGTATCAGCTTGTCTAGCCTGTGCTTCCTTCAACCGACGGACACTTAGACGTCGGTCGGAGTTTGCAGAGGAGTTTTTTGGTCCCGCTTTTGCATACAAAATGCCGTCGGAGACTCCGACTACTCAATTAGCTAAAAAGCGCAAGGAAAAGGACCGACATTCGCGGCCCACGGTTTCGACTGAAACCACGGTTAGGCCAACCGCGAGTGTCTCGGTTTCGGCTGAAACCGAGCCCCTGGTTCTTCCTTCGGCCGAAAGCATGCCTCCGATAGCCGAGGCCTCACAGTGCATGGCTGAATCTGCTACTGAATTTACTGCTACAGAAGCAGGCACCCAGGATTTGTCAGACACTATTCCTTTAGACATATCTACCCCTGCACGTGGGGCTGCTAGACCCCCTGCTTCTATGTCTATCAAGGCTTTTGCCAGGGCTAAAGCAGCTAAATCTTCTAAGGCCTTACCTGCTAAAACTCCTTCACATAGGCCTACCTCTAGTTCCCAAATACTCAGCCTGGCTGAGGATCTCATTTCTTTGATCAGGGATCCCAACCTCACCCAGCCAGCGGCTGTTAGCCCGCGCCAGACAAGAGGCGTAGGACTGAAGACCGGCAACCTGTCTCTACAGATTATTCCTCGGATGACTCAGACATTTCAGACCCTCACAAAGGCCCATATTCTCCTTATGAGGATTCTGATGCAGAAGACTCCATTCCTTCTGCTTCTCCTCCTGAAGAATTTTCCTTTGGGGAAACCTTGCATGCTATGAGGGAACACTTCCAATGGCAGGGCCAGGATTTTTCAGATTCAAGGAAAAGGCTAAGGACCCTTTTACACTTACCACAGCATAGGCCTTTAGCCATTCCGCCAGTACTAACAGTTGTTGATGATGCATATAATGATGCCTGTACTGCCCCTGATTCTCTTCCTCCGGCCCCTGCCAAGCCTGACAGATATTACAGGGTCCCGGACACACACTACCATTTGTATAAGGCTCCTGTTGCAGACCCTGAAACCATTTCACAGGGCCCTAAAGGTGTGGCAGCTGCCTCTGCCAAAACCCTCTTCCCTCTGAAAGGGAATCTAGAGCATTAGAGAGATGGGGTAAAAGGTTTATACGTCTGCTACTCTTTCGCCAGGGCCTTGAACTGTCAATTTCACATGATTCAGTACCAGGAATTTTTGTTAGACCAGCTAAATAAAAAACTGTCTTCTCCTGAACCTTTAGACCGCAAGTCCCTTCAGGATTTGGTACATAACTCTCAGCAGGTCAGTAACCATTTCTTAAAATGTGGCTATGATGCACTGGAGGCTTCCTTTAGATCAGCTATGACTGGAACAGTGATTCGAAGGCATGCCTGGTTAAAAGAACAATCCTTACCAGACCATGTTAAGTCAAAACTCCTAGATGCTCCCATGGAGAAACAAAGTTTGTTTGGCTCCCCTGCACAGCAGGTTCTAAAGAAGGTGGAAGAAAAAGCAAAATCTGTCCAAACAGTCAAGGATTTCTTACAGGTCCAACCTCCGAGGTTTAGCAGAAATTGGCCTTCAAAGAATTTGTCCTTTCCAGACAACTTCAGAGCGCAGAGAGGCAGAAATAGACGCCCAAGAGGCAGAGGTCAATCTAGGGGTGCCTACAGGGGACATCAGTGGCAACCTACCCAGAGAAGTACTGCCACAGATTCAACTACAACCACTTCCACAGGGCAGACACAATGACTTGGCTCTAGTTCCGCCTACCAGGGAACAACTGGAAGCACCTTTGGGCGGAAAGCTAGCCTTATTTTCCGACAACTGGCATTACATTACAGGAGACAAATGGACTTTACAAACAATAGACAATGGCTACAGGTTTCACTTCCACACTCTAACAAAAAAGAGAGGAATGCCAAACCTACCACCAAGCCAAAAAACAGACGCTCTAAGACAAATCAACAACTTACTAAGGATGAGAGCTATAGAAGAGGTGCCACCAATGGAACAAGGCCAAGGATTTTACTCCAGGCTTTTCCTTGTACCAAGAAAAGAAAATCAATGGAGACCTATTCTAGACTTGTCCGCACTGAACACATACCTCATTGTTCCAAAATTCAAAATGCTGACCCTCCAGCAGCTTCTTCCCATGCTGGGCAAGGAGTCTTGGCTGGTGACTCTAGATCTCAAGGAGGCATACCTGCACGTCCCTATATGACCAGATTGCAGAAGACACCTCAGATTTCTTGCAGGATCAGAGCATTATCAATTCTCAGCATTGCCTTTTGGCTTATCTACTGCGCCCAGAGTATTCACGAAATGCCTGGCATCAGTAATTGCTCATTGCAGGCTTCAGGGAATTCAAATTTACCCATATCTGGATGACTGCCTAATACAAGCGGACAACAAGGCAAAATTAACAAAAGATTTGGAAAATGTCATACAACTGCTGCAAGCCTTGGGATACACAGTCAACATGCAAAAGTCAAGACTAGTACCATCCCAAAGGATAACATTCTTGGGTGCAGAACTGGATACATCATCTCAGATGGCTTTTCTCACAGAAGAAAAACAAAAGCAACTACCAGTCTACTTCATGACATTAACAACACAAACTCAGCTTACTGCAAGGTAAGTCCTGCAAGCCCTGGGCTACATGGCATCCTGCATAATATTGGTTCCGCATGCCAGGCTGCATATGAGAAAGCTACAATGGTTCCTAAGGAATGTATGGTCTCAACGCAAGCACAGTCTAGAAGCCCAGATTCCAATAATTCCATGCCTGAAGCAAGAATTCCTGTGGTGGGCTCAGGCCTGTCAGTTGAACAGAGGCTTGCCTTTCCACAAACCTCATCCAAGCCAGACCATCACCACGGACGCCTCAGACCTAGGATGGGGGGCACACATGGTGGACAAGTGTATACAAGGCCTATGGACCCAAGACCAGCTGAATCTACACATAAATCTAAAGGAGATGCTGGCAGTGAAACATGCGATCCAGGCATTCAGACCACTCCTTCAACAGGGTCATCTGCTGATAAGGACAGACAATACCACAGTCATGTGGTACATCAACAAACAGGTAGGTACACATTCATATCCTCTATGCCGGATGGCAATGGACCTGTGGAATGTGGCCCTGAATCTCAACATTCAACTTCAGGCCAGATTTGTACCAGGAAAAGAAAATTCTCTAGCAGACACCTTAAGCAAAACTACCACGGATGCTCACGAATGGATGCTGCATCCAGATATCTTCAAAGCCATAACAAAGAAATGAGGACTACCAGAGATAGACCTGTTCGCCTCCCCACACAACCACCAATTGAAGAAATTTTGCACAAGAGCATACCACCCACTTGCTTGGAGGGTGGACTCCCTTTCCTTCAGCTGGAAAAACCTGACGGCATATGCATTTCCACCTCTTCCCTTGATGTACAAAGTTCTACTGAAGATCAGAGAGGATCAGCCAAGGGTAATTCTGATAGCTCCAGACTGGCCGAGGCAACATTGGTACCCGCTACTGAGAAGCATGTCTTGGACACACGCATGGCCTCTACCCCTATGTCCCTTACTTCTAACACAGGACAACTACAAAATCCTACATCCAGACTTGAAAACACTGCAGCTAGCTGCTTGGAATATTGCATAAAACAAAATAACCCAGGTTTATCTCAGAGGGTTAAGGACATTATCCTGGAGGCACGCAGACCCTCCACAAGGAAGACTTATTCAGCCAAGTGGAAAAGATACCTCATTTGGAGTGCAGCAAAGGGAGAAAATGTCTCATTGGCAAACATAGCACACATCCTGGAATATTTAGCAGAACTGTTCCACAATGGCCTGTCTTACTCCTCTATTAAGATTCATGCATCAGCAATTTCAGCAGAATACAACATGGATCCTCCTGTCTTCTCTCATCCTCTACTCAGGCAGTTCTTGAGAGGAATCAAAATGTAAAACCTCCAAGGAAACCACCTTTACCTACATGGGATCTCAACTTTGTGCTGGAAAAGTTAACACTTCCCCCTTTTGAACCAGCAGCAACAGCAGAATTACAATTCTTGTCTTGGAAAACTGCTTTCCTGCTAGCAATTACTTCAGCAAGAAGGGTATCTGAGTTACAGGCATTAATGGCAGTACAACCCTTCCTTATCTTCCATCGGGACAGAGTCTCTCTGAGAACTAACCCTACCTTTATGCCAAAAGTGGTCTCCAGAGTATCATTGAACCAAGCGATTCATTTACCTACATTCTTCCCCAACCCACAGAACAGGGGGGGAAGACTGCTACATACCTTGGATGTGCACAGACAATTACGCTACTATCTGGACAGAACTAAGACCAGCAGAAAAACTGACCAGCTTCTGGTAGCATATGCAACAGGAATGCAAGGAAAAGCAATTTCAAAACAGACAATCTCAAAATGGATAGGAAATTGCATTCGATTTTGCTATTCTTTTCATGGAAAGACAGCTCCTGATAATATCAGACCTCATTCCACAAGAGCTACAGCCACCACTACAGCTTTCCTATGAGGAGTGGCTACCAAAGACATTTTAGAAGCTGCTACTTGGAGCTCCATGCATACATTTGCCAAGCATTATAATCTTCCCTTATACTCTAGATCCCGAGCAGGTTTTGCAACTGCTGTTTTGCAAGGGATCTTAACTACACCATCTTTATCTTAGTGCCTCCTCCCCCAGTTTGGCTATGGTATTCTACCCATATGTTAGGACTGCAGATGCATCCTTGAAGGACATAGTACAGTTTTGTACCTACCATAAATGTAGATGTCCGATAGGTATGCATCTGCAGTCAGGATTACCCACCCTCTTTCCCCTCTGTGGTATTCCTAGGGTATTTACCCCTCTTTTAGCTAGCTGGGGGAATCTATTATGGTGTATTTGTTTATATATATGTATATATATATTTTTATATTGTTTGCTCTCTACTGTTTGGAATTATTTGCATTTATCCAAATTTAGCCTTCCTAGAGGGCACCTGGCATCTGGGGCAAGAAACACTGAGGAAAATGGCGTCGGCTGATGCCTTTATACCCAATAAACAGCAGCTATGACGTCGGGTGAAGTGCGACATCAGCCGAGGCCAGACCCAGACTTTGGAATCTGGCCGACCGAAGGGCTGCCTGAGGCAGGACAACCCATATGTTAGGACTGCAGATGCATACCTATCGGACATCTACATTTATGGTAGGTACAAAACTGTACTTTTTCTTTGCATCTCTGATTGTCTTTCTTTCAAAGATTTAGATCTTTGTTACTGTCTCCCTTGCATATGATTCATGCTGTACTTGTACTGTTTTTTTGGTGCTTTATGCTGGACACTGAAAGCAGATCTCTCAGCTGTCCCTATTTTCCAGGAACGTTTCTGTTTTCAGGCCTGATTTAAGATGGCCCTGGTTTTGGAGGTATGTCCCTATTTTCAGGCTTGATTTACCCTTTTACACAGTTTTCTGAATTCCCCTCATCAGAAGTGATTTTTGAAGATGTCTAGTACAAAGAAAACCACATTAAAAATCCAACATACTAGTGACGTCAGTAATTTACTTAAAGAGAACACACATCTTGCAGCTCCCCTTTTCTGAAGCAAAAAAAAAATGTGTGATGGAATTTTGTGATAAGACCTCATTAAAGTTTACAGATTTTTTAAACACCTTTTTTGAATTATCACTTGTGACACAGGCAAACTTACATTTGTATAAAAGTAATCAAACCATATTAACAAATTCACATTTACAAACATTAAACATCACATATATTGCTGTATATCATGTAATCATAATAACATTACATAAATTGTTTAGTTCCTTTCTTGTCTTAAACCTTGATGTCCTTCTATTCATCTTTTGGAGTATTCTTAACATGATGGAATCCTCTGCCATAGGTAACTCAGCGTCGGCCAGTATACAAAAGTATTATACTACTGTAGGGTGTGTGGTATGTTTCACACAGGCTGCTCAAGGACATTGACCATAGAAGTGGCGTACACATGCATCAACCTTAGAACTTGTCTGCAGCCAGTCCGAACACCACCTTCGAACGTCAGTATGCTTGCCGAGCTGTTAGCTGTGTTCCACCGATTTTCTCAGATAAGTGCCTCATTGGGGAAATTTTGTTTCTTTTGCTACTGTTTTGTGGTAGAGTTCATGTCATCCAAAAAAGACAAATGCTAGTGTGGAAGACAAATTCCACTTAAAGATCACCATCTCCAGTGTTTGCTCTGCCTAGGGCTTGCCCATGACCACAAATCCTGTCCCAGTTGCCAGGCCTTTGTGCCCAAGATCCTAAGAAGTAGACTTTCATCCTTAGATATCTACTTGGAAAACCAGTGCTTAAAATTACTAGCTAAAAGCGAGATGGAGGGATCCTCGGGGTCCAAGGTCGACTCGTTCACTAAGTGGTAGGCCAAAAAGGCAAGGCCTGAAGCTTCTGTTGTGCCTCTTACCATGGACATCTCCCCTGAGTCGGATGAAAGCTTGGGAATATGTATGGTTCCTGGTTCTGGTTCACAAGCTGAGTCTGATGTTGAGGCTGCCTTGGATCTGACCCCAGACACATCCTCAGGAGCTAAGCAGACATCCATTTGGGATGTGCAGGGGGAACTGAGGCTCATGATAACTGAAGGCCCTAAGGGAATACCTCACATCCTGGTGTGGGAGGAAATTCACTCAGATATTATTGAATGTAGGCCTATGTCCAGGTCTCCTACGTTACATAGAGCAGACCTGCATCAAAAGAAGAAGCATAAGTCTAAACACTTGTGTCCTCCAAAGAACCCTCACAGTGATTGGGATTAATTGACCCAAGGCCTTTTCAAGGCCCTTATGGCCTTTAAGCCCCCTTCAGGTGTTTCAGTCCCTGCCCCATCCTGCACAGCTTCTCCACATAAAAGGGTTAGAGAAGAAGTTTCTTCAGATGAAAAGGCTTCCTCAGAAGAGGAATCTCTGACCTATTCCTCACAAATCCTCTCCCGTCTAGACTACGCCTCCCCACACGAGGACTCCAGTGGGACTGACTCACCCATGGAAGAACTCTCTTTTGGAGAGACCCTAGTTAAAATGAGAGATCATTTCAACTGGGATAGTACTCAGGTGTCTGAAGGACAAAAGAGATACTACGACCTTCTGCAGGTGGAAACACCTAGCCCTTCAGCTGTTCATCCTGTGTTACTTGCCTTTCTAGACACCTTTGCCTCTGTTTCCCAGGCCCCAAATGTTCAGCCTCCAGCCCCTAAGAAGCCAAACTGCTTTTAAGGTCCCTAAGAACTACAAGTTCTTATTTGAATGTCCCTCTGCAGATCATCAGTTATTTCACTGGCTTCAGACAAGCCTTCCAGTTTACTGCCTTGAGGTTAAAGCCTTTAACCTCTCTCCTTCCTTCAGATATGGACAGCAGGATCCTGGAAAGGCTGGGCAAGAAAGTGTACACCTCAGCCACCTTGGCAATTAGAGCCATTAATTACTAAACACTCATGGCCAAATTTGCCATAGAGCTTCCTTCTCAACTCTCTCAGGTAGTTTCTGATTTGCCCAACTCAGAGAGTAAAACATTGGCTGCATCCTTGCTCAAAGCCTCCTCACAAGTAGCCCACCACTCCATCAAATGCAGCTATGATGCTGCAGAGGCTTCTGCCACGGCAGCTGCCTCTGGCTGTGTCTTAAGGAGATTCTCCTGGTTAAGACTCCAGCCATTACCAGAGGGCATTAAATCAAAACTTATGGATGTCCCTTTGGACAACTTTACATTGTTTGGCCCTGCAGCTGCTAATTTATTTAAATCTCTGCAGGAAAAGGGAAAGGAATTGCAGGCATTGAAACACATCTTTGTTTCCCTAGTGCCTAAATTTCAACCAAATTACCCAGCAAAAACTGCCTTTGTACATATGGACTCCCACCTTCCTCCACCTAAAACAGAAAAGGGTGGTAGAAGGCCTCATCAGCCCGGGCTTACTCCTGCAACTCTGGCTCAGAAGTGGCCCTTTCCAGACAAGCCTGGTACCCTCTGATTGCCTAAATCACCTCACTCACATTCTGCCTTCCCAGCACCTCTGTCTGTCGCTGCCATACTGGTAAAGCATAACTCAAGACTCCTGGGTTCTCTCTATCATTGCATAACAACTACAGAGCCAGTAGTCTGACTAGTCTTGTATGCAAAGCCATGGAAAGAAATTATCATGGATATGACCAACAAAGACAAAAGGAGACCTTCAGACACTGGATCTATCCCAGTTTGGCTTTGTCAAAGGAAGGTCATGCCTAAGGCATTTAATACAATACCCCACTTGGCATTGTTAAAAAACTTCTGGAATTAGGCATAAACCCCTATGTAACATGCTGCATAGCCAGCTGTCTCACAGATAAGCCCCAGGAGGCACAGATAAGCCCCAGGAGGTTAGGATTGATGAGACCACCTCCTCAAAGAGGCCACTCTTCAGTGGAGTCCCTCAAGGATTTGTGCTGGGTCCACTCCTCTTTGGCATCTACTTCTCAGAAGTTAAGGCCAATGTCAAAGGTCTCTGTTGACCAGGTTTGCAGCTGATTGCAAACTGGGAGCAGTCATAGAATCTCTCCAAGACACTAATATCTTACAAGAGGGTCTAACACAGAAAAATGACTGGTGCTAAAGCCATGTCTTGAAACTCAATGCCAAGAAATGCATTATAGTACCATTTGGGAAGTCAGCCACCCTAGGAAACTATGTCACCAATAAAACATCCCTAAGAGTTGACCCATTAGTCAGGGATCTGGGAACACCATGTAGACAGTAACCTGGCCTTGAATCAACGTGTATCCATGGAAATCCTTCTATGTTGCTCAACCTATATGTAAAGGCATGGTGTCTAGTTCCAGGGAAGTCATTGTACCACTGTACTCTGCCCTCATCAGACCCGTCATTAAGTACAATGCCCCCTTTGGTATGTACCTGAACAGACACATGCAACAACTGGAATGTCTACAAAGGTTCTTTACAAAAAGAATACAGGGTGTAAACATGATGCCCTTTGTGGGTTTCCTCAAAGCCCTGATTTTGCCTGGCATACAAGGCATCCCTGAACCCTGCTTTGATGAACTTTTTTGCACATCTGCAAAACAAACAACATCACAACTACTAGATTTAAAGACCTACATTTTGCTTCCAATGTAAATAGGACATATTGGAGAGAGGGATGTATCCCAGAGAATTCCATTTCTCTGGAACAGATTCCCCATCCATGAGAAACAGATCCTTAACCCTATTTAAGTGCAACTTGGACCATTGCATGGAAAATTGAAAATTCACTCCTAGTCTGGCGTCCACACCTCTGACGGAGAGAGTCAGTCAGTAAATTGTGTCGTTACCAACAATCACCCCTGTATGAACCTCTAAAAAAGTAACTTGTGGAACAAGTTTGGGTTGCAAAGCTAGGCTTATAAAGGCCCTAGTGGTTGTAGTATACACCTACAAACCTAATAGTTTTTTTTTTTTTTTTTTTTTTTTATAGGACAATGCATAAATGCAGTTGTTCTTTGCGAGTTATCTTCCTGGTTGCCTTAAACATATACTTGTCTGGTTTGTTTGTTTGTCTTTCGGCTTTTTCCCAGTAAGGGGTCACTACAGCGGAACTCCGGTCTGCTAATGATTGGCAGTAGATTTTTACGAAACACAGAGGTGCCAGCTCAACGCCCAACCTTCAACGAAGGCATTCCCATTTACGCACGCATGTCTTTCGAACGCTACCCAATTGGTTTAAATAATATTTATTTTTAATAATTCATTTATTGTTTACTAAACTAAATATTGTAGGAGTGTATTCTAAATTTGTTGTCCTGAATATTTTTCATAAAAAAAAATTAAACAAACCTTTACTAACCAATTCTTAAATGTATACTTATCTGCTAGAATGTTTTAAATTAGATTTATTTTAATAAATACTTCTTGTTCAATAAAGCACATTTGGTTGAGTGTATTTTAAATTTGTTGCCTTGATCATTTTCCTACAAGAAGTGAAATAAATTTTACTATCCAATTCTTAAATGTGTACTTATTGGCTAGATTGTTTTCATTCGATTTATTTTAAAAATAATGACTTGTTTAGTAAAGCAGATTTTGTCTGAATGTATTTTAAATTTGTTGTCTTGAAGAACATTCCAGCAAGAAATGCATAGATGATGAAGTTGCATTTGTGTGTTTGTGTGTGTGTGCGTGCGCGTGTGTGTGCGTGTGTGTGCGCGCACCCATTCTCAAGCAGCTGTCCATGACAGATGTATGCAGTGTACCCCAGCAAGGGTAGCGCTTAACTGCTCTGAACAGATAACCCATTTTTATTACACTGTGCTCTGATACACAGAACTCAAGTAATTCTTTTTCTGGAGTGACAACTAAGATTTAGAGTGTTGTATTTTCTGATGTATGCAGATTGTGTTAAATGCACAGCTTTGCAGGTACAAAGCTTCTCCTCATATGTGCTGTGTCTGTGAAACAGATTTAAGTCCAAGGTCTTTGTGCTTGAATAATCACCTATTACTACTTCATTCTTGCGATTAGGTTTTTTTTTTTTTTTTTTTTAATAGAGCCAAGTCTTTTGATTTTGTAACTTTCATGAGTTTGAGTAGAGGTACATCAGGTTTCTTTCTGTAGTGAAAGAATTGCAAAGAAATGTTCATGTTAACTGGTGAATGCAATAGCACAAGAAGAAGAATTGAAGTAGTCAAGGCCTACAGCATATTACAAAGAGTTCTTGCCCTTTATCAAAACAGCTTGTATGGAATAAAGGGCCATTTGACTGGAAAAGGTATTTTTTGGAGAGATGGTGTGATCACTGAACAATGTGAGAAGAGGTACCAAAAAGTATGATTGTGTCTTATTAGGTTGCTGCCTTTTGTCAGCGTCAGCTGTAAACATGAGCCTTTAGTCTTTAAATGCTCCATTTGAACTTAAATGTACTTTGCAGAAATGTGTATCTTAGTAACCTTAGGAAATCACATATTTAAACATGTAATGCTCGTGTAACATCTAAAAATGCACCTGGTTTGCAGGAGACTAGTGCAATAATGGAAAAGCTTCAATCCTATATTTTCCTTATGCAGCTTTGATGTCCCTAATGAAACAAAGATGCTCCACTCTCTAGAAGAGGCCAGGTTTAATGCTAAATATTGTAGCAAACAGAAAAAAAAATGTGTATAGGAGTTTCCCACTGATGCAGTGTCATGTAAAGACGTACTGTAGGTTTATCATATGATGTTGTTGTTTTATAGTGACACACTGCTTACACCACTGCTTTATATTCTTAATTTTGATTTGCTGTTCCTTCTAGTTAAACAATTTCTGGTTATTTTGCATAAAACTAATGCAATGGATGCCACTAGAAAGTAAGCTTGAGAAGTCACCAATTCTTTCTCCCTGTCTGTGATAGCAGAATGCTTACAGCTTAAAAAACTCTTTTACTGACACTGTACCAGTTTACTGACTACATGTTCTTTCTTCCACTAGTCCAAACAAAGGCCCGAACTGTTACACATTCCTCTTAAAAGTCCACTTCAGAGCATTCTCTCTGAACTTTTTGTGTAGTCTTCTCACTAGGTTGTGAAAAACCAACTCCTTTTACATCATCACTGTACATCCTAAGTTCCTGCAAAGAAAGCTTCCTTATACATCACTAATCCTTTTATTCACATCTTCTATTTCTCTGTCCACATCAGTCCCAGGAATGGAAATTTTGCTACAGTTATTCCCCTCCCTGAAGTCCTGAATCCTTATCTTTCTGAACTTTATCAAAATTCATTGACATGCTTATTTATAAAATACTACCCTTTACTTAAAACTGTTGTGTTCTATTAACCTCCCTGCATACACTGGGTCTATATTATGTTATCGAAAGATGAATTAATCGAATACGACTTTATCGACACAAACATCGAACACTGAAATTGTGAAATGGCCACGTCAGCAAATTTTTTCCTGGGGGAAAAATCGCTTGGCCATCATCGGGAATTTGCCCCTTTTCCCCACTGTAGTGCGATCTCAGAGTTGGTATATTTAGTTAGAGGGGGTGTGAGAGGCACAGCCCCCACTATGTAGGGTTTGAACATTTGCTTTGTGTTTCTTCGGCCAAGTGATTTTTTTTCCCCTGGGGAAAAGATTTGCTGAAGTGGCTGTTCGGCAATTTCAGTGTTCGATTTTTATGTGTCGATAAAGACGTATTAGATTAATTAATCTTTCGACAACATAATATAGACCCTATAATACATTCATACATAGGTATATTGTAACTACATTGTTATTTCTGGCTAATGACTGTATCGTCTTAGACATATATAAAGAGCTCTCCTGGTGCTGTCTTTATTAACTTAAAAATGGCATTGTTCCCATTTTCATCATTTTACAGGGCTGTCTTTCTCTTTTAACTTTTTACAAGTGGTTTGCTGATGAGTCAAACAAGTGGAATAACATTTTATTTCCAAAAGACTTGTGAGAGGGGGTTTGGTGTTGGCATAATGTTTAAGGTGTTCAGCTTACAGGCACAAAGTACAGGGTTTGATTCTCACCTTTGGTCACTATCTTGTTATTGGCCGAGCTAGTAATATTTTGTAGACTGATTACCTAGTATTTACCTAAGAGCCAGGTGTGATGTCTGGCTAATATCCCACTGAACTGCCACCGATAATGTGATGTCCCCTATTATCCTTGGTCAGTAACCAAGGAACTTCAATCCTCACTACTGACTCCAATGTGAGATCGTCATTTAAACAGGAGTAATATTTCACAATTTCCCCTTAGAGCACAACAGGTACACGCTCTATAACCTGGGACTGGACTGTATTCTTCTTACACACAGACCTCTGATATACTCACAGTTAAATAAATTGAATATCACACATCCAATCACTTCTAAGAAAGCCTGACACAGATTTCCAGCTAGGTCACTTTTCTCAAATGATACAGTAAAAATGCTGCCACCAACCAGAGTGTCTACATGCCCTTTCAGAGGGGTGTCCAATTATTAAAATTAGGTATTTAAACAAATGGTAGCAAATGACCTACAGCAGCCAGCCTTTTGGAGTGGCCTGGGAATTATCAAAGCAGGTGTAAGCACTCTCAAATCACTAAAGAATACACTGATCGGTCAGCCACAATATAGGATAATAAAAATATTTAATAATGAGCAAAATGATTAAAAATATAAAACAGTAATTTCAATAAACAACCAGAATTCAATCACCTGGAAAATGGAATTAATACTGAAGGATAGAAATCCAACATTTAGAAAAACTCTGACTAATTTAATTATAGGTTCATAGGTTCATACTAGGCTATCTGCCCTAGGGCATTTATAAGCCTAGCCCCTTATAATTTCCTATCTAACTGAAGAACACTGTCCCAATATCACAACAGAGCAAAGGCAGGCTTACAGTTCATGGTGAGTCATTTGGGTATCCACTGATCAGTACCACTGTGTACAGTAAACTGACCTGAACTGAACTAAACATCAAGTATAACTGACTTCAGCTGTCTTCAGCAGGCTGTTTTATGGACTAGGTTAACTGTATCAACTGTTCCAGTTCTTATTTTCATTTCACTGTTTGAAAAATCAACAGACAGCTGTTTATTAAAATTCCTTCCCATCTTTCAGTCTCTAAATGTAAACACAGAGCAACTGGAAACATTCCAATGACATCATCTGTAGATCAGCAGACTATGAAACAGGCTGCAGTTAGAATCTTCTTCACAAACATGCACAGTTAGACATGTAACAGAACATTGTTCAACTTTTTAAAACATTGTGTACAAACAGAGCATTAGTCAACATATAAGCTAGTCATGCTGGTATATAATACACAAGTTAGTCTGAAATTATGTACAAAACATCATCCAGACATGCTAGCATAGATAACAGCGTCTAATCTCTTCACATTTCTCCCCTACCCCCAAGACTCGAGCACAGTTTTCAAGTGACCCTTGAAAAATGACACTTGAGAAAAATGGGTCTGTCTGGGAATGTATCAACCCACTCCTCTCCTGGACAGTCCATCTGCAATGGCATTATTAACCCCACTGCAGTGTTGTATTGTCATGTCATATGCTTGCAACCCTAGACTCCACCTCAGCAACTTGGCATTCTGCTTACTGACTTAATTTAGCCATGTTAAAGGGTTATGATCTGTGAGAACATTGAACGTTCTTCAGTAAAGATAAGGCTGCAGCTTCTGCAATGCCTATACTATGGCTAGACATTCTTTCTCCACAGCTGCATAACATTCTTCCATAGGTTGAAGTCTTCAGCTAAGATATACCACAGGGTGCTCTTCTCCTTCTGAGGAAACTTGGCTAGGTAAAACCCCTACCCCATAATTTCAAGCATCTACTTGCACAACACATTATTTGTTATAATCCGGCTAGCTAACACAGGAGGTCCTCCCAAAATCTCTTTAAGTTTTTGGAATGTCTGCTCTTAATCTGTGGTCCACACGACCTTACCTGGTTTATTTTTCTTAGGTAGATCAGTAAGGTGTGCAGCTATTGTACTATAATTGGGCACAATTTTTTATAGTACCCCACTGTCCCTAGAAATGCTCTCACTTACTTTTTAGTAACAGGAACTGGCCACGCTTGAATATCTTCCACTTTGACAGGTTCTGGCCTAATCTTACTAGTCCCTATGTGTCCTAAGTAAGTGACCTCTGCCATACCCACTTGACACTTACTGGGTTTAATGGTTAATCCTGTCCTTTTAAATTGGTCTGCAAATGCTCGTAGCATTGTCTTTAATCTCTCCACAAGACCATTAGTCTGGGGATGATAGGGGGTGGTCTTTAGATGTTTCACCCCACAATACTTCCACAAATAAGTCAGCAGGTCTAATGTGAAGTTGGCACCTCAGTCAGTTAGTATTTCCCATCAGAAAACCTACCCGGCTGAAAATTTTTAGCAAAGCATTTGCCAAATTTTCTGCCTTAATAGACAACAAAGCTATGTGTATCTGGTAGTATAATCCACTACCACCAGGATATATTTCTTACCTGTAGAACTTGGAGTACTTGGAGGTCCCACAATTTCCATGGCCACCCTCTGAAATGGCCTTTCAGTAACAGGCAAAGGCATTAATGGAGCCTAGACCTTGTCCCCTGCCTTGCCAACTTTTTGACACTGTTACAAGTCCTACAATATCCTAACACATCCTTTGCAATCCCAGGCCAATAAAAATTCTGCAGAATACATCTCTAAATATGTTTTATACACATATGACCTGAAAAAGAGATGTCATGTGCTATGGCTAAAAATGGCAGACAGTAAGCTCTAGGCATTACCAACTGCTGTATTACCTCACTTCTAGCCCACCTTCAGGAGTCCACTCTCTATACAGCAAAACTTTGTTCTTGTATACATATTACCTTCTTCTTTGAGCATCAGGTGCCTCCTTAGCACCCTCCCTCAAGCTTTGTAATGTAGAGTCCATAGGTTGAGCCTGTTTCAACTCTACCTTTGTGACCCTCCCCAGCTCCCCTTCCACAGGATGCCTAGTAACTTTCGACAGATGTGCCTCACTGACAGTCTGAGTACTGTCACTCACCTCCGTCCTTGCAGTCACCTTGTCCAAAGGAACATCAGTACCTACCAGTAGCTGTGGTTCACTTTCAGACTTACTGCTACAGGATAGCTCCTTCTCTGAAACAACCACCACACCAGTCCCAGCTTCGGGTATGAAATCTGTCTGGGTCTCCCCCAGGCTACCAGACCTGCATACCTGTCTCCAAGCCTGACTGTGTGCCACTGCATGCACACAAGGTACTGCATCATCAAAGTCATTCCGTATCAGGACATCTGCAGGAGTATCCTTAAACACACATATCTGCTTGCTTCCTCTTCCACCCTCCCAGGCAAGATGAATCCTAGTCAGAGGTATTTGGATTGGGGTCCCTCCTGAAGCTCTGACTGGAGTGGACTGTCCAAGCAAGCACTGTTCTTCTTTAACCACTGCAGGCCTCACAGGGGTTATATGAGAAGCTGTCTCTCTCTCTCTTAGCAGTAACCTGTTTACCATATACTAAGACAGGATATAAATTTTGGTGATAGTTTGATCCCCCTATTGTTTCCAAACAACTTACCACTGGCAGTTTATCATCCCCACTTGCTGGCTCGCTCACCTTCTGTTTCTCACCTTGCCTTGATGGACATTTGGCTGCAGTGTGGCCCCTCTGGTTACATTTGAAACATCTAATCCCTAACCATGTACTTGGACTAATAGTGTCCCCAGTTACTAGTGTACTCTGTTGGAGTGGTGTAGACTGCCCCTCATGGGTTCCCTTAGGTCCATATGCTGCACTGGGTATCCCTTTCTTATGCATTGGTGCTCTGCTTGCTAACTAGAAATCCCCTTTTCTCCCCAACTCCTCTGCAGAATTACATTCTCGGTCTGCTAACCAGATTCTTATGTCATCAGGCAAAGTACTGAGGGCCTGTTCCCTCACCAGATGGTCTGCCAGTCCCTCAGAAGTAGTGACCTGACATGCACTCATCCATATGTGAAAGTAAGTACTTAAATCAGCAATATAGTTACGTAAATCAGCAATAGAGTTATGTATACTTTCATCTGCCTTGCGTCTATGTTCACAAAACTTTTTTCTATAAGCTTCAGGTGTTAGTTTAAAACAATCAAGAAGACAGTTTTTTACTTTATCATAATTCAGACAGTTTTGACATGGCCTGAATAGCTTTGACATGGAGTAAGGAAGTTAAAATCCGAACCCAGAGCTCATGGTCAACATCATACTGTCTACATACCCTCTGAAATAAATGAATAAAACTATCAAAGTCATCCACATCCCTGTATTGAGGAAAAAGTGTACTGACCTTTACAGTTTCTGGGGTTTGGTTATTTTTTCCCCATTACCTCCATGACTACTTCATGCCGGCGCTGTCTCCTGTTTTCTCGGCTTCTAAATGCCTCAGTCTCTCTACTGATTCCAGTTCATATTGACACTGCTTTTGCTGTGCTTCCAGTCATTGGGATTCCAGGTGCAATCTCTCTTCAGTCTCCAGATGTAGCATTCTCTTCTTAACCTCCAGTTCAAGTCTCCTTAACTCCAGATAAATTCACAGGTCCTCCGAAGAAAAGGTCGACTGTCCTGTCTCAGCAGGCTGCAAATCCCCAGTATGAAACTGGATATCCTCCAAATGGCTGGTCTGAGCTGTGGTTGCAACTAAGACTGAAATCATTGCTTTAGTCAGGCTGGTATGCACCAGTCCAGTGGCTTCACACTCCTTGGCCAACTGATTTTTTTATGCTTGCTGACATCTTTGCCTGCTGTCCCTGACTAACTAAAAATAAATAAAACTGTGGTGGACTGAAAATTCTGTATGTTTACCTTGTAGCTGTCGAGAGTGCACACCTTAATGACAACTACCCATAGGCTACTGACGTCCAATTAAAAATCCCACACTGCTGCCACCATTAATGTGATGTCTGGATAATATCCCACCGAAATACCATCAGTAAGTGATGTCCCTCTACTATCCTGAGTCAGTAACTAAGGAACTTCAATCCTCACTACTGACTGTAATGTAAGATTGTCACTTAAACAGGAATAATATTTCACAAGTTCGCCTTGGAGCACAACAGGAATATGCTCTATAACCTGGGACTGGACTGCATACTTCTCTCCAACCCTAATGTAATTCTTTATTACACACTCCAGAGCAATGTGTCCCAGTTTAAGACCCCTGATACACTCACACATAAATAAATTGAATGTCACACATCCAGACACTTCTGGGAAAGTGAACTGAATAAACCCTGATGCAAATTTCCAGCTGTGTCACTTCCCCAAAATGATACGGTAAAATGCTGCTACCAAACAGAGCGTCTACATGCCCTTTCAAAGGGTGTCCGATTATTAAAATTAGCTATTAAAACAAATGGTAGGAAATGACCTAAAGCAGCCAGTTTTTCGGAAGTGTTCAAAAATTATCAAAACAGGTATAACCACTCTCAAATCACTAAAAAATACACTGATTGATCAGCCACAATGTAAGATAATAAAAATATTTAATAATGAGCAAAATGATTAAAAATATAAAGCAGTAATTTCAAAAAACAAACAGAATTAAAACACCAGGACAATGAAATTAATACTGAAGGATAGAAATCCAACATTTAGAAAAATTCTGACTAATTTAGCTATAATTTCCTATCTAACTGAAGAACACTGTCCCTGATCTAAACTAAATGTCATAACTGAGCAAAGGCAGGCTTACAGTTCTTGGTGAGTCCTTTGGGTATCCACTGCTCAGTACCACTGTGTATAGTAAACTGAACTGAACAACTATAACTGACTTCAGCTGTCTTCAGCAGACTCTTTTATGGACTAGGTTAACTGTATCAACTGTTCCAGTTCTTATTTTCATTTCTCTGTTTAATGAACAGCTGTCTGTTGATTTTCAAAGTTCCTTCCTGTCTTTCAGTCTCTGAAGGTAAACACAGAACAACTGGAAACATTCTGATGACATCATATGCAGATCAGCTGACACTGAAGCAGCCTGTTAGAATCTTCTTCACAAACATGTGCAGTTAGACATGTAACAGAACACTGTTCAACTCTTTAAAACATCCTGTACAAACAGGGCATTAATCAACATACAAGAGCTTATTTAGAATATCGTAGCTAGTCATGCTGGCATGCAATTACTATGCTCAGCATACATGATGTAACCTGTATTGTGTATTATGCTGGATGTACTGTATTTGTATAACTTGATGTTGGAGCTTTTCTCCCCGGGCCTCCGCTGAAAATGGACCTGGTCCAGTCGGAATTTCCCGGTTAACAAATGTAAAATAAATAAATAAATAAATACATAGTCTGAAATTATGTACTAAGCTTCAGCCAGACATGCTAGCACAGATGATGGTGTCTAATTTCTTCACACCAGGGGAAAAAAAAAGCCTACAATTATCGTAATGTATTGTCTCTCCTGCTGTCAGTCACCACTGTTCTTCAAAAGTGTAACTGAGACCCCACCCTTGGATTCAGGAAGCGTTACCCCAATGATTAAGCCTTTCATTGGAACGTTTCTACAGTGTGGTATGCCTGAGTGATTCTGTGACTGTTCCTCTGCTACAGATTTACGTGGGTACTGGCTGGACAGTGGTATCACTAGTTAAACTACATGCAAATGCAGAAATCCAGGGGCACTGCTAATGCTAATACACCATGGGCTTTTTCCTGAAAATGGCACTGGTACCACAGTTACTTTGGAGAGCAAATCTTTGAGTTGCTCTTCTGAGTTTTTTTTTTCCTCACTGGGTGGAAAAAGTGTGCACTGTCTTTTAACAAAATGCACCTATTCACGCCTCTGAATGTCTCATTGCTTGTGCTACAAAGTACACACATTCACTTCTTTGAATGGTTTGCAGCTTGTACCTTGGAACAGCCCATATTCTCCTCTGTGTATATGTGTGTGTGTGTGTGTGTGTGTGTATGTATATGCGTGTATATATATATATATATATATATATATATATATATATATATATATATATATATATACACATATATAAATATATATATATATATATATATATATATATATATATATATATATGTGTGTGTGTATATATATATATATATATATATATATATATATATATATATATATGGATCCTCTACTATTCACTGAAACACATTTGACTGTGCACAATTCACTGAAAGCTCAATTCACTGAAAACACAATTCATTGAAAGTAGCATATGGCCTTTTCCCCCACAGTAGTGTGACCCTGGAGTTAGTATATATAGTAAGGGGGGGTGTGGGTCACCCCCCCCCACATTGGAGGGTGTGGGGGGCTACGCCCCCCACATATTTTAAGTATATGTTATGTTCAGAGAACAGTAATATATTGGAATTACAAGTATCCATGTATATAGTTCAAAATATTTAAAATATGTGGGGGGCTACACATATATATATATATATGTGTGTGTGTGTATGTTTGGGTGTTCGCCCTGCTGGTGGTAAGTATAGTGAAATCATCTGTATATGGGTTTGTATGTGCATGGGAGTCTGTATGTACGCATGCTAGGAGGTGTGTGTGTACCCACAATTCATGGACTGGTAGGTATGATAGTGCATTATTTGATTCAAAGACATATATGATATTTAGGTGCTAATGAGGAGCTTCAGTGCAGCTTTAACTTGTTTCCTAATCAGAGAATATCACCATCATGTGACTTGGTAGACCTGTATTAGTTTATAAGTAGTGGGTGAGATAAACTGTCTGAATCCTAGGGCTAGGCTTTTCTCAGAGTTCATAAATAATCCTTACGCTGACGTACTGATCGTGAAATAATGCTATAGGCTAATATTATCATAATTCCAGAAAGCTGAAAGAATTGCAGTGGTCTAATGACTTTTATCAGCCTTGCCTCTGTTGCTTTTAATCTAATACAGTAGTATTTGTAACTGCTGACAGATTATCTTCCTCTTTCTCCTGCAGAACTCTAAACTGTGGGGTAGTATCCCCTCTCATGCTGAATCAGATCTATATTAGCATATCGAATGGACTAAATAGCGAAAGCTATTTAGTCGATCCCATACTGTCGAAATGGCAAAATAGTGAAGACACGGAACATCGAATTTTTTCCCAGGGAAAAAATTTGGTGGGCCGTCTTCGGGACTTTGCCATTTCCTCCACTATGGTACGATCTCGGAGTTGGTATATTTAAGTAGGGTGTGTGTGTGTGTGTGTGGGTGGGTGGGGGTGGGGGTGATACCCCCCACTTATCTTTGTGTTTTTTTTTTTTTTTTTTGTTGCAGAGCAGCAAATTTTTTTCCCTGGGGAAAAAAAATTTGCTGTTCCATATGTTCGATGTTTTATGGTTTAGGCATTATCAGTATGATGAAATAACATTCGCTATTTTCATCGTACGATAAGGTAATATAGACGCGCTGAATCATAATATATTCAGTTACCCACTGACTTCCGTAGATGTGATAAACTGCTCAGTCAGCCTGCTAACTACCTTTGCTTCATGAGAGAGTTACATCTGACATTCAGTCACAGATTTCTTCTTTATCATAGACTTCAAAATCCAGCAAACTGTGACCATCTTGAAAAGTCATTTAACAGGAGAAGAAAAAACAAATAATCAAGCACAGAAATGTAAAAAAAAAAAAAGTCAAGCTGATAAATCAATAAAAAACTTCAAGCACCAAAAACGCACACTCCTTGTCAAATACATTAGTAAGTCTACATAAAAAATAATAAAAAGTAGTTAGGGTTGCTTCCTTTTCAGATGGCCGACGTGGGACATGTTTTTGAAGAAACATGAGATTTTGCAGAAAAAAACATACTCACAGCAACTTCATTTTTTGCCAGAATAAAAGCTTATTCTTGTAGCATTTGAGTTGCTTATGCTATCTATTATAGCATTTAGGTGTCTCAGATACTAAATAACTGATGTCAATTTTCATTCATTGCTCAACAATTGAGTTTAGATCTGACCCTCAGATCTGACTTGGATGCTTTTTACAGCTTGTGGATAATGGAAACTCTCGAGCTTCTCCCTTACTGATAATACTCCAGTCCTCTACCATACCTCATATCGTGTTTGCTGCCTTCCAGTATGGATGTGGTCACTGTTGGCTCTCAAGCTTTAGTGTTTCTGGTTGGGTAAGTAAACAGTTTGTTTACATTTTTTGCTATCTTTATTACCTTTTTCTATGTAACTAATTTATTCCTCCCTTATCCTACACCTTTATTAGTGTAATCTAATTACCATTGTTGGTACTCTTTTCTCCTCTTTACCCTTGTGGTAATTTCTTTAATGACCAGTATTGGTAATTTCTTTTCTCTCTTCTGCTTTTCTATTTAAAAAAAACTTATTAGCATTATACTGCCTGTTTTTGTTAAAATGGATTAAAAACTGTCTGGTTTTAAAAAAATTTAAAGAGAATGGACATAAGATCCCCTGTCGGATGCCCAAGACTTTTGTGTTTATTGCTTGGGCCTAGCTCACTTAAAGGTGTCATGTGAGATTTGTAAAGCTTTTAATCCACGGCCAATAGCTTATCACAGCAACAAGCTTATTTTAAAAGGTCTTCAGGTTGTGACCTTCTCAGAATCATTATCTGGAGCTCAAACCTCCAAATCAGACAAAAAGGAGCCCAGAAAGCATCTGTCAGACCCTTCTGGATTCTCCACTCCATCTTCTGACTCTACTATGGAGCCAGCCTGTAAAATATCAAAACAGTTGGATCTGAAGATTAAATGTTTGGATCCGCCTGCCTCAGATGCCCGACTGCTTCATCAGATCTGATAACGTCAGATCTGAAACCATTCCCGTGGAACCAGTATACATTCTGTTTGGACCCTGTTCCTTCCCGGCTGCCGTCACCAGATTTAGAGAAATGCCACCATTCTAGATCCCCTTCAGTGGCCTCTTCTTATTTTTTCAGAAGCCTGACGGAGGCAGATGTGGCTAGAATGATGAGGAAGATGTCCTTCAAGGATGCATCTGCAGTCCTTACAAATGGGTTGTCCTGTCGTCAGGCAGCCCTTCGGTCGGCCGGATTCCAAAGTCTGGGTCTGGCCTCGGCTGGTGTCGCACTTCACCCGACGTCATAGCTGCAGTTCTTCGGGTATAAAGGCATCAGCCAACGCCATTTTCCCCAGTCTTTCTTGCCGCGTGGCGCCCGAAGCAGAAGCTGTTCGCAAGTGCCGGTCGGTCAGATCCAGAGATTACTACTACCGAATACTACTTCGAAGACTTCTAAAAAGCTAAGTACCCCGTTGGGGACTCTTTCTTGCCTCAGCCGATGTCAGAAAAAGTGAATAACTGTTTAACTTGTGGGAAACAAATACCTCATAAAGATTTCCACTCTTACTGCCTACCTTGTTTAGGCCCAGACCACGACGTAGCAGCTTGTTTAGCCTGTGCTTCTTTCAACCGACGAACGCTTAGGCGTCGGTCAGAGTTTGCTGAACAGTTTTTGGCTCAGATTTTGCGTACATAATGCCGTCAGATCCTCCGACTTCTCAAATTGTTAAGAAACGCAAAGAAAAGGCCGAAACCGAGCAAACGGTTCAATCTACAGCTGAATCCTTGTCTACTACCGAGGCCCCTTCTACCCTTGTTGAATCGGCCTCTGAAGTTTTACCTACTACTGTGGTTTCACAAGAATTATCGGACACCATCCCTTTGGATGTTTCTACCTCAGCACGTGGTGCTGCTAGGCCTCCTGCAGCCATGTCTATAAAGGCCTTTGCCAGGGCTAAAGCAGCCAAAGCTTCTAAGTCTGTGCCTGTTAAGCCCCCCTCTCACAGGCCCAGTTCCAGTTCCCAAATGCTTACTCTGGCAGAGGATCTCATCTCTTTAATAAGGGGATCCCAATCTCACCCAGACAGGGCCTCCCAACCTCCAGAAAAGAGACCTAGAGTAGAGCCCCCTGAGCCAGTGTCCTCTGATGACTCTTCTGATGATACAGACAATACAGACCATCCAGAGGCTCCTTTTTCTACTTATGAAGATTCCGATGCTGAAGAATCAATTCCTTCTGCCTCTCCACCAGAGGAATTTTCATTTGGGGAAACTTTACATGCCATGAGAGAGCAATTCCAATGGCAGGGACAAGATTTCTCAGATTCAAGAAAAAGGCTTAGGACCTTTTTACACTTACCACAACATAGGCCTTTAGCTATACCTCCAGTTCTTCCTGTTGTGGATGATGCATTTAATGATGCTTGCACTGCTCCTGATACTTTACCTCCAGCCCCTGCTAAGCCCGATAGGTTCTACAGGGTCCCGGACACTCATCACCATTTATACAAGGCTCCTTTTGCAGATCCAGAGACTATCTCCCAGGGGCCTAAGGCAGTAGCTTCGACCTCAGCGAAAAACCCTCTCCCTTCTGAAAGGGAATCCAGGTCCTTAGAAAGATGGGGTAAAAAAGTATACACCTCTGCTACTCTCTCAGCTAGAGCATTGAACTGTCAGTTTCATATGATCCAATACCAAGAGTTTATGCTTGATCAGTTAACTAAGAAACTGTCCTCTGATGATTCTTTAGATAAGAAATATGCTCTAGAAATGGTGAATAACATTCAGCAGGTTAGTAACCATTCTTTAAAATGTGGCTATGATGCACTGGAGGCTTCATTTAGATCGGCCATGACTGGCACAGTTATAAGAAGGCATGCATGGTTGAAAGAACAGGTCTTGCCGGATCATGTTAAAGCAAAGCTATTAGATGCTCCTATGGATAAGGTCAGTTTATTTGGTTCTCCTGCCCAACAGGTACTGAAGAAAATGGAAGAGAAGGCAAAATCTGTGCAAACAGTGAAAGATTTCTTACAGGTTCAGCCTCCAAGGTTTAGCAGGAACTGGCCTTCCAAAAATTGGTCCTTTCCAGACTCCTCTAAATCTCAGAGAGGCAGGAATAGGCGCTCAAGAGGCAGAAATCAATCCAGAGGAGGTGCCTACAGGGGACGCCAGTGGCAAGGCAACAACCAGCGAGGCACAGACACAACCACTACCACTGCAACAGGACAATCACAGTGACTTGGCTCTGACACCGCCTACCAGGGAACAAATAGCAGCACCCTTAGGCGGAAAGTTAGCCTTATTTTCAAAAAACTGGCACTATATCACAAGAGACAAGTGGATTTTGCAAATTATAGACCAAGGCTACAGGTTTCATTTCCACACCTTACCAGGAAAAAGAGGAATGCCAAACCTACCACCAAATCAAAAGACAGAAGCTCTAAAACAAATAGCTCAATTAGCAAAGATGAGAGCTGTGGAAAGGGTACCACCTATAGAACAAGGTAAGGGATTTTACTCCAGACTCTTCCTGGTACCAAGAAAAGAGAAAAATTGGAGGCCTATTCTCGACCTGTCCGCTTTAAACACATTCATCATTGTTCCAAAATTCAAAATGCTGACCCTACAGCAACTTCTTCCCATGCTGGGCAAGGAGTACTGGCTGGTAACTCTAGATCTCAAGGAGGCATACCTGCACGTCCCCATACGACCAAATTGCAGAAGATACCTCAGATTTCTTGCAGGATCAGAGCATTATCAATTCTCAGCATTGCCCTTTGGCTTATCTACTGCACCCAGAGTGTTCACGAAATGACTGGCATCAGTAATCGCTCACTGCAGGCTTCAGGGAATCCAAATTTATCCATACCTGGACGACTGCCTGATACAAGCGGACAACAAAAACAAGCTGACACAAGACTTACAAAGAGTCATTTGCTTACTACAAACCCTGGGATACACAGTCAATATAAAAAAGTCAAGACTGATACCTTCCCAAACAATAACCTTCTTGGGTGCAGAATTGGACACAGTACAACAGATGGCATTCCTAACTGCAGAAAAACAAGAACAACTTCCTCTCTACTTCTTGGCATTAACAAAGCAGAACAAACTAACAGCAAGGAAAGTACTGCAGGCCTTGGGCTTCATGGCATCCTCCATAATCCTGGTCCCCCATGCCAGACTGCATATGAGAAAGCTACAGTGGTACCTAAAGAATTTATGGTCTCAACACAGGCACAGTTTAGAAACCGAAATACCACTAATCCCATGCCTGAAACAAGAGTTCCTATGGTGGGCTCAGGCATGCCAGTCAAACACAGGTTTGCCCTTCCACAGCATTCAACCGAGCCAAACCATCACAACAGATGCCTCAGACCTCGGTTGGGGGGCCCACATGCTGGACAAGTGCATACAAGGCTTATGGACCTCAGATCAGCTGCACCTGCACATAAATCAAAAAGAAATGCTGGCAGTAAAACTAGCAATCCAGAATTTCAGACCATTCCTCCAAGAAGGTCAGTTGATGATAAGGACAGACAACACCACAGTCATGTGGTACATCAACAAACAGGGAGGCACTCATTCATACCCTCTATGCCGAATGGCTATGGACCTATGGAATATGGCTCTGAGTTACAACATTCAGTTACAAGCAATTTTTGTACCGGGAAAGGAAAACATCCTAGCAGACATGTTAAGCAGAACTACCTCGGATGCTCACGAATGGATGCTACACCCGGACATCTTCAAGGCCATCACAAAGAAATGGGGACTGCCACAAATAGACCTATTCGCATCCCCACTCAATCACCAGCTCAAGAAATTCTGCACAAGGACATACCACCCACTTGCTTGGAAGGTGGACTCTCTATCCTTCAGTTGGAAAGGCCTGACAGCATATGCATTTCCACCTCTTCCTTTGATGCACAAGGTACTATTGAAAATCAAAGAGGAACGTCCAAGGATAATTCTGATAGCTCCAGATTGGCCAAGACAACATTGGTACCCATTACTGAGGAGCATGTCTCGGGGGAAAATGTGGACACTACCCCTGATTCCTTTGATGTTAACTCAGAGCGACTACAACATCCTGCATCCAAGCCTGAAAACTCTACAACTGACTGCTTGGAACATTACATAAGAGCAGCTAACCCAGATTTATCCCAAAGGGTTAAAGACATTATCCTTGAGGCCCGCAGACCTTCAACAAGAAGGAACTATGCAGGAAAATGGAAAAGGTTTCTCATTTGGAGTACTGAAAGGGGGAAAGATGTGTCAAAGGTAGACATTGCCAACATCCTGGAGTATTTGGCAGAGCTTTTCCATACAGGCCTGTCCTACTCCTCCATCAAGATACATGCATCAGCTATTTCTGCAGAATACAGCTTCGATCCCCCTGTCTTTTCGCATCCTCTACTCAGGCAGTTTCTGAGAGGAATTAAGAATGTAAAACCTCCTAGAAAACCACCATTACCAGCATGGGACTTGAACTTTGTGCTAGAAAAATTGACACTCCCCCCTTTCGAACCAGCAGCAACAGCAGATCTTCAACACCTATCCTGGAAAACTGCTTTCCTGCTGGCAATTACTTCAGCAAGAAGGGTTTCGGAACTACAGGCTTTAATGGCAGTACAACCCTTCCTAATCTTCCATCAAGATAGAGTGTCCATGAGAACTAATCCTTCATTTATGCCTAAGGTGGTATCCAGAGTGTCTTTAAACCAGGCAATCCACCTACCTACCTTCTTTCCCAATCCACAGAACAGGGGGGAAAGACTGCTACATACCTTGGATGTACATAGACAGTTACGCTACTACCTGGACAGAACCAAGGACAATAGAAAAACTGACCAGCTTCTGGTAGCATATGCAACAGGAAGGGAAGGAAAAGCAATTTCCAAACAGACAATCTCCAAGTGGATAGGAAATTGCATTAGATTCTGTTACTCCTACCATGGAAAGCAAATTCCACAGAACATAAGGCCTCACTCTACAAGGGCTACAGCCACTACCACAGCTTTCTTACGAGGAGTGGCTACCAAGGACATTATAGAGGCTGCTACTTGGACCTCCGTGCATACATTTGCCAAGCATTATAACTTACCTTTATACTCTAGATCCCGAGCAGGGTTTGCCACTGCTGTTTTGCAAGGGATCCTTACTACACCATAATTTCTCCTTCCTCCTCCCCTAGTGTGGCTATGGTATTCTACCCATTTGTAAGGACTGCAGATGCATCCTTGAAGGACATAGTACAGTTTGTACCTACCATAAATGTAGATGTCCGAATAGGATAGCATCTGCAGTCAGGATTACCCACCCTCCTTCCCCTCTGTGGTATTCCTAGGGTATTTGCCCACCTAATAGCTAGCTGGGGGGGATCTCTTATGGTGTATTTGTTTGTATATATGTATATACATGCTTATTTTTTGTGTTTGCCTTCTACTTTTTGGAAACATTGGCATTTATCCAAAAATTTAGCTATCCAAGAGGGCAACTGGCATCTGGGGCAAGAAACACTGAGGAAAATGGCGTCGGCTGATGCCTTTATACCCGAAGAACTGCAGCTATGACGTCGGGTGAAGTGTGACACCAGCCGAGGCCAGACCCAGACTTTGGAATCCGGCCGACCGAAGGGCTGCCTGACGACAGGACAACCCATTTGTAAGGACTGCAGATGCTATCCTGTTCGGACATCTACATTTATGGTAGGAACAAAACTGTACGTTTCTCTCGACACAAATTTTTCAGATGGGAGTTCTCCTGGCTCCTACCCCTTTTGGTCCATAGACCTTTACCAGTGTTACTCCACCCATCATGGCTCCTTCTCTGATCTGACACTTGGCTTCAGAGCCCTTGGATCCAAGTCTTCCAGGACTGTCTATATCGGATCCAAAATCATTGTATCTTCTGCTGTGATAATTCTTTTAGTGCACTGGTTCCGAGTGTGTCAGAGCTGGATGACTCTGAGCAGTAGCATCATTGTCAGATCTGTGGTGTTAGTGTCCACTCTGAAGTTGTCAGAGCCATCTCTACCCCTCAAAGCCTCAGCATTGGAGAGCTCAGCGCTGGCCTCTGACTTGGATGGGCTGCCTTCGGGTCAGAAGGAGCTGATAGTCTGGAATGCCTTTGAGGTGGTGGAGAGAGTGTTCTCTTCTTCTAGAGGATGGTTGATCCCCCCCCTCAGATCTTCCTTCTACATCCCATATTTCTTTGTGGTTTGAGCCTCAACACACTAATCCACAGGGACAGCCAGCTCAAAGTCTCAAGGATACTCAACAGGGTGTACTTATATCTTATGATACTTTTCCAGAGGAAGAGACAATGCAACAGGAAGCACATAGATGCTCCTGAAGAATTGGTCACAGAAGATACCAATTTTGATGAGGGGGAAGGGGCCCTAAGACCACCACCTGGTAATGTCTCCCTTGGAGACATCCTGGAGATCCTCAAGTAAAAGGGTGGTTGGTTTATCGATAACCCTTCTGAAGAGGAACTGGCATTCCTGGAAGCCTTTGGGTCTGGCCCATCTACCTCTTGGGTGATTCTGCCTGCCAATGAGTTCATTGATTTGATTTCTAGGTGGGCGTGGAAGGAACTGCACACATATTTTGGAGCAAAGGAGTACCAGTAGATGCCATGGTTGTAGCAGTGGTCAAAAAGAAGGAGAACAGAGTTCATCTGTCCATCAACCTAACAGCGAGTCTAGGGTGATGGACAGATTTAGAAAGCTTATATTATATATGCTTCTGCAACTGTTGCACTCAGGTTGCTGAACTGTTAGGCACACTTCACCAGACTTCAGGGGGCTTGATTAAAGAACTTTCTAAATCCCTCTCTGGGACCTCTACTTCTGAGGCACAGAGCTCTATTGCATCACAGGTAGCTACCCTACAATCCCTCACAAATTTATCCATGAAGCTGTTTCACATGCAGCTGAAAGTTCCTCATTTGCGGTGGGTTCAGGCATTTCCATTAGGAGACATGCCTGGATGCACCTGTGTGATTTTGTTGAGCCTTGCAAGTCCTCTTTCATCAATGTTCCCTTTGATGAAAGTTCTTTGTTTGGCCCTAAAGTTAGAGAGACACTCTCCAGATGTGAGAAAGATGGTAAGACCTTGTCTGCAGTGGGTGTACGTTTTTCGACTTCCCAAAGAACCTTCTCTAGGAATCAGCAAGGTGGTCGAAAAATGTGGTTCAGAAAGTCCCAGGGTCCTTTCCATGATCCATGTGGAGATTGTTCCCTCAGGGGCGGGGGGGGGGGACTCTAATGGAAGATGCCAACTGAGCAGCAGAGTTGGCCCGCAGAACCAGGGGTCCAGATATTCTTTGTATAACCACCAAGCCAGTGAACACACCAATGAAAAAATTAATAATTTATTCTCTCTGAATTAGATATTTCAAATAGTACTAAATTGCGTACCAAGGTACATAGAAAATTTGAGGGTAATATACAATATCTAAAAGCATCCAGTTGTCATCCACCTCATACCATAGAGGCTCTGCCCTATGATGAATTTATTTGGTTAAATAGATTATGTAGTGAGGGAAATGAGCTTGAGGAAGAGGTTTTCAGAACTTGTGCTATGCTTCACTCAAGGGGATATGATATTAAGTTACTTAAGAATATGTGGCAGAGGTCAGTAAAAGGTGGAGGTGAAAAAATAGGGTTATACATAAATCAGTAACCCCTATGAATAGAGATAACATATCTGATATATATTTTGTTACTATGTACAGCTGTTTTAGTCAAAATGTGATACATATGGTTAATTATTATTGGGATTTCCTTATATCTACAAAAGATGCCGATAAATGGTTACCTGAAAGATTTAAAATGTCATACAAAGTTGGCAGGAATATAAAAACATTTTTAGTTAAGGGGTAATTTATTATACCCCCCATGAATTTAAACAGTATAGTTCATCCATATGGGGACTGATACATGTGACAGATGTAAGGCTTGTAAATTTATTATACCTAGTTTTGATAGAATTAATGGTATTAGGTTCAGTGTAAAAGGACATTATAAATGTAATACAGAGAGCATTATTTATGCCCTGAAATACCCATGTAATAAGTTTTATATTGGTCAGTCCAAAAGAGCCTTTAAAATTAGTCTTTTGGAACATCTCCGATATATTGATAAAGAGAAAGAAGAAAGCTCAGTGTCTGAACATTTCCATAAAGAACATCATGGATATTCTGAGGGGTTACAAGCAACAATTTTGGAAAATATAAATGATATATATAATGATGTTCTGTAGTCCTATCACACCTTTTGACATTTGTTAACCGGGTTTGTCCAACTGAGCTTGTGGCCCATTTTCAGTGGAGACCCGAGGAGAAAAGCTCCAGTAGTACATTTTAAACAAGTACAATTTTAAACAATATTGATATAATAGCAGTTATAGCAAAAAGATTCACATATGTTGGGTTACATGCATAAAGTTAAAGTTGCATTAAAAAGATAAGTAACAATTTTACATTGATATAGTTCAATAGGTCAACAATAATTTTTTTGTTTGTATAAAATTATGCAAATGCATAGCAGACACATTGGAGAGAGGTGTAATGAGGTACTAGGTATGGTCCTTTTGAGGGTACATAAAGGGAAGGAAGCCTAGGTAGGGTCATGGCAAGAGCAGGTTCTGGAATTGAGAAAATAAGCTTTTAGTTCATTTTTAAAGTGTGAGTTGTGGGTGATTGAATGTTCATGCAAACATATGGCTGATAAATGCCTCAAAATCCCAGTTCTAAAATTACAGTTGGTCTTCCCTGCATAAAATGATGAACACCACATGCACCTAGCCAAATACACCACACTGACAGTACCACAATTCTCTTGCAACCCAGGAAAGCACACCCTCCGACCAACAGGATGGACAAACGTGGTCATTGGACATACAATCCGCATACTTTACAACCCATACAGGGATACTTTCCATGCCTCTCAGTCCCACCAACCTTACCTCTGCCCCCATCACACAGGATCAGCTTCAAACTTCCACCTCGCCCGAACACGAAACAAGGGAGCACCTCCAACCATCCCCCCTAAGGCACCATCAGTCTGTAAAATTCTCCAGTTGTTCCGTATTATGTCACAAATGCCACCAGCATCACTACCAAATTTAATACACAAACTTATATTATCTTTCAGTTTAATCCAATCTGCCACCCTCGCTAGCCTGATCTCCACACCTTTCCCATTATACCATGGGGCTACTCTGGTCTCTCTCAATTGCAATATGTCATTTACCACCTTACTCACTTCACTAATATATCCTCTAGTAGTGAAATGAGGGAAACCTTCATTCTTACATATGGGATCGGAGCCGATCCTCGGCTTCGACTCAGCCTATTTACAAGCTGGAAGTCTTTTAGTTGGCTCGTGGCTAGGTAGGTATCCAGTGGTGCACCAGTACAATCCCCAGATCTCGTTTGCCACATTGACGAGTTTGGTTGTGCTTCTCTTTGGCTCTGGCTATTATTGTATCATTGTTTAGTCACAGTTAGCGTAGTTTTCTATTTAGTATAGTTAGTCTTTATAGTTGCGCCATTTGGTGCAATCTTTGGTCTTTTGGCTTCTTAGTATTAGTATCCTGTGTGCTGGTTTTCGTGTTTCTTAAACTTAGTATTTTTAGGCGCCTTTTGCACTCTGTTAGACTGTTTATTATCAGTAGGTATAAGCCAAATTTTTTGCGGATTCCCACTTGTTGAATTGTTATCGTTGTTAACAGAATGAGGTTCTGTTTTATTCCTTAGTCATAAGTCTGAGTTTTTTTTGCGGATTCCCGCTTGCTTCATTAGTTACTGTTGTTAACAGAACTAGGTTTTGTTTCCCTTGATTAGTATTCCTGTTTGAGTGTGTGAACTTCTCTGCTTATTGTAACTCTCTAGGTCTGTTTTAGTTAGAAGACCTAGTTTCTCCATTTCCCTTCCAGTCCAGGCTAAGCCTGTTTAAGTTAGAGGACCTATTCCTCGTGGTGTCTTTCTCTTTCCTGCAGGGCTAGGCCCATTTAAATTAGAGGACCTAGTCCTCCCTCTCCTTCTTTCTCTATGTGTGTGTGTGCTCATCTCTGTGAGACTGTCTAAAGAGAGTAAGGACCATAAGCTATCTGGCTTTAAGATATGTATTAAATGCTCACAGATGATGTCCATAACTGATGGCCACAGTAACTGCGTTTACTGTTTGGGGGCCATCCATTTACAGGAGACTTGCTTATTTTACCACTCTTTCAGTGCTAGGGTGTTGCAAGAAAGAAAAAAAACAAGCTCATCCTAAAAGGTCTTCTTAAACCTTCCTTTAAGGAAGATCTAGCTAGCTCTTCCTCCTCTTCTAAATCTACAAAGGAAAAGTCTAAGTCCTCTAAGAGGCCCTCCCTGGCACTGGCTGGTGTTTCGGAGCCACCTCTTAAAATCTCCAAATCAGATAAGTCCACTGTCTCATTGACTCCAGAGAGTTCGGTACTGACTGAGAGCAGTACTCTGATTACAGGGTTGGTTCCAAGTATTTCGGAGCCGACCGCTGAGACCATTTCACAGAGCTGGTCTATGGATACTCTACCAGTCTCCACCATATTGAAGTCTCCAGTACTGCCAAGATCCTGCTCTCCTACTCTGTCATCCAGGTCTTCCAGGAGCTTATCGAAAGAAGATGTGGAGAGGGTAGTGCTGAGACTGTTGAATTCATCTGCCTTACCTAAATTGTTGTTGGCTCCGACCCAGTCAGTTCCGGAGCCACTTGAGTCCATTAAGCCCCCTTTGATCATTCCTCCTCTGAGCCATGCTGGTCTTTTGGAGCTGGAGGGTTTGGTACCACTGGTGGAACCTTTGGCTGCAGCTCCCCCTGTGTCTGTTTCAGAACTGAGTTCTGCTCTGACACTCTCGGCACCATCCGTAATGTCTAGGAGCTGAAGCTCCCCGATCGGCCCCGACAGGGATGCTTGGAACTGAACTTCTTTGGTTCTGAGTCTTCCTCTCAGCACGTCGGCTAGGGTGAGTTCAGATCCTATGTCTATCTCGAAGGCGATAGCTCTGGAGCCGACAGCTTCATCGGCCCCCTCGGAGTCATGGAGGTCTTCGGAGCCAGAGAGGTCGGCATTTGAGATGATGAAGAGTGTGCTGTCCAGATCATCAGTTCCTACCAAGGGTACTGACACTCTTCTCCCTAAGGCACCTACTTCTGTCTCAGATCCTACTCTCTCCTTGGACAGCAGAGATCCTCAGCCTCAGGAGCCACCAGCTGGTGGCTCCCACTCTTACGAGACCTCCCCGGGATATCCTTCTGAGGAGCTTCCATGGAAGAGAACATGTAAGAGGAAGCATGTAGACTCCCAGGATGAGTCTCTGACCTCTGACACTGACCTCAGGAGTCAGAGGGGTCCCCAAGTCATCCTCTGATGATGTCTCCTTCATAGACATCCTGGTGATCCTTAAACAGAGGTGCGGCTGGCTCACTGTCACCCCTTCTGATGAGAAGTCAGTGTACCTGAAGGCCTTTGGGTCCTACCTTCAGCCTTTTGGGTATCTCCACCCTTCAACAAACTGATGGAGCTAGTTAGTCGAAACGTGTGGGATACTCCTGATGTCGTGGAGCCAGTCCCCAGGAGACCGAATAAGTTTCTTTCTGCACTCCCAGAAAAGGATTTTTTGTCTAAAGGTGATCCCGTAGATGCCATGGTGGTGGCGGTGGCCATTAAGAAGGAACTAGCTGAGGCTTCTTCTTCTGTTCATCTGCCGAATAAGGAGTCTCGAACGATGGACAGATATGGGAAGTGTATCTTTTCCTCAGTGGCATTTACCCTTACATTGAACTACTTTACTTCACGAGGCTTCAGAGAGATCTCCTTAAAGAGTTAGGAGAATCTCTACAAGGTACATATACTGAGGGAGTCCCTGACAAGGTGTCTGCCCAGTTGTCCACCTTGAACTCTATCATCAACTCTTTCATGTGGCTTATTTCGTATGCAGCCGATGGAGCGAGTAGAGCAGCACGTTCAGGAATTTCCCTAAGGCATCATTCCTGGATGCGTTTGTGTAACTTTGCGGAACCTTTCAAGTCTACCTGTACCAATGCCCCCTTCGAGGGTTCCTCATTGTTTGGACCCAAGGTAAAGGACACTCTCACCCAGTGTGAGCAAGAAGGAAAAACGGTCTCTGCCATGGGAGTACGTTTTACTTTTTCCTCTAGACCATACCCTAAGGGTCAGAGGGGTGGTAATATGTCGTTCAAGAAGTCCCAGAAGTTTTTCCAGGATGCACAGGGTGACTCCTCCTTCAGAGGCAGAGGAGGAGGAAATGGTATACATCACTCTAGAGGCAGGGGCGGTCTGCAAAACCATGGAGGTCGCGATTCCTTTCAGAGCCAGCCTTACCAGCGCTCCCGATGTGGGGCCCGACTGTGCTTCTCTGGGGCTGGTTGGGGGTCGCATTTCTTTGTATCCAGAAGCCTGGCTGGGTATCACTCAAGACAAGTTGGTACAAAGAATTATTACCAGAGGTTATGTCATACCCTTTTCTCTTCCACCCTTTGTTTCCAAGAGGATCTCGGATGTTACACCCAATCACAGGGATCAGGCAACTGTGGAGGTCAACAAGTTGCTGTCAGAAAGAGTCATCCAAACTGTCCCAGCAGACCAAATAGGATCCGGAACTTACTCCAGATTCCTTTTAGTGCCAAAACATACAGGGGACTGGAGGCCCATTCTGGACCTCAGCAGATTGAACGAATTAGTAAAAAAGGACAAGTTCCGGATGGTGACACTGCAGTCTATACTACCGTTATTAAGGAAAAACAATTGGATGTGCTCAGTAGATCTCCAAGATGCCTACTACTACATAAAAATGGACAGGGCGTTGAGGAGTCATCTATTCTTCTGGCTGGGAGCCAGTCATTACCAGTTTCATGCTCTGCCCTTTGGTCTCACCACAGCCCCCAGGGTGTTCACCAAATGTATGGCAGTAGTGACACCTCGCCTGAGACGTCGAGGATTCCAGGTGTTTCTGTATCTGGACGACTGGCTCTTGACCACCCCCACCAGGCATCTATTTCTTCAGACCAGGGACGCTACTATTCAGCTTTGTGCCCAGCTGGGAATTTCTATAAATTGGGAAAAATCTGCCTTATTGCCCTCTCAATCTGTGATTTTTATAGGCGCAGAGATAGACACAGCAGACATGTTGGCTCGTCTTCCTGCCGAAAGGGCACAGAATCTGGTTCTTCAAATTCGGCATCTTCTCCACTTATGAAAGGTCAAAGCCAAGACTATTCTGCAGCTTCTAGGGACCATGGCTTCCACCATATTACTAGGGCCACTAGCCAGGCTACACATGAGAATTCTTCAGTGGCTCCTGTCATCCCAATGGTCTTTTCAGCACATTATCTCATCACATTCTGACAGAATCTTGCAAGAAGGACCTCCTTTGGTGGACACTACCCAATCAGTTAACCACGGGCACTTCCTTTGTTCCTCACCAACCCATTGCCACTGTGGCCACGGATGCCTCACAGATAGGGTGGAGGGGGCATTATCTTGGCCTGACTGTGCAAGGCACACAGCAAGATCATGAGGCTCACTTGCATATCAACATTCTAGAGATGGGGGCGGTGCTCCTGGCATTGCAAGCACTCCACGACCTTCTGTCTCTAGGGACTAATGTAGTACAATCAGACAACATGTCAGTAGTATGGTATATCAACAAACAAAACAGAACCAGATCTTACCCACTCTGTCAAGAGGCCACGTGAGTTTGGAAATGGGTGATATATTCCCAGTGTTTTCTGGTGGCAATGCACATTCCAGGGACAACCAACGTGATAGCCGACAAGCTCAGCAGGGCAGTCCTGATGCCTCACGAGTGGTCTCTGAAACAATTAACAGCGGAACAGATTTTCCGCAGATGGGGTCAGCCTTGCTGTTATCTCTTTGCCAGCCCAATCAATGCCAAATGCAGCAGCTACTTCTCCCTCATCCCCCCTCCGGGGGAGTCACCGAGAGATGCACTTGTTCAAGATTGGACCCTGGGACTCCGGTATGCTTTTCCTCCCTTTCCACTCATTCCCAAGGTTATTCAGAAAGTGAAATGGCTGGGAAGCAAATTTATCCTCATTGCTCCTTACTGGCCTCATCAGGTTTGGTTCCTTTTCCTTGGGCCTCTTCTCCTAGATGATTCTTGGATTCTGGACCCAATTCCAGACCTGTTGACTCATATGTCAGGTTCGCTTCATCCATCCTTACACACCCCCAATTTGACAGCGTGGCTGCTCCAGTTCCATCCTTAGTCAGGGTTCATGACTTCTCACCCTCCGTGACTCATATCCTTACGTCTTCTCATAAACCTTCCACTAGGAGACTATATTCCAGTAAATGGAGAAGATTCTCTATCTGGGTGGAGAAAATGAATGTTGACCCTTACACTGCCTCCATTCCAGTGGTTTTGGAATTCCTGTCTGAGCTTTTTCACCAGGGATCTGCTGCTGCCACTATCAGAGTTGAATTGGCAGCGATTTCAAGTTTTCATCTAGGTTTTCAAGATTGTAATCTGATGTCACATAAGCTGTGCAAAACTTTCCTTAAAGGTGCCACTTTGTTAAGACCCCCCTTTCAAGAACCTGTTGCCTCATGGGATTTAATTTTTGTGTTATCCAAATTAACTTCTCCGCCCTTTGAGCCTTCTCATTCATCCTCTTTGAAAGTCCTGTCTTGGAAGACTTTGTTTCTGGTGACTGTCAGGTCTGCCAGACGGGTGTCAGAGTTGCAAGCATTGTCTGTAAAACCCCCTTACCTGATTTTTCACAAAGACCAGGGTGTCCCTTCGTACTAATCCCTCCTTTGTCCCCAAGGTCTGTTCCCATGCCACCTTGAATCAATCCATAGAACTTCCGGTGTTCTTTCCAAATCATTCCAATGCAGCTGAATACAGGTTTTACCAGCTGGACTAAGGAAATCAGATCAATTATTTATTTCCTTCTCCGAATCCAGATCTGGCTTACCAGTTTCCAAAGTAACACTCTCTAATTGGATTTCTAGCTGTATAGCTTACATTTACAACTCTGAGGGTAGACCTTTACCCTTTGAAATCAAGGCTCATTCTACCAGATCTCAGTCTACCTCTGCGGCCTTTCAAGCCAGGGTCCCACTTGATAATATTTGTGCAGCTGCTACGTGGGCTACCCCTCACATTTTTATTACTCGTTACAAATTGGATTTAACCTCCAGGGGTAGAGCATCATTTAGTTCCACGGTACTCAGGAGTATTTTTCCTTGAGCCACCCAAGAATAAGGCGCTAGGGACGCTGTCCCATATGCAAGAATGAAGGTGAGATAGGACTACAGAACATAAAGAAGTTATGTACTTACCATAACGTTCCATGTTTGTAGTCCATCTCACCCTTCATTCTTACGATCCCACCCTCCTACCCTCATCCTGGAAGTGCCTGGAGACAGAAAAATATTATTATCCTTTTTTATGGAGACCTTTTAGTATTGGCTTCTTTTGTATATTTGTTATTATCTCTCCTAGTTAGCAGCAAACAAGATCTGGGGATTGTACTGGTGCACCATGGGATACCTACCTACCCACGAGCCAACTAGAAGACTTCCAGCTTGTAAATAGGCCGAGTCGGAAGCCGAGGATCAGCTCCGATCCCATAGGTAAGAATGAAGGGTGAGATGGGCTACAAACATGGAATGTTATGATGAGCACATAACTTTTTTTTACATAGATGGTAATATTAAAGGTAAGCTTTTGTATAAGGAAGCCCTGTATATACTTAAATTTGATACAGTGATACCTAAGGGAATGAATGCTGTGGTCAATCGGCGGGTTTTACTTTAAAATTTTCAAATATTTAATTTATTTAATTATGCTGATTGTGTTCAATTATGTTTGGTATATATGGGAGAAGTGTTTTGAATGTTTTATACTCCTTAAAGGCATTATTACTGAGATGTCAGAGAGAGAATAAACAATAATTTTTTTTCATTGGTGTGTTCACTGGCTTGGTGGTTATACATTTTTATTGTTTCCAGTGTGTTTTTTTTTGGTCCACATATTCTTTCTCTGACAGACCCTACCAGCACTCCTGAAAGGAGGCCTGATTGTCCACCTCTGGAGACAGTCGTGGGTTGTCTATCTTTGCACCAGAGAGTCTGGCTAGACATTACAAAAGATACATAAATGCAGAGGATTCTTTCCAGAGATTATATAATACCATTTTCCCTACCCCCCCCCCCCTTCAACAGTAAACAAAATTCCCAATGTCTTACCCTGTCAGAGAAAATAATTAGCACAAGAAATAAAAAAAGCTGCTAGAAAAAAAAGTCATCCAAGAGTCCCCCCAGATCAGAAAGAGTCTGGAACTTACTCAAGATTCTTTTTAGTGCCATAGAAAACAGGGGACTGGAGACCAATTTTCGATCTCAGCAATCTGATTAAATCAGTTCAGTATACAAAGCTCCGGATGTCACGGTTCAGTCCATTTTGCCCTTCCTGCACAAGGACAACTGAATGGGCTCAATAAATCTTCAGGATGCATGCTATCACATAAAAATAAACAGACAATCCAGGAGATACTGTACCTATGCTTCCAGCTAGGAGCCAGTCATTGTCAATTCAGAGTTCTGCTCTTTGGCCTCACAACAGCCCCCCAGGGTGTTCACCAAATGCATGGCAGCAGTAGCAGCTCACTTGAAACTGCAGGGATTCTAGGTGTTTCCATACTTGGATGACTTGTTCATCACCACTCTGACCAGGCATCTTCTGATAGAAACACAAGAGTATGTACTCCAGCTTTGCTCTCACCTAGGAATTACCATCTGTCACATCAAGTCTCAGCTTGAACCATCTCGGACATTAAAGTTGATAGGGGCCTTGTTCAATATGATATCAGTTACAGCCTCACTTCCCTTGCCAAGGGTTCAAACTATTCAATTTCAAGTCAAAAAGATAATTCAGAATTCTTCTCTATCAACTCCATTGATTCTGCAGGCCTTGCGGTCAATGTCTGCTGCAGTTGTTCTGGTTCCGTTAGCAAAATATCATATGAGAATTCTTCAGTGGATCCTATCAACTTGGTGGTCTTTCTCCTTTTCAATTTCTTCAATACTTTTGGGTTTCTAATACCATGATGGGAATGGGCCGCATTCCTAAGTCAAAGTATGATTAAAGTTCATGAAATTAGTATTGTTTCAATCTTTGTTGTTAGCCAGAAGTGCTCTTTGCAGCACCTACAATGTGCCCGGTAATGACTCCTATAATTCATATGGAGTTACATATATCGGTAACATATCTAAGTATTATTGTAAATTCTTTTTATAAGACCCATTGCTCCTACTACTGTTGGAACTGTCTGGGTATCCTTCTTCCTCATTGCCCTTGTTTCTGCCTGCAAATCGTGGCATTTTATGACTTTGTGTCTGTCTGTATATAAGACAATGTAGTCACTGGGTGTAACAATTTCAATAATCAATGCTACTTCTGTCTTCTTTTCATCGAATACTATATCTGCTTCTCGCATCTATTTTTTGAATTGTTGGTAATGGGTGATCCCATGTGATATAAACGTCATAATTTTCTATAATGCTTTGTGGCTCATGTTTCCAGTGTTTTTCAGCTGCTTGAGTATTATAATGTTTGCACAATCCTCAATGCAACAGTCTTGCCACATTATTATGCCTTTCAGTATACAGTCCTTCTGCCATTAGTATATCGCAACCAGCAACAAGATGTGTGACTATTTCCAATTCTGTTTTACAAAACCTACATTTGCCTGTTTCTCCCACGTGTTCAGTGGATTTTGTAAACCAATGTGTACATAGTCCATTATCTTGGGCCGTCAATATTAGCCTTTTGTTTTTTGGTTTAAATTCACCTCTCCTTTACCATTCCTATGTTTGATCCTGATCAGCATGAGTTTTTTCCAAGAGTTTTCTATACTTATAACCATTTTCTACATTTCCTGCCTTCTCATTTGATCCTTCACCTTATTTTCTTTCTTTTGTTTTTTTGGCACATTCAGTTGCTGCCTGATTTTTGTCTACTTCTGGCTTGATTTCCATTCCTGTTTGATGCCGATATACTTCTTCCAAACTAAGCAGGGAAGTGAGCTTAGACTTATTCTCCTCATGTTTGAAAAAGTTTCAATACGTTTATGTCTTGTGAGGTTAGCAGATATTTATGCATCCTACGATTGCAGATCTATATACGTAATCAATTTTGAGGTGGCCCAGACCTCCTTCAGGACGGGGAATATGTAGTCTTGGTATACACTTGTTTTTATAAATCATATGATGAACATGAAGCATCCTTCTTGTTTTCCTGTCCAACCTATCCTACACCTTTTGGGGCCAGTCAGTCACTCCAAAAATGTAAGTTAGGTCAGGAAGACCAAATTGATTTATAGCTTGGACTTTGTTTTTAGATGTCAATGCTGTTTTTAGTTTCAGTTTTATTCGCATTTGTTCATGTTTTATTGTTGATCCTGCATCAATTCTAAAATATTTATACACTCCCTCTTGTTCAAGTTCTTTTATATCACATTCCTGTCCCAAACTGATGGCTTCTTGGTGCTGCAGCTTTCCTGCTTTAAAGGTTGCTTTTGCACATTTATCAAGACCGACTGACATTCTTATATCATCTGAAAAAGTTTTGACCACTTCCAGTTGTGCTTTCAGTTCCTCGTCTGATGAACTATACGTTTTAAATCATACACAAAAAGAAGATGAGAAGTCTTTATACTTTGTTGTTTTCTGAGAGCCAAATTATAGCCATGACCTAATCTGTTAAGTAGGTAGCTTAATGGGTTAAGTGCAAGACAAAAGAGCAGTGGTGACGGAGAGTCACCCTGGAATATCCCCCTTTGTATTTTTATCCATGTAACAATAATTTTTCCTTTGTCATGGCCTAACTGCAAAGTGGTTTGCCACTGTTTCATGGTTGCTGTAATGTAATCAATCATTGTAGGGTGTATCTTATACATTTTAAGCACTCTTTTATCCATGAATGTGAGATACTGTCAAGCTTTTTATCCATGTAATACCTAGATTCTTTCCCTTTATACTGTTCTCCATTATGACTCTATATATAACAACAAATGATCATTTGTTCCTTATGGCTTTCTTTTATTACCCTTTTGTTCTATTGCTATAATTGAGTTGTCTTCTAATTGACTATAAACTGTCAGCATCAACTCCAGTGTATAGTTTATACATTCTCAGAAAGCAAGTTATTGGTCTATAGTTTTTAGGATAGCTTGCAGGATGTCCTTCAAGGATGCATCTGCAGTCCTTACATATGGGTTGTCCTGCCACAGGCAGCCCTTCGGTCGGCCGGATTCCAAAGTCTGGGTCCGGCGTCGGCTGATGTCGCTTTTTTCCCTGACGTCAGAGCACCTGGGGTATAAAAGCATCAGCCGACGCCATCTTCCTCAGTCTTTCTTGCCGCGCGGTGCCCGAAGCAGAAGCAGTTCGCAAGTGCCGGTCGGCCAGCTCCTGTGATTTCAGCTACCGAAGTCTTCAAAAAAGCTAAGTACCCCGTTGGGGACTCTTTCTTGCCTCAGCAGATGTCAGATCAAACGGTTAAAGTTAATAATTGTTTAAAATGTGGGAAACAAATACCTCATAAGGATTTCCATTCTTACTGCTTACCTTGCCTAGGCCCAGACCACGACGTCTCGGCCTGTACAGCCTGTGCTTCCTTCAATAGACGCACTCTTAGGCGTCGGGCAGAGTTTGCACAGGAATATTTTGGGCAAATTTACTGCTATAAAATGCCGTCGGAGCTTCCGACAGCTCATTTACCCAAAAAACGTAAGGAGAAGGACCGACACACGCGGTCCGCGGTTCCGGCCGACCACCCCCAGGCCTACCGCTAGTGTATCGGTCTCTGCTGAAACCGAATCTCTACCGATTCCGACCGACGACACCGCACAGCCGGTACCTTCGGTACCGGAGGCTTCCACTGGGTCGGTCTTAGAATTACCTTCTGAAACCGGTGCTCCGGAGATATCCGACACCATTTCTGTGGATAAAACTACCCCAGCACGTGGGGCAGCCAGGCCTCCTGTATCCATGTCCATTAAGGCTTTTACTCGTGCTAAAGCTGCTAAACAGCCAAAATCTCTCCCTCCCAAGGCTATTCCTCAGGGATCCTCTACAGGTTCACAAATTTTAAGCTTAGCTGAGGACCTTATCTCCTTAATCAGGGGCTCCCAGCCACACCCAGACAGGGGCTCTCAACCTCCTCCAGGCAAAAGGCCCAGGGTTGAGCAGACAGATCCCCAGTCCTCTGATGAGGCCTCAGATGACTCTGCACTTTCAGATTACCAGGAGGAGGCCTTTCCGGCCTACAAGGATTCTGATGCAAAGGAATCTATTCCCTCGGCCTCCCCCCCTGAAGAGTTGTCCTTTGGGGAGACCCTTCACTCTTTGAGAGAGCATTTTAAATGGCAGGGCCAGGAATTCTCTGATTCCAGGAAGAGGTTAAGGAATTTTTTTGCATTTGCCTCAACATAGACCTTTGGCTATTCCTCCTGTTTTAAATGTTATAGAGGATGTGTACTCAGAGTCTAGTATTTCCCCAGACTCCCTCCCTCCGGCTCCTGTCAAACCCGACAGGTACTACAGGGTCCCGGACACACATCTATTCCTTTACAAGGGTCACTCAGCTGACCCAGAAACTATTTCCCAGGGGCCTAAAGGGGTTGCAACCTCCACTACTAAGAACCCACTTCCTTCTGAAAGGGAATCCAGGGCCTTAGAGAGATGGGGTAAAAAAGTGTACACTTCTTCCACTCTTTCTATGAGAGCATTGAATTGTCAATTCCATATGATACAGTATCAAGAATATCTGTTAGATGAATTGCATAAAAAACTTACCTCACCTGAACCCCTAGATCGCAAGGCGCTTCAGGATCTGGTGCATAACTCCCAGCAGGTTAGCAACCATTTTTTACAGTGTGGTTATGATGCATTGCAAGCTTCATGTAGGTCAGCAATGACAGGTGCAGTCATACGTAGACATGCTTGGCTGAAGGAACAAACACTGCCAGATCATGTTAAAGCAAAGCTTCTGGATGCACCCCTGGAAAAACAAAAGTTATTTGGTTCCACGGCTCAAGAGGTCTTAAAGAAATTTGAGGAAAAGGCTAAGTCAGTACAGACAGTCAAAGATTTTCTCCAGGTCCAACCACCAAGATTCAGCAGAAATTGGCCTTCTAAGAATTGGTCCTTTCCAGACACAGACAGATTTCAAAGAGGCAAAAATAGGCGTGCCAGAGGTAGAGGGCAAGCTAGAGGCTCCTACAGAGGACGTCAATGGCAGCCTCCTAACCAGAGAGGTGGTGCAGGACCTACACCTACTGCACAAGGACAAACTCAATGACTTGACTTTGACCCCACCAACCAGGGCTCAATTGGAAGCACCTTTGGGCGGAAAGCTATCTTTATTCTCAGAAAATTGGCACATTATTACAAAGGACAAATGGATACTGCAAATAATAGACAAAGGATACAGATTCCATTTTCATACATTACCAAAAAGACAAAGCATGCCAAATCTGCCACCGAATCAAAGGACAGAGGCTTTCAAACAAATTTCCAACCTACTGCAAATGAAAGCAATAGAAAAGGTTCCTCTCATAGAACAAGGCCAAGGATTTTATTCCAGACTATTTCTTGTCCCAAGAAAAGAAAAGCAATGGAGGCCTATTCTGGACTTGTCTGCACTAAATACTTACCTCATTGTGCCAAAATTCAAAATGCTGACCTTACAGCAACTCCTTCCCATGCTGGGCAAGGGGTCCTGGTTGGTAACTCTAGACCTCAAGGAGGCATACCTGCATGTCCCTATCAGACAAAGTTGCAGAAGACACCTCAGATTTCTTGCAGGTTCAGAGCATTATCAATTCTCAGCATTGCCCTTTGGCTTATCTACTGCGCCCAGAGTATTCACGAAATGCCTGGCATCAGTAATTGCACATTGCAGACTTCAGGGGATTCAAATATACCCATACCTGGACGACTGCCTTATACAAGCGGACAGCCAACAAACATTGGTAAAACACTTGAATTATGCCGTCCGCCTACTTCAGGCTTTGGGATACACAGTCAACATTCAGAAAGCAAGACTTGTTCCATCCCAAAAAATTATTTTTCTGGGTGCAAAACTAGATACAACCACCCAAACGGCTTTTCTCACAGAAGAAAAACAGGAACAACTACCGGATTATTTCAGAAACCTGACAAAGCAAACCCAACTGACTGCAAGGAAAATCCTGCAGGCCCTGGGTTTCATGGCATCTTGCATTCTTCTGATTCCACAAGCAAGGCTGCATATGAGGAAACTACAATGGTACCTAAGGAGTCTATGGTCTCAACACAGTCACAGCCTAGAAGCTTTGATCCCCCTCATTCCATGCCTTCAAAAGGAATTTCTGTGGTGGGCCCAAGCAAGCCAGTCAAACATGGGTCTGCCTTTCAGCAAACCAAATATCAGCCAAACCATTACAACGGACGCCTCAGACCATGGATGGGGAGTGCACATGGAGGGCAGATGCATTCAAGGACAATGGACACAAACAGAATTTCGCCTGCACATAAACCAAAAGGAAATGCTGGCAGTGATACATTCAATCGAGGCCTTCAAACACTTCCTACATCAAGGCCACCTGCTAATAAAGACAGACAATACCATAGTTATGTGGTACATAAACAAGCAAGGAGGTACCCATTCTTACCCTCTTTGCAGGCTGGCAATGAATCTTTGGGAACTTTCCCTAAAACTCAATATAGAGCTGCAATCCCAGTTTGTACCAGGAAAAGACAATGTACTGGCGGACAGCCTAAGCAGAAACATCATGGATCCACACGAATGGATGTTGCACCCAGACACCTTTCTTCAAATAACACAATCATGGGGAAGGCCGGACATAGATCTTTTTGCCTCCCACCACAACCATCAACTGAAGAAATTCTGCACAAGGATATACCACCCACAAGCATGGAAAGTGGACGCTCTCTCTTTTAGCTGGAATACTCTAACAGTATATGCATTTCCACCTCTTCCGTTAATGACCAAGGTCTTACTGAAGATCAGGACAGAACAACCAAAAGTGATTCTGATAGCTCCGGACTGGCCAAGACAACATTGGTACCCACTGTTAAGGAGCTTGTCACGCACGAAACCGTGGCCTCTACTTCTGACACAGCACAATTACAAAACTCTGCAACCCTGCCTAAAAACCTTGCAGCTGACAGCCTGGAAAATACCTTGACTCCTCGCCTGGATAAACTATCCAAAAGGGTAAAGGATATCATCAAGGAAGCTCGGCGACCTTCCACAAGAAAGGCATATTCAGCAAAATGGAAAAGATTTCGCACTTGGAACGCCACAAAGGGCCAAGATCCGACAGTAATGAGCATTCCACATATTCTGGAATACTTGGCAGAAATGCTCCATAATGGCCTTTCTTACTCTTCCATAAAAATTCATGCTTCAGCAATTTCAGCAGAGTACAACACTGATCCACCTGTATTTTCTCATCCGCTGCTAAAGCAGTTTCTAAGAGGGATAAAAAACATCAACCCTCCAAGGAAACCACCAGTGCCTACATGGGACCTTAACTTCATGTTGGAAAAATTAACTCTACCTCCCTTTGAACCAGCAGCATCTGCAGAACTACAGTTCCTGTCTTGGAAGACTGCCTTCCTTCTGGCCATAACCTCATCAAGAAGAGTATCTGAGTTACAGGCCCTCATGGCAGTACAACCATTTATTACCTTTCATCAGGACAGAGTCTCATTGAGAACCAATCCTTCATTCATGCCAAAGGTGGTATCCAGGGTCTCACTGAACCAAGCTATTCACCTGCCTACCTTCTTTCCAAATCCACAAAATAAAGGAGAGAAACTTCTGCATACCCTGGACATTCACAGACAGTTGCACTACTACTTGGACAGAACTAAGACTTACAGGAAAACTGACCAGCTCTTTGTAGCATATGCTGCTGGTGTACAAGGAAAAGCAATTTCCAAACAGACAATTTCAAAATGGATAGGGAATTGCATTCGATTCTGTTATTCTTTTCATGGCAAAACTGTGCCAGCCAACATTAGACCTCATTCCACCAGAGCCACAGCCACCTCCACAGCCTTCTTAAGAGGGGTGGCTACAAAGAACATCTTAGAAGCTGCTACATGGAGCTCCATGCATACATTTTCCAAGCATTACAACTTACCTTTATATTCCAGATCCAGAGCTGGCTTTGCTACTGCAGTCCTGCAGGGCATTTTAGCTACACCATCCTTTTCTTAGATCCTACCACCCCCAGCTTGGCTATGGTATTCTACCCATATGTAAGGACTGCAGATGCATCCTTGAAGGACATAGTACAGTTTTGTACCTGCCATAAATGTAGATGTCTGATAGGTATGCATCTGCAGTCAGGATTTCCCTCCCTCATACCCCTCTGTGGTATTCCTTGAGTATTTATCCCTCTTTCTAGCTAGCTGGGGTTATCTATTATGGTGTATTTGTTTTATATTACTGTGCATGTTTGGAATTTTTTGCATCTCTCCAAATTTAGCCTTCATTAGAGCACACCTGGCATCTGGGGCAAGAAAAACTGAGGAAGATGGCGTCGGCTGACGCTTTTATACCCCAGGCGCTCTGACGTCGGGGGAAAGGGCGACATCAGCCGACGCCGGACCCAGACTTTGGAATCCGGCCGACCGAAGGGCTGCCTGAGGCAGGACAACCCATATGTAAGGACTGCAGATGCATACCTATCGGACATCTTCCTTTATGGTAGGTACAAAACTGTACTTTTGCTCTTGAGTAGGAGCATGTTTTTTTCCAGTTGTTAGCCAGGTCGGTGTCTTTTTGGGTTGCACATACAAATAGTTCTTACTCATGGCTAAATCTTCATGCAAAGATGTTAGTACTTTGAGCCAAAAGTTAGGTAGTGCATCTGGGCATGGGGTTTTCCAATTAGGAGGTTTGGTCAACTTTGTTTCAATCTCTCTGGCAGTTACTTCATCCCGTTTCATATCCTGTACATTTGAACATCTTATTCTTGCTTTTCCTTTTTCTATCCATTTAGCATCTTTGTTATGTTCCACAAGATTTTATTAGATGTTTTTCCAGAGTGTATCTATTTCTTCTTTCTTTGGAGGTGTTTCAGTTCCTTTTGACTTGTTTCCCAATTCTCTATAAAAAACTTTTTGGGCCATCAATAAAGTACTTATTTTGTAATTTTCCTTTATATTTGCCTGCATGTCTTCTAAGTTTTTCCTGCCTGTGCTAATATTTTTAGTTTATTATTTGAGATACTGCACAATAGATCCTGATCTGTTCTGATATTGTGCATTGCTTTTATCACCTCTATCTGTTCCCTCTTCTATACTCTTCTAACAGTGACACTTCTTGTCTTAACTGCATTATGGTTTTCTCTATTCAGTACTTCCATGATGGCATTTGATTTCTCCCCTTCCTTTCCCTTATTGCCATTTGTTTTTGTGGTAAGACTTTATCTGTTATTAATTTAGCTGCACAATAATATATCCTATTTACTTCAGTTATATCGTATAATTACTGTGTTCATTTGTTTTGTCAAACTTCTAAATTTTTGGATTTTTATTGACTTTCTGTAGTCCATTTCTTTCATTGATCTTAATATGTCTTTCCATCTCTGTTAAATCAAGCAACTCTTGTCGTAAATAATTTTCCTCTAAATTGAGGGCACATTCTTCGTTCTCCATTTCCTGTGGGCATTCTATAGAAACTTCCACAGCCTCTTCCTGTGCCATATTCTTTTCAGTTTCATCCTGTGTCATCCATTGCTCTTTCATTTGAGAACTCACTGGCCCATCACTCCACAACACTGAGTGTGTCAGAGTTGCCACAGTTTCCTGTTCATTCCCTTGCTGTGCAACTGTAGCTGAATTTTTTTGTACTGGTTTCTATGGAAAGCTGCAAAGTACCTTCATATGGCAACTGATCAGATGAGATGTTTCCTACTCTACTAGTTTCTCCTTTATTTGTGGATCTATTGCTCTTTTCTGCTCTGCTATCAATGTTAGATTTTCTACACTAAATCCTTCACTTTGCAGGTAATCCATAACCTCAGTTTCTATTTCTTTAATGTCTCCATTGCTAGTCCTGTTTTCTACTTTTTCTATTTGCTTTCTTATTTTTGTATTGCAAAATTTTCCATATCCAAATGCCTTTGCTTATATTGCTCTTCAAAAAGATTTGTTGATGCTCTTTTTTCCAAACATCTTTATTAAATGTATAGATATGACAAAGGAAATTTTACATTTATATAAATGAAAAATATACAAAATTATATCACTTTAGTTGTTGCAAACAGTTTACATCACAGACACCTTTGGTCACCTGTAGTTGTAAACATTATACACCACTTATAAACCATCCAGTCATTGCCAGTTAAGCATTATATATCTCATTCAAATCCTGCCTCTTAAACCTCATTCTTGCTCTGCATATATTGTTCCCACAATTCTCATTTTTTCCTAAGTAGTTTGCTCCTTCCCTTATCTAAAAATCCAAATTCAAGTTGTTTTATCTCTGTTACTATATTCACTTTTGTATTAATTAGTTTCGAATTCTCCATTGCATAAATAGTGTTTTATTTATTTTTATTTTATTTAACATTTGTTGACCAGGAAAGTCCGACTAGGATGGAGCCTATTTTCAGTGGAGGCCAGGGAGAACATGCAAACTCCACACAAAAGGCACCCCAGCCGAGAATCGAACCGGAGAACCTCTTGCTGTGAGGTGACAATGTTAACCACTGCAACACTGCATCACCCACTGTATTGCACCATATTAAATTTCTTTCTCTTTCCCATATCCATATATCTTCTTCAGATGACTCCTGATCCTCCTGTTTCTCCTTACCTAGGGGACTCATTGCTCCGCCATGCTGTGATATAACCTGTGTTAGACTTTCTACACTAAATCCTTCACTTCACAGGCATTCCATAACTTCAACCTCTATTTTTTTAACTTCTGCTTTACTAACTGTCTGTTCTACATTCCCTCTTTGTGATTTTATTTTTTTATATTGTGAAATTTTCCATATCTGGTTGCCTTTGGCCGTATTTCACTTCAAATCTCTATGGGGATGCTTTTTTGTATTGATTAATTTGGCTTACTCCTTTGCATAAATATTGCAATATATCCGATCTTTCTTTCTTTCCCATTTTCATATTTCTTTTTTATACCTTTCAAAAACCTCTAGTTTTTCTTGTTTGTATTTTCGCACTTCCTCAGTTGCTTTTTCCAAACAGCCCAAGGTTTCTTGGTCTATATAATGTTTTTCAAAATTTTCTGTATTATTAACGAACACAAATTTTTATTTGAAGCTTCTGACAGTTTTTCTTGTGCAAGTATTTTTCTTTCCTCTAATTTCTCTATTAATCTTTTTGTATAGCTTTTATCTGGAAATTCTGGGCTTCTTGCATAATAATAACAATGCATAATTTCTTTCTTATCCTCAGTAGTCCACTCTGTCGTCTTTATGGCTCTTTTTTGGCTTATCATTTTTTTTGTGATTTTTGTGGACTACTACTTCTTTCTACAATGGGCGGGGGGGGGGGGTCACTCTCCCCTGGTCCTGGCCTAGCTCCATTGTGGGAATGTTTCTGTGTCTTGAGGATTCTACACTGTCATTTTTTTCCAGCTGTGGCACCAGTGTGCCTACCAGGATTAGGCACTCTTTTATCCTGGGTCTTGTGCACCTAGCTGCCTTTTTTTATTTTTTACCTACTTCTGTCCATGATGTATGCTGTATAGAGTACAGTCTGTATATCGGTGTTGTCTTAGTGAGATTTTGGAAAAAAACAGGGTTGACCTCATGAAGGTACTCACTAAGACCTGAGGATGAATTCAATTCCAGGAATACTACTCTCCTTTGCTTGCTGATTTATCACCTCTCCAGTCAGACCCCATTTTGCATCTACCTATGTCCACCCAGATAAGAATAACTCAAGCTTGCAAAAAGTACCTCTTGTGGTGGATTCCATCAGATCAGATATTAGAAGACCTTCCAGTCATTCTTCTTCAGTCCAATGTCGTAGTGGCTGTTGTGCATTGTGCATTAGCCCACTAGGCCACTCAGCTCTGAAAACCCTGCACCTTGTGTCTGTAAGGTAAATACCTTAACCATTATACCAACCTCTCTTCCTAACATTGCAGGCTTTTCAAGACTCTGTCCATGATTGGCCCCCACTGTCTCCTGTATGCTTACCCCCAACCTGTCTAATCCCCAAGTTTTTTCGAAATGTCATCCTTATTTCTCCTTATTGGCTTGATCATATTTCTTTGGCCTCATGTAGTTCATCCTCCATGGATTCTGGATCCAATTCCAGATCTCCTGTCTCACCTGACAGAATTGATTTACCCAGACATTTTAGGCCTAAAGCTGACCTCATACTTTCTCCACTTCCATTGATAGCTAGACAACCCAGGCTCTCCTCCCCTGTCCATCACATTCTTTAATCTTCCCATAAATCTTCCACTAGGAATATTTATAAAGGTAAATGGAAAAGATTTGTTTTTAGGAAAAACAGAAAAACATTGATCCTTTTTTAGCACCAGTACATACAGTTCTTGAGCTTTTGGCTATGGTTTTTAATGAAGGGGCTAGCTCATCAACTGTAAAAGTACAACTTGCTGCCATTTCTAATTTTCATATAGGAGTTAACAATTCCGCAGTAGCCTCTTCAAAACTTTGTAAGGTCTTTAGAAAGGGTACCTTTCTTCTGAGACCACCATTTAAAGATCCAACTCTGCCATAGGACTTCAATTTAGTTTTACAAGCTTTAACTCAATCTCCATTTAAGCCATCAGCAAAGTGTAAACTAAAATTTTTAACCTGGAAAACTATATTTTTAATAGCTATAACCTCTGCTCAAAGAATCTCCAAACTTCAAGCTTTATTTTCTAAGCTTCCTTATTTAATTTTCTCTAATGACAGGGTATTATTATGAACCAACCCATAATTCCTAAGGTGGTGTTTGAATCAAACATCAATCAATGTATTAATCTTCCATTTTTCTTTCCAAATTTCACAAACAAAGGAGAATACATGTTACATTTGTTTGATGTTCACAGACAGTTACGTTTCTAGTTGCATAGAACAAAGAATTTCAGAAAAACAGATCAATTATTTGTTTCTTTCATGGAATCAAAATTGGGCAAGCCAGTTACTAAAGTAACTTTAGTCAAGTGGTTGATTGATTGCATTTCTTTTGTCTGTAACAAATTGAGTTTGTCTTTGTCAAAACTTTTACGAGCCCATTCAACCAGGTTAATGGAAAGTTCATCAGTATTTTTATCCATGTCTTCCATCTTTGCGGCTGCAACTTGGGCTAATCCTCATACCTCTATTACTTGTTACAAACTGGATCTGGTCTCTAAGGGAACAGCAACCTTCTGCTCAATAGTGCTCAGGAATATCCTTCCTTAGGGTACTCTCGGGATTCAGGTAGCTGGGGACTCTGTCCCGGTTGTTGAGGAAAGAATTAAAATTGACATTAGAAAAAGAAGTTATGTACTCACCATAACATTCCATCTGTGTTGTCCATTTTCATTCTTCCTGAACTCCCCACCCTGCAGCACCCTACCATTTTGTTTGTATCTTCTGGAAGAATGAGAAGATACTACGGGAACCGGTGTTCCTGCTTTTGAGCTCCAGATATTGGTTTCTCATTCTGGTGCTGTTTCTAAATTTTTATGAATCTATAAGGCTAGCAAACAAGATGTGAGGTATGGTATGGGACTACAGCATTATGTGTAAGGGAGGAGCCCGAGAGTTTCCAGTATCCGCAAGTTATAAAAAGTGGCCAGTCAGGTCCAAGGGTTGTATCTGAACCCAATTGTTGAGGAAGAATGAAAATAGACAACACAGATGGAATATTATGGTGAGCACATAACTTCTGTTTTTATACAACTTGTGAAAAAACTTAAGAAATACTTTTTGTCCTAAAATATCAGGACATTTGCCATTTTTTAATTTTTTTGCAGGATACAACTATCCAGTGAGGGATTGTCTCTCTCAAAGAAAGACATGCGGCAACCCTAAAAGTAATAGAACAAAATAGAAATCAGGATTGTAACACAAATTAAACAGACATTACAATAGTAAAAAACGTATCTTCAAATTTATGTACATTACCTGATTAGGGAAGCAGTAAAAAAAAAAAAAAACTCCTGGTGAAAGTGAAAGCATTAACCCCACAAATAGTTAATAAAACAGTCTAGGAAGAGGCAAGAAGCGAGTAACATGAAGCAAAGGCAGTGGTCCCAACAGCAACAGATAAAGGCCAGTCTTACAATAACAGTCAAACTACTAATTCCCCTCCTCCCACAAACACACAAATGCAATAGAAAGAAATGCCAGTCAGTGACTGACTGAAGAGGTAAATTTGAAAATGTTGTACATTAAAGTTAAGGACTTAATGAATACAAAAATTAAACAAAGGCAACAAGTATGTTATCAGCTAAACAAACTTAAGAAAAATGAATAACTGCTTATGTATGTTTTTTTTTTTATTTCCTGGGAGTTTCCACCAAAATGTCAATCTTGTGAATATTGTTAAGGTTCAACAAGCATATCAGCACCTAAACCAACTTAAAAAAATGACTACTACTTGCAATTAAGTGACTTTCAGGTATTGGAATTGTCAAAAGAATCATTGCTGTCATTTATACTTTTGAGGCTGTGTTAGCTGAAAAACAGTATACATGTTTGTGAAACACTGAACTACTGATATTTAAGTCTCTTCATCTGAACTCATTCACCTGCCAGAACTCAGCTGAGGTGTTAAGCAACACTTTGCTGGCATACTAATAATTATGGAAACTTGGTTAAAGCCCCATATTAAAAACAAATAAATACTACCACCCAGTCACAACATACCAAGATTAGATAGGCAAAACAAAAAAGCAGGATGTGTAGTCATCTTATTTAAAAATACCCTGCAACTTTCCTTTTTCTCTCTCCCAGTCCAAACCTTAATTATACTGAAATCATTAGAGCACTAATTAAGCTAAACCCAAATGGAACCCTATCCATAACAGGAATTTATATCCTTCCTGGATATAACATCAGCACTGCTTAAGAATTTCTGTCATGGGCCACCTCTAATATTCCACAAGAAAAGACTGATAAAGGATTTCAGTATTGACTGTATGTCTGTTAATTGTGATTATCTTCAAAATACCATCAAATCTCTGTGGCCTCACCCAACTAATTATCGCTCTCACTCACTAACAACACCAACAAAGATTCAGTATTTGATTGGATATACTTACCACGTATTCTCCTATGTCTCAAGTGACTACCTTTCAACTTTTGTCATCAGAGCTCAAAAACTGTACTCCCAAACCACATCACCTGAGTGAAGTGTGCAATCGTTCCCACTTCTAACATCTCCAGGATCTGCCCTGTAGATGATGCTATTAGAGAATTCTCCAGAACTTTCCTTAACATTCTAAACATTTTAGCTCCCCCCGCACACACACACTCAGGACAAAACATGTGAAAGCCATACCATCCCCTTGGCTGATCAGAACCACAAAAAATCTAATGCAACTCAGAGACAAGGCCTGAAATCCCTGGATCAAAAATAAAACACAGAATAACGTACAAATATTTTGGAAACTCAGAAATCACACTAAATAACAATTCAAAATAGATAAAAAACACTACTCTAATTTATAGCCCAAAAACCTTCAAAACCTAAAGGCATTGTGGTCAGCTGTTAACAAAATCCTCAAAACGGGCCATACCACCCACCCCGAACCCACAATGCCCAACAATACAGAAAATACTGCCATTCTCTCTAATACACACTTTATAACTCTGTCACATTGCTAATCAAGCATCACAACCCTTTCACCAGCCCCTACTCATGACCCATGGGTCTACCCCATTCTCATTGCTACCATTTCCCACTTCAACCATTAAAAACGTGTTAAAATTGAAATCCACCTCCCTATCACCCGACAGTCTACCTGTCAAATATCTACAAATGGCTGCCGAGGCTATGGCATATTATAGGTTCATAGGCTCATAGGTAAGTACTAGGCTAGCAGCCCTTGTGGGCAATTTTAAGACAAGCCAATTTCCTTCAAAGGTGAGAATGAAACCCTGTATTGTGTTTGTGAGGTAAACACCTTAACCATTTTGCCAGCCCCAACCCCATTTCTATACTCATAAAGTGCTCTGTCACTGAAGCATATGTCCAAACACCATGGAAGAAAAGTTATATGCCACCACTACATAAAGGAGGAAATAATACTGAACTTAATAACTACCACTGTAGTGCTATCCTGTCCCCTTATCTAAAATTCTTGAAAAATGCATTCAATCCCGGCTCTCCCTACATTCCACCAAAAATAACCCCTCTATCCTTAATCAGAATGAAGAAAAGCTAGTATCTATTCTCTTTCCAGACCTTTCCAAAGCTTTTGATACAGGCTTCCTTGCCATCCTCCTACAAAAAGTCTCATCTCTAAGATTTAATGAGTCCTCTACCACATGGTTTAACAGCTATCTTGTTAACAGAGCACAAGCTGTAAAATGGCACAAAGACGTCAGCCCTTTCCTTCCAGTCTCTTCAGGCATCCCCAAGGGGTTTGTTCCTGGTCCCATTCTTTTTAACATCTTCATTAGTAACCTCCCAGATGCCTCCAAATCAGCTGCAATAAGTCAGTACTCTGATGAGTCCATCCTCATATGCAGTGCCCAAAACCTTAACCTACAACAAGTCACGTAAGAAGCCTTCTTATCCATTGATGCCTGGATAAATAACTCACAACTTTTTCTTAACACCCCAAAAAAGCAAACGTACTCTCTTTACCCCAAGACTTCTCTCATCCCAGAAACCAAATTTTGATATTCTTCTCAGCAAGTAACACTAAAATTGAAATCATCCCACATACTAAGCTGCTTTGCATCTACATTGACAGTAGCTTAAAATGTGACTACCTTATTAAACGTACAGTAAAGAAAACTCACCAGAAACTGTGTTCCCTTTGCAGAGTCAAAAAATTCCTCACTGACTAAAACCAGAAAATACTTGGGCTCTACCTTACTACTCCCAACAGTTCTCTACTCAGACCCTATTTTCACCAACTAACAAATCTCTCAGCTCTCAAAGCTCAAACAATGTTATCACAAAGTAGCAAAGATTGCAGTAAATCACTCACAAGAATACCATCACCGTCTAGAGCTCAAAGTACAGTTGTGTAAAATCTTACCATAACGGTAGATGTCCTTGCTTTCACAGCTGCAGTATTCCTTACAAATGGGATTCTCTGCTGTGAAGCCCTCCATCCGGCCAATTTACCAAAGTCTACCATTGCTTTAAGGTACGCCGAATGTGACCTCACACTCCTTGTGTGGGGTAGGGCATAAAGGTGATGTTTCGATGTACCATCCTCAGAAGTGATTACCCCAGTAGGAACAGCAGTCCAAGGAAAACCGAGGAGAACCTGCACATCCAGGAAGGAAAAAAGACCAGGTGGATGGAGAGAGGGAGTGAATACTGCAGCAGTGAAGGCAAGGACATCTACTGTTATGGTAAGATTTTACAGAACTGTACTATGTCCTTACATTCACCACTGCAGTATTCCTTACAAATGGGAGAGTGCCAAAACTCAAGAATAAACCTGGGAGGAGGAAACAGCAGAGCCTCCAAGAAGCCATGAAGAATGGCAGCAGCAAAACCAGCTTTGGCTCTGGATGTTTGGTAAAGGTATGCACAGAAGTCCAGGTAGCAGCCTCAAGAATAGAATTAGCATCTAAGCCTATGAAAAAAGCACCAGAAGAAGCCACAGCTCTAGTGGATTGAGCCTTTATAGAAGTAGGAGGACTCTCACCATGAAAAGTGTAACAAAAGGAAATAGGCTTTAAAATTCAAGTGGAAGTAGTTTGCTTAGAAGCAGTCAAACCTAAAGACCTAGGATGAAAGGAAACTAATAACTGGTCAGATTTTCTGATAGTTTTAGTTTTAGCCAAATAAAATCCGAGTTGAGGTATGCAGCACCCTTTCACTGTCAAATTGGGGAGAGGGAAAAAAGTAGGCAAATTAATAGACTGCTTAAGTGACAACTCATTAACCACCTTGGGCATGAACGAACAATTAGTATGCAAGGACACCCTGTCCTCATGAAATATAACCCATCTGGCAGATGTAAGAGCTAACAAAAGAACTGTCTTCCAAGAACAATGTTGCAAGGAAGCTGAAACAGCAGGCTTGAAAGGAACCTGAGTTAATTTTTCCAGAATGAATTAAGATCCCAGGGAGGAGGAACAGGCTTTCTGGGAGGTCTAATATTAAGGACGCCTTTAAGAAATTGCTTAGGTTCAAATCTAGAAGTGAACAGGGGAGTTAAAGGCAGACAAGCAGAAAGAGCTGATAAGTGGGCCTTAATAGAAGAATAGGCCAAACCAGCATTGAGCAACTCACACAAATAAGAGAGAACCAAAGGAACATCCAAAGAAAGTGGGTCCAAGTTATGAGAGAGAGACCAAATACAAAACTTCTTCCATTTAGATAAGTAGGATTTCCTAGTAGTAGGTTTCCTGGCCTCCTGCAGAACCTGCAGCACGTCCTCAGAAAAAAGGGTGTCTATGAGGAATCAAAACCCTGTCACCCACAGTGTCAGTTGAAGCTTGGATCAGGTGGGGATGCATGAGAGACCCCTTGTCTTTTGTGAGGAGACCCACCCTGTGGGGTAACTTACGATGATTGCCCCTGACTAGATACAGAAGTAGAGGGAACCAGTGCTATCGCGGCCAAAAGGGAGTCAACAACAAGATTTTGGGAGCATCCTGTTGAATCTTGAACAGGAATCTCAGAAGGAAGGGAATGGGAGGGAATGTATAAAGAAACATCCCCTTCCAAGAAAAGGAGAGGGTGTCCACCTTCCATACCAGAGAATGTGGGACTCTGGCTCAAGACAAAGGAAGCTGTCTGTTCAGAGGGGAGGCAAAGAGATCTACTTGAGGAGTACCCCACTGGTGAACAGTGTCCAGAAACATATCCCTGTGAAGCTTCCATTTGTGAGACTGAGTGAAGGACCTGCTGAGATTGTCTGCCACAATGTTCCAATCTGAAGGAATGTAAACTGCCTGAAGAGTCACCCGATATTGGATAGCCAGATCCCATACTAGATGTGCCAGCTGGCAAAGATGGTAAGATCTTGTACCCCCCTGTTTGTTGATATACTACATGACTGTGGTATTGTCTGTGAATACCTTGAGAGGCCCTGGTGAGAAGAGAAGCTGAAAGGCCTGAAGAGCCAGCAGAAGAGCTCTCATCTCTTTGGTGTTGATGTGCTCCTTCCACTGATGAGGTGACCACACCCCTTGAACCCTCAGGGAGCCAAACGTTGCTCCCATCCCACATCTGAAGCATCTGTGAACAGATTCTGAGAGGGAAGAGGAGGCTGAAAAGGGAGCCTGCATTCAGAGACAACTGCTGAATCCACCACAGAAGTTCTTTATTGAGGCACAGGAGAAGATGAACAGGAAAGTCTAGAGGATGTGCATGCTGAAGCCACACCGACTTCAGAAAACCACTTTAACTTCCTCATGTGGAGCTTCACCAGAGGGAGCATTGGAATAGTGGAAGCCATGAACCCCAGAGCTCACAAACTCCCTGGCTGTAATGGAGGCTAGGGGAAGAAGAGCTTGAAAGAAAGAAATGAGTTAATGCCTTTGGAGGAGGCAGGGATGCCAGCATTGGCACTGTTTGAAACCCGCAACCCAGAAAGACATGATCCTGAGAAGTCAGGGGAGACTTTTTAAAGTTTTTTGAGAACCCCAAGCTCTGAAGAAGAGAAATGGTAAAATGAAGATTTTGCAAAAGGACCTCTGGAGAAGATGCTTGAATCAGCAGGTCATCCATGTAAGGAAAGATTTGGATCCCTTGAAGTCTGCAAAAGGCAATCACAGGAGTGAGGCTATTGGTGAACACCCTTGGGGCAGTAGAAAGGCCAAAGGGCAAAGCACAGAACTGAAAATGACAGGAAGCAACAGACAACAGGTCTCGAAGTACCCCTGGGAAAAAAAGGAAGTTGCTCCTGAGGAGGCTGAGGAATGCCCATAAAAGGAGGGCAGGAAATCCAGAACATGAAGTACCCTTGCTGAATGATTGGCAAAACCCAAGAATCCTGGATGATTCGGAGCCAAGCAGGAAGAGAAAGAAAAAGGTGAAAAGAAAGGAATATGTCTGGGATAGTCAGACAGTACCTGGTTTGGCAGGAAAGGAAGGCTTAAGAATCCATACAGTTTGAGTAGCCTTAGCAGGAGGAGTCCATTTACAACCCTTTTTACCTGTAGAAGGAGGGCTTCAGAAGTCTGGAAGATCAGAAAGAATCTTACAAGCCTGAGAAAGAAGAGCCAAGACATACCTAGAGATATGAGTCTGATAATTAATATCCCTAAAGGCTAGGGTAGCCAAAGTATAAACCTTCTTACCCAGCCTAGCCATGGTTCTACTGTCCTTGTCAGAAGGCAGTAACTTGGACGAAGGAAGCAATTGAGATGGCTTATCAGAGGCCACAGACACCACAGAAGGATCAGCAGCAGGACATTTAAACAAAAAGGAACAATCCCTTGGCACCCTATAAAACCTATCAGACTTCCTGGGAGCAGGGGACAGAGAATCCGGGGATTTAGAGGAAGTGGAAAAAACATCCAATAAAGCAAGCAAGACGGGAGGAATGACTACAGGTTTAGGAGATTCCATCTGCAGTAACTCATATTATCTGTTATGGATATCAGAAACCTAGGCACAATCCTACTTAAAAAATTCCATCATCCTAGAGATCATGTCGCCAAAGGAAATTTCATCATAAGGATTATCTAGAGTATAAGAGTCCTCCTCTTCAGACCCATAGTCTAAAGGAGAAGGAGAAGGAATCTGGGTAGAATAAGCATGGGAGTCATCATTAGAATCCACCTCAGAAGAATGCAATCCTCTGGGCCTTTTGTGAGGAGCAGGAACTGAAACCCCTTGAGGAGGCCTCAATGACAGTAAAACATCAAATAACCCCTGAGTAAAGGCCTACCACTCACTTTGTGGATCCCTAGGAGCAGTAGAAACATGATTAGTTTTCTGTTTCTTTTTTAAGGGGACAGCCATCCTAGAAACCTGAGAAGGCTCAAACTCAGGATGGCATTACAACAACTGCATTAGGAACCTCTTCTCTAAAGAGAAATGCGGAACCCATCTGGACCCCTCGGAAACAGTCAACCATGGTTCCCTCTGAATGCCCAGAATGGACGCCTGCAAAGCCTCATCAGATGTGCTGCCCGCCAGATCCTCACCAGCTTCCAACCCAGGCATGGTAGAAGAATCTGACAAAACAACTGTGTGAGCCTCCAGGTTCATAATAACCTTAGGAGAAGTTCCTGGCAGAGGCTGGACAGTGGAAGATTTGGGTCTTACCTTATGCACCTTCTTCTTCCCTGATGGCTGACCCTCATTGCAGGAAGTTCAATCCATACTATCTGCATCAAGAAGCTTAAGACGCTGGTGCAAGATACAAAGAAAGGAAAGAAAGCCTACTACAAAGAGTTTTGGGGACAAACGCGTGATAAATTGAACAGGACGTATGGTCGTGAGCAGCACCTAGGCAACAAAGACACTTATCAAGGTGGTCTTTATGGGGAATCAGTCTTGTCACACTGGCATTTGCCCTTGTTGGATGACATTAACCCCAAACAGCAGAAAACAAACAGAAAAAGTATCCAAAAACCAAACTGGGAACATATCTACAACTAAGAGGACTCCAGCAAACAGGAGTAAGCACAGGAAAGCCAACAAAGAGAAAAACGAGAAAAAAAATGGACTGAGGTAAGTGACTGACAGTTAAAACAGTGTTCAGACTGGTGGCAAAAATGTTCTGAGGATGTTTCGCCTGAACATCACCTTTATGCCCTACCCCACGGAAGGAATGTGCAGGTGACATTCGGCATACCCTAAAGCAACGGTAGACTTTGGTAAACTGGATGGAAAGTGGGCATCATTGCAGGGAATCCCATTTGTAAGGAATACTGCAGCGGTGAATATAAGGACATCTAAACTGACTCAAACTACCCCACTTACAATCTTATTTCCAACTTGCGACTGTTTTTAACCTCATCTATAAATCTACAAACTGTCCATCTCTGCCAACTGTAATCCCACAATACAAACCAAATAGACCCCTTCGCTCAACCCAAATGCTGCTCCTCCACGTCACTATATCCAATAATACAGCTGGTGGCAGTTTGTTTTCAAACCATGTCATCAAGGCATGGACCAACAAACATTTTAAACAGAAGCTGAAGTCACACCTGCAGAATGTCTGGCTCTGCCTCTACACCAACTCTGGCTAAGTACCCCTAGACTAAACCATAATTCCAGATTTCTTACCTTTCAACTACTTCCTTCTCATCTCTTTCTCACAACTCTTCTTCTCTATACTCTCACCCTCTCACCATAACTGACTAGTACCCCCCACTTTCTAGTTCACTTCATCTTTCTTGCTTTCATCTATATAATTTTCTTTTCCCCAGTCATCTCGTTCTCCTTCACATTTCGATCATTGTAGTCCTTGTCCTTCTTTGATCAGTCTTTAGTCTACAGTACCATCTGCTGACCAGCAAAAAAAACCTAAAAAGCTAAAACATGAAAGGATAGTGCCTTTATGCAACTTTATGTCTGTTTATATCTTTATTATGAAACTGCTTACTGAAGTAGACAGTGCTACTGGTCCCGTATCGGTCAACTGTTCAGATCTTAGCAGAATATCCCAATTTTAGCCTCATATTTTTGGTCTGTTCTTCATAAATTTATGGCTTTCTGGCAAATCATTGAGGATTCAAGTCACTAAATAAGGACAGACACTTGAGTTTCATACTTCATACCCTTCAGAAAATATGGGTCTATATCAGAAGAGCGAACGCTTTTCTGTCGAACTGAAAAACATGAAAACTGACAATGTCGAACACACAGATCAGTAAATTAAAAAAAAATGTCCAAACAAAATACCCCCCCACTTAAATATACCAACTCCGAGATTGCACCACAGTGGAGAAAACAGCAAAGTCCCGAGAACGGCTCAGCAATTTTTTTTCCCTGAGGAAAAAAATCACTGTTCCGTGCCTTCAACATTGTCAGCTTTTGTTGTTTGCAGTTTGACAGAAGAGCATTCGCTATTTTAAGTGTTCGCTCTTCTGATAGGAACCCGAAAATACATGCTAACACAACACCTGCTATTCTAGTAGTATGTAAAATATGTCTAAAATTTTGTACCTGTGTCCCTCCAATTATTTTTAGTTTTTTGTAGATTTCTTGTAAAACGTTGATAGGTATGACTGATCCACTGAAATGTATGTCTATGTATTGATATACAGTGCTACTGGTCCACTGAAATGTATGCCTGTGTACTGAATTATGCTCATCTTCCTTTGGTCAAAACTATAATCTGTATCCCTGTTTTATTGGTATATCTGCAATGACTCCATTATTATGCAGATTTTTTAAAATACTATCGAATGACTTTTCTATACAATGTATAAACTTTTGCAAAATGACTTTATTCAGTAGACTATGTATATACTTGTAAAATGCTGTTTCTTTTCTATACTGCATATAAATCTATAATATGTATCATTTGGAGCTTTTCTGTCTGGGCTTCTGTTGAAATGGGGACTCTGTGCCAAGTCAGACTTTCCTAGTCAACAAATGTAGTAAATAAAAATAAGTAATGTAGTGTTAGCCTCTGTTTACAAACTGGATTGGGCAACAGCACACAGCAGTTGGATAGAAGGGTCCCTTAAATGACTGCCCTGAAAAGTTCATACCAAAATATGACACAGCTAAAAATGCCTTCAGACTTGTTCCTTCCAATACTCCTGGGAATGTGGCAATATCTGTACTATGCATACCTCTGCATTCCTTATTGCACATATATTAGTGTGAAAGCATACAAAGATGCAAATGGCACAGCAGTGGCCTCTTGTCTCCATTTTGGGTGTTGCATCTATTCTCTTATGTAGCTGACCTCCCCATACTCTTGGCCCAATCTTTTCTTGTTCTGTCATTAGCAGCGTTGAACTTCTGTTGACTTTGTGTACTAGTGTGACAAGCATACATTTCAGTTCTTTCCAACCTTTCTGTGAAGTTAGGCTTTCATCATTTCATACTTAAAACATTTCACTTCCAGGTGCCACTTGTATGCCATCTAATACCACTGATGTTCCTCTTCAGCTCCAAAGTGTGTGATCTTATCTTTTGTGTGTGTGTGTGTGTGTGTGTGTGTGTATGTGTGTGTGTGTTTGTTTATGTACGTATTCATGTATAACATCACTCTGTAGAAACTGCTTCCTCTGCTTTTGCTGACACAAGACACTGAAGTAGTTCTTTGGAAAACTACAGAGTTGTCAAATGCTGTATCAAAACTTGTAAGAACTCAGGGCTTTCCATGCTCAGAATTGTTGACTGTTCCTTTGACTTGTGACAACTGTGGGGGAATATCTACACTTATTGTCACTCCATTGATTTTTGCCAGTTTCTATATTATTCATATCTGGAACTGGTTCAAGTCCTAGCTGTACTCAGTAAAATGGATTATCTCATTACGGGCAAATATGGAACTCCATCTGTGACCCTTTCAGAGCATGCAGAATATCGTAACCAATTAGAAAAGTTAAATGTGGAACCAAATGCCTTTCTTATGAGTGTCTTTGTATTTTCAATTATCCACACACAAACTGACAGATATATACTACCAACAAGAAATATGCTCAGAGATTTCTGGTCTTTTATAAATGCCAATAACCTTGACAAAATTGTCACCCAGCTCACTAGAAGTGTGAGTTGTTTTGAACTTACTTGGTTCATACATAGACAGTACCTGCAAATGATAAGCTCTGATGTTGTCATTTTCATAGATTCATAGATTATTAATAGGCTAATGACCTAGGGAGCCTTTCTAAGCCTAGGCAAGGTTTTGCGAAAGAATAATGATGTCCTGTAACCAAAGAAGACATCGAGAGCCAGGCATTTATATGCTATCTCTGTCCATAAGAGACATTGCTGCTAGCCCAGTGTAAATTTATTATTCCCATCCACTGGTCTAGGTTGCACTTAAATTGGGTAACAGATGAACTCAGCTTCACATGGATGCAAAGCCTGTTCCATAGGAGGAACAGTTTCTGGGACCAATATCTGTCTCTCCAGCATGTTCTGTTTAAGTCACAGACAAAATTCAAGTCCCTAGAACTTGTATTTCTGCAAATATGTAGGCAATTCATAAGTGTGGGGTTTGTGATTGCCTTGTAAGGCAGGCATAGATCACCCTTCAACAATCTATAGGAAACTGCCAACAAGTTAATGAGTAGAGGGACTGCATAAGGCAGGTTTGTTACATCTTGTATTCTTTTTGTAAGGAACCTGTGAGGTTACTCTAGTTGCTGCATATGCCTGGTCAGGTCCATACAAAGGGAGCATCGTTTTCTATGATTGGTCTGATAATGACCTTTTTGGACCTAGATGCAATGCCCTTACTTACAGGTTGCACACCATAAAATGATTTCCTCACCACTGTGGCCACTATTATGTGTGTACCCAGATCCCAGACCACTGGGTCATTTCTTAGGGGTGTATTTTCAACACGGTAATTAGCCAGGATGGTTGATTTCCCAAAGGGTGTAATTATGCATTTCTTGGCACTGAGTTTAAGACCATGGCTTTGGCACCATTTGTTAATCAGAGAGAGACCTTATTGAAGAATGCTAAAATCTGCAGGGGAGTCGATGGTAACCCACAGCTTGCAATCATCTGCAAACTTAGTCAGCCACAAACCTTTGTTCGTTCATTCCTCAACTGATGGGTCTCAGATCTGTCCTTGGGTCTCAGATCTGTCCTTGGCTCCAGCTCAACCATATTTACTAGACTCTTGGATCCAACTCTTAAGCTCCTTCCTTTACCCATAATGCCCCATTTACTCTGCAGTACCTCAGACCTCCGATCTCATTTGCCACTTTATTGCTACAGACTCCTTCTTACTGAGTTTTGGAGTGTAGTTTTTTTTGTAGTGTGATTTCTTTTCTATTTTCTTCTTGCAGTTTCATCTGCTTTATTACCTGTACCTCCCTTGCCTTAGATTTTCACATTTCTATTAAAGCAGGTCTAATTTCTACTTCTCTCTTTCTATACCATACCATTGTTGGTACTTTCTTCTTTCTTTACTTTCATTTGTTTCTTCCTACCCTTCAGAGGGTAATCCTTTTTCTACCATTGTTGGTAGTTCTGCCTAGTTTAGAAAAACACACACACACACACACACACACACACACACACACACACACACACACACACACACACACACACACACACACACTCTTGACTAAAGTATCTATCTACTGTCAGCCCATCTCCTTTTTCTTTTTTTCTACCATGGCTGAAAAACCCACTGGGTTTAGGAGATGCCCTTTCTGTGGGCATAAGCTCCCCAATTCTGATGCCCACAGGGAGTGCATTTATTGTCTGGACACTGTCCACTTAGACACTGCCTGCATGATTTGTGCTCAGGGCCCCTTAGCGACTGGCATAACAAACTGGTCCTAAAGGGCCTGTTGCCTTTTTCTTCTTCTTCTTCTTCCTCTCTCTGTTCCTGCTTCTGGGGTTCAAACCCCTGCAAAAAACTTAAGCCCTTCTTTGAGGGCAAAAGAATCCAGGAAGTGGTCTCCCACCCTTTCTCTTGAATTAGCTCTAATTTTGAAGCCTCTAGTCAAATTATAGAAAAAGTTGGATGTGACACCCTCAGATCTGATGTTTACCAAGTCAAAGTCTCTGAGGGTCCCCCAGGTTCTTTCCAGTGTCTGTCTCTCCTTGACTCCATTCTCCCTTCATGCAAGAGACTCCAAGGAGATAATCCCGGCCCCAGTCTACTACTTCCTCTATCAGGTCCTCCAGGAGCCTTTCCAAAGCTGATGTGGTTAGGATAATGAGGAAATTCCTCAGTGCTCAGATTCAGATGGGGGTTATCCCGTCTCCCTCTCCCATCAGATCCATGAGCCTTCGTTCCGTTTCCCAAACTGTAGTTTATCTTTCTCTGATCCAACCAGCAATTTTGGAGCCATTTATCCAAGAACATGGGACATGGTAACTTCAGAGGCTTTGGCTCTGGTACGACCAGCTATAGTATCTCCTGGTCCTTTCAACTTTGAGGTAGTGGAGAGGGTCTTCTCTCATCTGAGAGACATGACTACTCTTTCTTCTTTGGATCCTACACTCTGCCACCATCAGGTCCGAGTTCTGATTCTCACAGACCTATCCCACAAGGACAGTCAGCCTGACCAAGCAGCCAGAAATCCCCCCTCGAGGACTTTCCCGTTTTTTTGGACACCTCTCCAGATCATCCTACAGAGGAGGTTCTCAGGGAGAGAACGTGCAAGAGGAGCCACTTAGATTTCTCTCAGGAGCTGCTCACCAAGGAAACTGACTTTGATGAAGGGGAGGTGTCCTGAAGATATCTACTAGATGATGTCTCCTTCAGAGACATCTTAGAAATCCTTAGGCAGAAAGGTGGATGGCCCTCTGATTCCCCTTCCCAGGAGGAGTCAGTGTTCCTGGGAGCTTTGAATCTCACCCATCTATGTTTTGGGTGACTCACATGACTGGCAAGCTTATAGATTTAGTGTCTCGATGGTTGTGGAAGGAATTGCATATTATAGAACCCATACCCTACTGCCTTGATATGTTTCTTGCCCCTCCTAAGGACAGGCCCCATTAGAGCAATGGGGTCCTTGTTGATGCCATGGTTGTGGTGGCAGCCACCAAAAAAGAGCTGGCAGAGCAGAGTTCCTCTGTCTATCCCCCTAACAGGGAATCCAGGGCATTGGACAGATTTGGGAAGCACATTTGTGCCTCAGCAACCTTTGGCTTATGGTCAGTGAACTGTTTGGAACATTTCACCAGGCTGCAAAGAAATTCGACTAAAGAGCTTTTCAAATCCATTTCTGAATCCGTGTCTGTGGAGGACCGTAAAAAGCTCTCTTCACAGTTGGGCACCCTTCAGTCCATCTCTAATGCAGCCATGAGATTAATTTCCCATGTTGCTGAGTGAATCTAATGGGCTCCCTCTTTCAAATCCCTGTATTTAATTATCCACAAAGATAGAGTTATCTTATGGACTAATCCATCCGTCTTGCCCAAAGTAGTCCCAGAGGCGAATATTAATCAAGTCGTTAGTTTGCCTATTTTCTTTCTCAACTTCGCTAATAAAGGTGAATACATGCGATTTCAGAAAGACAGGTCAATTGTTTCTCTCATTGTCTCCCAACAAGTTGGGTAGACCAGTTTCTAAAGTTACCTTAGCCAGATGGTTGAGAGACCGCATAACCTTTGTTTACAGTCAGCAAGGTTTGTCCTTACCCAGACCTCCTAAAACACACCCCCACCAGGTCCATGGTGACTTCATCTGCTTTCTGGTGTAGGACTTCATTTGATGACATTTGTGCTGCAGCTACTTGGTCCAGTGCTCATGCATTTGTTGCCCATTACAAATTGGATTTGACTTCCAGAAGCAGGATTTCTTTGCTTCTGCAGTACTCCAAAATATCCTTCCATGAGGGCCAACCAATGTTCACATAGCTGGGGACTGTGTCCCATCAGTTGAGGAATGAATGAAAATTACAAAATCAGATGGTAAAGTTATATACTCAACATAACTATGCATTTGTGTTGTCCATTTACATTCTTCCTCAACTTCCCACCCTCCTTCTTCCTTCCCTTTTTTCCTAGAGTGACCTTATGGTTGATTGTGAAACCCCTGTTCCATGTTTGAGCACCAGTCCTTTCTACCAGCCTTCCTTCCATCTTGGCCTGATGTTAGTTCTGCCTGATGTTAGTTCTTTTTGTTGTTTTTGGAGCAGCAAACATGATCTGATGTATTACAGAGTAACTGAGGCATTATGGGTAAAGGGAGGAGCTTGAGAGCTGGAGTGTGTGGTAAATGTGGCCGATCTGGATCCAACACCAATCAGTTGAGTAAGAATGAAAATGAACAACACACATGCATAGTTATGGTAAGTACATAAGTTTAATTTATGATCAGTGTATTACCCTGGTAAATAAATATAAAATAAAAACAAAATAAAACTTATCCTCACAAACACCTCTTCTGTTTTGATTATGCTGCTTGTTACCCCCTTCCTAGTCAAATCTGTCCAGCTCTATGACCTTCACCAAAAAAATGCTTTGTGCCCCTTATACCACCTCTCATTAACCAATTTTGTTGATAATTACAAATGATATAACTTGCCAGAAAACCTTGTACCTATGATTGCTGCTTACTCCTCTGAATTTTACTTCCTCTTCAAAAGACTTTTTTGAGATATCTCTACTAGTCCCATGTAAGCATGACTACAACTTTAAAAGTAAACTCATATGTTAGAACTACCACATTGGCAGACTTTATAAGAAAATAAAAATGAAAAAGATATTGGTGAAAAGATATTTTCGACAAAAAATATTTTTTCCTCAAATCCCAGCAGAAGCATATACACAACCCCTCAAAATTCTTGCAATGCATTAATCACTTCCTATAACCTGGCAAATCTTCCACCCCCCCCCCCCACCACTTCAAATGCCATAGATAGCCTAGCCTCACAATTCAACTCACACTTCATCAACTCTATAATATCCCTCATACAAAATAACTCCAGTGTACCTCTACCCATCCCTAATCCCATCAGTTCCCCTAACTCTTTCACTGTTTCACCAATCCAGACTAGCTACATCAAAATGCTTCTTATTAAGCTTAAGCCCTCATCCCCCACTGTCAACCTTCTTCAAACTAAATTTTTAAAGCTAGCTGCTTCATCTCTCTGTTATCCTATATCCATTCTCATCAATCATTCCATCTTCTGAGAAGTATGTCCCTACTGTCTGGAAAATCTCATACCACTCCACAAAGGTGGCCCATCCACTGATCTCTCTATCATCCCATTGCTCACCTGTCTCCCTAGCTAAAATCTTAGAAAAAATGCATCCACCGTCAACTTCTTGATTACTTACTAAGTAATAAAATGCTATCCAGCACTCAGCATGGATTCAGATCCAAGCACAGCATTAGTACTGCCTTGATTAGTTTCACCAGCACAGTGAACCTCCTTAAAAACAAAGGCCTTTTCATCTCCTCAGTCTTTCTAGACATTGACACTGTCTGCCACCAAATACGTCTTAACAAACTTGCTGCATACAACTTGAGTTCCTCATCCCTTCACTAATTCCATAGTTATCTCACCAATAGACAACAGTCCACCAAATGGGTTAACAGCCTCTCCCCCTTCCTGCCTATCTCAGTATGAGTTCCACAAGGTTCCATTTTAGGTCCCCTTCCTTTTAGCATATTCACTAATAACCTTCACACTGCCACTAAGTTTGCCACCATAATCCAATATGCAGATGATGCCACCCTCATCTGCTGTGCTCCCTGTACCCTTAAACGTCAGGAAAAAACACAAAAATGGTTGTTAGAAATGGAAACCTAGCTCGCAGACAATGAACTCATCCTCAACCCCAAAAAACAAAGCTTATGGCCTTCATCAAAAACCTGACTACTTATAAACATCCTTCACTTACCATTTATTCCTCCAACAAAACTGCTATTGCACCAGTAGAACATACCAAACTCCTTGGCATCACAATAGATAATCAACTAAAACTTGACAAACACATAGCAATAAGTATAAAAAAGTTCATATAAAATTAAGCCAACCCTTTAGAGCTAAACCTTATCTGATTAGCACCTCCAGAATAGCCACAGCCAGATCATTTCTTCTCTCCACTCTTCTGTGCTCTTCACAAATCTTAATTTATGAAAGCTCAACCTAAACCACCTAGAGACAAGTTACAATAAAATAGCTAAATTTGCTGCCAACGTACTCTGTAGGGTCACCACTGCCTAGCCCTAAAAAACTTAACTGGATGGAGCTACCCAATCTACTACAACTAAATCAACTCACTGCTGCCCATACCATTTTAACCAAACCAAATAACTGCCCAGCCCTTACAAGACTTAGTCCAAACTAATTCTAACCTCAGAGATCTATAATCCTCTGATAAACTCCTGCTAAAAGTAACCAAGTCTGAAAACAGTTTTGGAGACTCACTCTACACTAACAAAGTATCTAGGTCTTGGAACCAGCATATCCTCAAACTTAATGACACCACCAAATTCAAGCAAAGTCTAAGAGAACACTTTACCAACCACTGGCTCTGTCCCTACTCCAATCCTACTTTCTTCTTGCCTGTGATGATTGTTAACTATATTACAAGCTTACCAATTTTTGCATTCTACTGATCGTATTATCACACTCCATGTATATTGTCTCATCCCCATTGTTGCTCATAGCAGCTTGTATTGCTTCTATCTCCATTGCATTGAGTATGCATTTTCATTGTACTGTAATGACCTGCTAAATATTCTTCTCCATCTTATTTTTGTACTATTTGTGCATGTAATACTTTCTATAACTGTTTGCGTTTGCATTACTTTTTTAACTTTATTGTTGCATATGTGTGGAGCTTTTCTCCCTGGGTCTCCGCTGAAAATGGGCTTTTAGTCCAGTCAGACACTTACCTAGTAACAAATGTAAAATAAATAAATAAATAAAATCTCTAAAATGTGTCTACTTCATCATTATAAAACTTATTTAAAACTGGAAAGTCGCTCAAATGTATTATTTGGAAATGCAAGGCTGACTGTGAACGTAGAGCTACAACTAATTCAAAAGACAACCATAAGGACTTCTTCAGCTATATTAAGTAGCTTAGTGTTAACCAACCATTTTCTATACTGAACTTATTTATGATACCTCCTTATCTGACCCAAGGACATTACTTGCTTTCTTGCAGACAAATCTTCTCTCAACTTTAATCCACCCACCTTTCCAGTTTGCTTCCTCAGTCCCCCTCACATTGTTCCCCCCCAAAATCACTTTGGACCAAATTACTTTCGGTACTTCTAAAATTAACCTCACTGATTCTATGCATCCTGCCAATATCCCTAAATGTCTGCTGAGAAGCTGTTAAGCTCCAAATAGGGAATACACCTCTGCCTGAGTCTCTCCACTGCTTACATCAAAGAGGTGTGAAGAGCAGTTGTTTTGGTGCACTTGCATAAACGTGGTCCCCCCTGTTGACTCAGCTACTTACAGGTCAATTAGTGTTACTGATGTTACTTGCAAGGCAGTGAAAAGTATTACAGCTGAACTAATAAACAATGATATGCAGAAGGTGGACTGGACACTCAAAATTAGCCATAGGTGTGTGTGTGTGTGTGTGTGTGTGTGTGTGTGTGTGTGTGTGTGTGTGTGGTACAGAGGAACAACCATGGTAGGGCTAGCTATCTGGCAGTGTGAACATTAATTCTAGATGATTGTCACTACTGAAGTGGCATCCGGACCCCATAAGTAAAAATGGGAAAAAGGGGTTGTGGATTGATGGATAGGTGAACGTATATCCCTGGATAAACACCAGTTCAGCTTTGTAAAAAGCATGTCAGTCCTGCTCAGCTATGTTGTGTTGTAAGTTTACTAAGGCCATGGATAAGGGGAGCAGAGTGCATGCTGACTACCCAGACCTTGATAAGGCTCCTGACTCTATCCCCCATGCTGGAATTATTGACAAACTCTCCCAACTAAACATTAACCCACTTATTGCACTGGATATGTAACTGGCTGTCTGATGGAACTTGCACCATTAAGGTCGGGAATGATTACTCTACACAATAAAGTGTCACCAATGGTGTCCCACAAGGCTGCATCCTGGGCTCTGTCCTGTTTGGTACATACTCCTCTAATGAGAAATCTGATATCAAGAGACTATGGCTAACCAAGTTTGCTGATTGCAAGGTGGTGACACTTATCAAATCACATTTTGTCACTCAAATTATCCATTAAGGGCTGAAACAAATGCCTGGTGGGTTAATCATGGGCTTAACCTCATTGCCAAGAAATGCAACATAGTTTCCTTTGCAAATCTAGCATCGTTACTGCTTACTAGATAGATAGCACTTTCCACCTATATCTTACATGGTCATCAGGGACTTGGGTGTCTGTTTATAATGAACTCTCTTGATCACCACATCCTTGTGGTGATTAGAAAAACCTTTTAGTGTGTACATCTTATCTTTGTGGGAATCTCTGCCAGGTTAAAAAAATTACAGTCCCACTTTATTTAACCCTTATTAGGCCTCTCATTGAATGTAATGCTGTCTTTGGCATGCATTGCACTAAACAACTAAACCAGCTTGTGAGGTCTGACTGTTTTTCCCCACCAAAAAGTACTCGGGTCTCATTAACCTTAGCTACTCTGGTAGACTAAGAAACCTATCCCACTACTCAGTTTGTTGTACAGACTCCTGAGGGGTGATCTCTGCTTTGACCTTCATGCTACAGCATGATGTAGAAAGCTAAACATATACTGTTACAGCAACACACCAGATAGTGTGATAGGCACAAAACCCAATCTGTTCCCCATTTCTGGAATAGGCTGATGTTACATATCAAGCAGAGTACTTCCCTAGCAACCATTAAAACCAACCTTGATGACTGGAGGGGTAATCACAAATTTTCACCTGGTATATGTTTAGAAAATCTACTTTAAACGGGGGACTCTGTTAGCCTGCCACCAGTTATTGGGTGATGTGGTTGTCCTTCCTAGTGGTCTCCTTGGCCCTAAACTTAGTAGGAAAGTTAGAGTCAGTGAACCAGTTGACTACATTACTCTACAAAAGGCATGGAGGTTGCTGGTGTGGGTGGGGGTTGGGGAATTTCTCCAGTAGGAATTAATGAACTGGACTATACAGTTCAATATGAAGAAAACATTACAAAATCAAATATAGAGCATGCATTCCAACTTATGATTACATTTGCTGGTTTCCTTGTACTATCCTTCAAAACTAATCCAGAAAAGATCATGTTGCCACTGAATATATAAATAATTAAACACATTTTACACAGATCATCTTTCAGTATATGTGCATGCATACATAGTGTATCTGCTTACAGATTAAATTAAACACTGAATACTTTTACTATCTATATCTTAAACAGGTTTAGAAGAAGGAAACGTTTCCATTAGCATTTTTCTGTTATTTTTTAAGGATTAAGTACAACTACCTGGATTCATAATGTCATGCAGATCGTGGGTTCATAATGCCTTAAGAAATTAAGCATTTTAGGACTGACCCACTAAAACTTTGAAGAAGTGATGTATTTATAGCAAAGCTGTTCATTGGTTTTGTGCCTGTTGTTTTTGTTATTAATCCTTAAATGCATATTTTCATTGTTTGCATTGAGTTTATATCCTGTAGCTTGTGTTAGAGTGATTTCTGTGGCTTTCAGTGCCTTTAAATACATTTACGCAGGTATCAGAAAAATGCCTTTTTATTAATAAAGTGTTGGACAATTTAAGCAGCATAACATGGTGAAAAACACCTACTTAATTTGTCATGTTAATTAGCTGAAATAGGTTTACAGGGTGGGATTGGCTGTGAGCATGCTTTGCACATGTCTTTATGTTAGGATTAAAACCACTATCTGCTGGTATTTTAATGCAACTTATTTTTGCTCGAGTGGCAGGCATTATTGTGTTACATTTTCATTTGTGAGATTTGTGATATTATCTTTGCCTTAAACAGAAATTTCCTACCTAGAATCTCACATTTATTTTCTTTGTTTTGTAATCAGGCATTATTTACACAGTTCACTGGTGTCTGAGCAGGGATAAGGAAGTAATATGCCACAACAAGGCCTGATCTGTCCAGGCACATACACTGCTATGGCAACCAGATAAACATTCACTGCTGCTGGTTGGACACAGATATAAAATACTGGACTCTTTTCTGGGATGGTGGCAGATTGATTTACTGGAATGCCTTGGACTAATGGATAGATAGCAGGGCATTCACTGCTGCTGGTTGGACACAGATATAAAATACTGGACTCTTTTCTGGGATGGTGGCAGATTGATTTACTGGAATGCCTTGGACTAATGGATGGATAGCAGAACTGGCAGCAGGGAATAATCGAAAAAAAAAAAAAAAAAAACGGCAGTATGCAAGACCCACCAGCTCCCACATGTACACTGTATATCGCTGTGCAAATGATCATTTAACTTTCTTGCGTTCTGGCCCTCCCTCTGAAAATAACACAACAGCTTTAGTGAAAGCGTCTAAAAAGTACATATTTTCGCAGTTCCGCTGCCATCTGCAAAAACAAATTGAAGCCACAGTCTGCACCATGCTGACCCACTTAAGAAATGAAGTTTCATGTATCTTAATATGTCTTTGTCAGTAATTGAAAAACAAATTCTTGTTCAGTTTTACCAGTGAATCTCTACTTTCTATTTCTTTAATTGTTTCTCTGATTTACAGACACCATTTTCTCTGAAATCTGCTAGCCCTTTTGATATTACTTAGTGATTATTATACCTACTAAGATTAAGAAGGCTCATAGTCATAGAGATAGATAGATGAAATTCACTTCTTTTTATCTGCCATCTCCATACAGATTAGAGGCACCATTTCAACAGAAATATTAAGACTTCCTTGTTGATCTCATACATGACTTGCCCTGGTCATACTGCAGGATTTCAGTATGTGCATTTATTTCTGATTAGTATGTACTCCAGATATTTGGACATCATTTTCTTCCATTGAAGTATCGCCCATAGTTTTCACTGCTGCTCAAGTTAACGGTCATTCCATAGATTTATGTTATCCATGTTAAAGTCCATTCCCTAGACTTGTGTTACCCAAGTTAAAGGTCATTCCCTACACTTTTGGCTCCTAGCCAAAAGTACGTTCTTTATGATTTGTGGTGGTAGTCTGACCAGTCCATTGGCAGATTCAGTGCTGGCTTTTCCCCCTTATCCTATCAGAATGGTTAGTGCCAAAAGTTTAATAGTGGCTCTGAAAATCTGCTGTGAAAGCTGAACAGGGCAGGACTAACACATAGATTTAAGGCTGTGAACTACAGAAAAACAGTACATATAGTGTTTGATTTTCACCATTTGAGGTTGTATACAGTGCATATTTTACTGAATCAGTGGTATGGATTTACAATCCTTGGTCACCCTTGACAAGAGTCCAGCATGCCTGGAAGGCTGTACCTTCTGAAAAAAAGCATAACACTGAGCAGTGATTGTGAAATTTGTATTTCAAGGTCCAAGACTCTGTCAGCATTCAGAAATGATGATGTACAAGAATAGTCATTTTAAAGATACCTCTTGAGAGTGTCATAAGAAGTGGATATTTTTCACAGAAATGGTACTGGGTTCATTGCAGTGGACATCACAGTTATTTACCAGTTCATGATATGACTCATTTAGTAATAAGCAGATTTTATAACACTTTATTTCATATAGACACATTGCATTCCCTCAGTCTCTTTTTGTTAGTCATGGTCCTCAGCATTTTTGAGTACAGTGCTGTGTACTGTTCAAGGTAATCAGGCAGAGTTGCAGTGGAGATTTTAAGCAGAGCATCTGTTTACTATATGGATTAATGGGGAAGCATAGGCCCATAGTGCTAGTTTGTGCATGGAAACTAATATAAATGAACTTACAATAAACAGGTAGAAAGTACCTGTACTTCTTTCCTCCTTTTAACCCTTTTGAATGCAGAAGACTACAGTGAAGCATAGCTCAACATAAGTTCAGGCCCCATTCTTTGTCCTTTGCAACATTTTATAGGACTCTGGCACATCACTGCCTTCTGGCATGCTAGCTGTGGCCTACAACCACGGCTGCAGACAAAATGTAGTTTGTTGTACTCTCCTGACACCATTCTGGACATTTAGTTGCAGTGCTAGACTGATACGGACAGTAGCATTTGTAGTACCTATCCTGGTGTGTTAGAGGCATCTTTGCTTCATTTCTGTCACAGAGATCATTTCTCATGGGATGATATGCCATCATTGTGAAACATTGAAACATGTTTTACTGACAAATGTATTGATGCAGCTTTTCTTGGGGACAGCTGCACTGATAACTTCTTCACTTCCACAAAACAGTCCTGACTAATATACTGATAGCAGTTTATAGTCAGAATAGTGGAAACAGTCTCACTCACTCACTCACTCACTCACTCACTCACTCACTCACTCACTCACTCACTCACTCACTCACTTTCCTTTCCCCATCCACAGACTACAGTTCTTCCCGGCAATCCCTAAGCATTTCCTGGCCAGCCGAATGATTTTTTTAATTACTTATATGGAGTGATCCTTGAAAGAGATTTCAGCCACTTCCCATGTATTAGGCTAGTACAACTACAGGAGCATGCTCAAAAATATATGCACCTGTAACTGTCCACCTAATTGTGCCATACGTTAACAGGATATTTAGAGATATTACCTCTGTGGGATGTCCTGGATCTGTAACGTGGTGTCTGCACAGTAAGTTATACCTTGAACAAGTATAGTAGGAGCTACTTGGGAGGGCATCCATACAAGATAGCTAAATCACCTTAGATGACACCATTTGATTTTGCATAGCAGCAATTGTAAATGGGGCTCTTCCTGATCATTATATACTTGCCCTGTCATTAAGAATAAGCACATGAAACATGATGAGAATTAGCTTCTTATACCTGTGATCTTGTCCTTGTAGTCAGTGCCCAGAGCTTGTGACCACAGGCTTGGATGAGTGTAGGCCTATGGACCAGGACCTTTGTCTGAAAACTCACCACTTCCTTTACCACCAGCACCACAGATCATTTCAGCATTCATCTGACACTGAATCAGTTTGCTTGCTGGTGTCATATTCCCTCTGGACATTTAAGTCTCCTACTTATATTTATAGACACATCACTTAAGTGCATGTTAGGGGTTATGATCAGAATAGGCCGAAAAGGCATTACCTGCAAACAACAGTGGTGGCAGTAATAGGTA